>NC_090253.1:21363320-21377212 GCF_037325665.1 Littorina saxatilis | reverse complement strand
CCCGAGAAAAGACACTTAGAGCGGCTTACTTTTTTTTTGCTCTTATCTAATTGTCAAACAACTACATTTGTCATTGCATTATATATATGTACCTGAGGTTGGTCGCAAAAAACATGGAGCTGTTGAGCGAGTATTTCATTGACAAAGCAAAGCCTGTTAACTAGCATTGCTCTCCGATGCTGGACAAGTGGAAAGTTCTATATCGGCGCCTTGGTACAGGGCAAAACGTTAATTAAATCAAAATAAAAAACAGTTATATATTAATAACCATAGTTCTCTGTTTCTGTCTGTCTGTCTGTCTGTGCGTCTCTCGCTCTCTCTCTCTCTCTCTCTCTCTCTCTCTCTCTCACTCTCTCTCTATCTCTCTCTATCTCTCTCTCTCACTCTCTCTCTCTCAACACACACACACACGCACACACACACACACACCTTACTAGGTCAAGCGATCTACAGCAACACACACACACACACACACATACTTGAAGAACATTCTCCAATGCCCCGTATCTTTCTTCCTGCGACCTCCCCCCTTTCATTATACCCACACACACACACACGTCTCCTTTCTTCGTCTCTCACACAAACGTCCGAACGGAGGAAATAGCCTACATTTCTGTCTCCCGTCTGTTTGGCCCCCGTGTCCATTACAAAGGTCACTAGGTGGTCATTGGCGATACCTGCCCGCCTCGACAGGTAGCTCGGACACAGCCACAATGGTCTTTACAGACTGATGGTCTACGGCTGCGATGTTTCACTTTGGGGCTCAGTGTGTATCACTGTGAGACTGTTCTCGAAAGATCCTGCATGGTCGAAAGTCGACTGTGAGAATTCATTGCAGGATTTCGCCTTCATTTCATCTGTTAGAGTTACACCTCCATTTGAACATGTCAAAAATTGAATACCTCTAAGTTCTAACTGCTGCCGGTGAAGCATTTGAATTTTGACATTTGTTATTCATTTTTCTGGCGTTGACTTCGCTTTTCTGAGAAATCGCAATTTTAATTACATCCTTATAATCTTCTTTGACTAGTTCAGTAGTTGCTCTGTGAGTGTTAGCTATTGACTCAGCTGTTCGTTCTTAGAAAACGCAACTTATTGTATCGTCCTCTTTGACTCGAGTTACTCTGTTATCGATCTAAGAGATAATAATTCCAATTGACTCCTCAATGCGTTCTTCGTTGAAAGCGCAACTTATCTAATAACCATTATTGACTCTAGTAAGAATGCCATGCAGTTTCCATAGTGGATATATACATTGTGGTCTTCTTTGAAGATTTTCAAGACCACCCATTGTTTTACTTACAAGTATGTATCTTATATAGTCTAGTCAGTGAAGAATAAGGACAGTATATACAGCTTCCAAGTTTCCATCGGATGGGGCACATATCGTAGTCTTCTTTGAAGTTTGTCAAGACCATCCATCGTTTAACATGTATCTCACATAGTCTTTTAACAGGGATGGCCAAATCGTTCGCCCGATCGCCAGGGGCGAGTAAAAAATCCGTGCTTGAAGAAATCGCCTGGCAACTCCGCCCGGCTGGCCAGTGAAAATTCTGGTCGAATCAGTGCAACACTTGTGGTTGTAACATCGAGTTTCAAAGCCATAAACACTGCAGATGCAGCAACTGTGATATGTAACGGGTCAACGAAATGTCTGGCGGGCTAGTCAGTGACTTTCTTGAAGTTACTCGCCTGGCTGGCGAGCGAGTTAAAAATTTTCGATTTGGCCATCCCTGATAAAGTATAAGGCCAGTATGCTTCCAAGTTTCCATCGGAGAGGGCACATCGTAGTCTTCTTTGAAGTTGTTCAAACCAATACCTAAACAGTTACAATTTACATCTCACACAGTCTACAAGGACACGGGTTGGCTGGAGCTGGGTGTCGTGACCCGTGTGCACTTTAGGCCCGTCGTATCCATATTTCACTCGGACCACAGGGTAAGGTATAGTGTACGACCGCTGTCTGTCCGAGGTGAGTCAGGGGGATTCACCTTTCCCTTGGATGTGCTGAAAACATTTGTTACTTGGAGGGATATCTTTCTGTGGGAGACATGAATCTCTCTCTCTCTCTCTCTCTCTCTCTCTCTCTCTCTCTCTCTCTCTCTCTCTCTCTCTCTCTCTCTCTCTCTCTCTCTCTCTCTCTCTCTACCCCCCCGAGGAAATAATTTCTTCGAGGCAAAATCTTGTAATAAACGCCAGGTGCAGCCTTGTAACATTTCGGACAATTCCTCAAAGCTTTATGGCCATTTTGGTAAATTTACCGAAAAAACCCATTTATTTCAACAAAAATATTCTCGCGTAACACCCCTGCCACTTGTCAAACGGACAAAGTCTACATTGTACGCTACAATATAACACAGCGGCGGTGGACACACGGGTTTTGAAACTGGTCACATGTGTCCGGTTTCACCAGGTGTAATTGCCGACCTTGCATCCTTGGTGGCTTAAGGATACCTTGCAACTGATACAAATGCGGCGGCGGGAGCGACTGGCTGGAGTTCCCGGGAGGGAGGGGGGAAAGGGGTAATTGGGGGGGAGTGGGAAGGGGGGTCGTCAGGTAATTAACTTATTAAAATGGTTGATAAGATACATGTGTAAAGAAAGAAAATGGTGGTACGGGAGTTGGGGTGGGTGGGTGAGGGGAACACTAACGCACCCCCTATCTCTGTCTCTGTCCTATCTCTGTCTCTGTCTCTCTCTCTTTTATTAGTATGTTCATCTCGCGTTTCCTGTGTCCTCCAGTCCGTCAAACAGATGGACAAACGAACACAACTTACTTCACAAGTTTCATTGTTTTATAAAGCTTTCTATCCGACTCTCGAGCCTAGCTGGTACGGTTTCTTTCTCTACCTCTACAACTAGGAAGTCAGCTTGGACTTCTCCGCAAAGGCACCACAAAACACACACACACGCACAAGGCAGTCCGTCACATCAGTGACAACACACAGTAGTGTATGGAACACGAAGAGGGTCAAATGCTCGAGCAAGTACTCGCGCATTTACTCGAGCACTTTCGAAACTGCTCGAGTAAATGCGCGAGTACTTTTGAATCGGAGATTCCCGAGTTGTACCGAAGTCATTGGTTGGGTTTATTGAAAACTTGACCCGGAAAATTTACTGAAACGACGCATCTGTAGTCGTCATGGAGGCGGGAAGGGCGGTCGCTGGGATTATTAACGATCGCATCAGGGAAAGCTGACTGCTTGTAGTATACAAGTATATATAGCTGACTGCTTTGAAAGCTGTGAGAAAGACTTCTTCGGCGGCCATGACGAAGTGAGGTCACAAGTGAGGTCACGGAATCAGGTCACGCAGCACGCTCTCAGTCGGTGGCTTTGCTCATCCATAACACCAAACAGAATTCTTTTATATTAATATTAATTTTTATTTCCAACTGAAATATGATTATAGGCCTATAATTAATTATTGAAATCATGTAAAATATTTAGAAAATATGCCAAAAAGATGACTGTTCCGCGACAAGTTTTTGCTTTACCCGCTCGTTACTTCTCGGAAATACGCGAGAAAGTACTCGCGCATTTAAATGCGCGAGTACTTTGAAAGTGCTCGAGCAGTTCTGAAAGTGCGCGAGCAGTTTGAAACTGCTCGAGCATTTTCAAAAGTGCTCGCGCATTTCCTCGAGCAGTTTCGAAAGTGCGCGAGCATTTTCAGAAGTACTCGCGCATTTACTCGAGCAGTTTCGAAAGTGCTCGAGTAAATGCGCGAGTACTTGCTCGAGCATTTGACCCTCTTCGTGTTCCATAGTAGTGATTGCCAAGCCGAGAGAAAGTAACTGGTTCAACGCAACAACAGCGTGGAGCGAGCGGACAACGGGAGGGCTGAGATAACAGACACCTCTTTCAAACACACAGGACCACACGGCATCACCTAGGTTTTTTTTAGGGGAGGGGGGAGAATACTTCGGAACACCATGAACGAATATTGCAGCTACTGTGACTGAAGAGTACAGCGTGGTTGCGAGAAGTGAAAGCTTTATGTTTTTTTGTATTACTGGAAGACTTTGTGCATGACAAAATTAATAGATAGGTTTCCTGGCGACTCATCGATGAGCCCCATCCATATCCTCCCCTTTCACCGATGGTATGATACTGGCCAACATCTATCTATGGCGATAGATCTAAGACGTTCAGGGTCAATCCTCTATCCATACTTTTAGAGTCTGTGTATAAAACTTTACTCAGCGTGTCTGGGTGACTGCTGTGAATGAGATTGGCCGTGATGATTGTCCGCTTTGACCCTGCATAAAGTGGACGTGGCTGACCAATCACAGTATATGTAGGCATTAACCATCAGGAGTGGCGCCAGCAACATTTGAAGGTACAGTCGAACCTGCCCATACAGACCACGCAAGGGACCGACCAAAAGTGGTCGTTATTGACAGGTGGCCGTTTAGGAAAGGTGAATTATACAGAAGCAAAACCCCTCTGGAATCCCTGAGAGTGGTTGTTGAGGGAAGGTGGTCGCTTTCGGGAGGAGTTCGTAAAGACAGGTTCGGTTGTACCTTCCTTCCTGCTTACAGTACACGGTCATGTTCAACATCGCAGACGTCAGTACAATTGTACACAGCATAAGATGAACAGCATCACAGACGTCATTACAATTGTACACAGCATAAGATGAACAGCATCACAGACGTCATTACAATTGTACACAGCATAAGATGAACAGCATCACAGACGTCATTACAATTGTACACAGCATAAGATGAGCAGCATCACAGACGTCATTACAATTGTACACAGCATAAGATGAACAGCATCACAGACGTCATTACAATTGTACACAGCATAAGATGAACAGCATCACAGACGTCATTACAATTGTACACAGCATAAGATGAGCAGCATCACAGACGTCATTACAATTGTACACAGCATAAGATGAACAGAATCACAGACGTCATTACAATTGTACACAGCATAAGATGAACAGCATCACAGACGTCATTACAATTGTACACAGCATAGGATGAACAGCATCACTCCACTTGGACACCCACCCACACTCAACAGCAGCCAGACACTGGTGTCAGTTAGGCTGATGGGGTCTATGTCGACCAAAAGAGTGGGATTCCCTGTAGGTGGAGTTCCTGGAGGGGACACAGGGTGGAGTTTTTCAATAAAACTTGCAAACCATACTCAAATTTCTAAGAAATATCAAAAAAGATTGAAAAACATCAAATTCTACCGATGTCGCCAAGCATCACGTGACTTTCAGCGATATCAGCGACACGCTACAGGAACTAAATCCTGTGGTATTCCCTGTATACAGGGAATCCCTCTCCAGGAACTCCACCTGCAGGGAATCCCACTCTTTTGGTCGACATAGACCCCATCAGCGTCAGTTAGGGGCAGAATACACCTGCGCAGTTTCAGCGGCACAGACGACGCACTGCCTATTATTTATGCCGCGATAGGGATTATGACGAGTACTTGGCCTAGTGTTTTCCTTTCATGCAACGTGAAGCGGGCTGGGATAAAATCTGCAGTGCGTCGTCGGTCCTGCTGAAGTTACGTGAGCGGAGCCCCCTACTAAATTATGTCCGCCCATCAATCCTCCTATGCACCAAAAGCTGCTAAGCTGTTGAATTGTGACACATGAATGGATGGAAGGATGCTCTTATTCCTTGTAAAACCCTGCACAGGTGTGTCCAACGCGTGACAGACAAGATGTTCCTCGCACTTCGCAAGGTTTCAACATGTATCACATTCACAATCAATGGGGATTTTGTTTGTTTGTTTGTTTGCTTAACGCCCAGCCGACCACGAAGGGCCATATATCAGGGCGGTGCTGCTTTGACATATAACGTGCGCCACACACAAGACAGAAGTCGCAGCACAGGCTTCATGTCTCACCCAGTCACATTATTCTGACACCGGACCAACCAGTCCTAGCACTAACCCCATAATGCCAGACGCCAGGCGGAGCAGCCACTAGATTGCCAATTTTAAAGTCTTAGGTATGACCCGGCCGGGGTTCGAACCCATGACTTCCCGATCACGGGGCGGACGCCTTACCACTAGGCCAACCGTGCCGGTATCAATGGGGATATCACACATGAAAAGGGGTAACACGCATGAGAGATTTAACAGGGTTTCTCCGTGCACAGAATCGCCGTCAGTGGCATACATGGGTTTAGGTACTGAATAAGAGATTTAATTTACAATGGGGTGGGAAGAGTGACTCAGAGGAAACTATACTGATTTTCCAGCTAGCTGGGACTCAAGAGTTTCATCGTCATGGGTATAAGACTATAACTATAAACACCAGATTCCGCGAGGGATGGGAGTGGGGTTTCACGCAAGCGTTCCCCACAAGACTCATACTGAAATTATTAAAACTGGCGTACATTGGAAAATGGAAAATGTTGAAAAAGGGAATTCACAAGGGATCGAGGTCCACACTCATAGCATGCATTGGCAATAAAATATGGGAAATAGAAATAGGCATGATGTTCGACAAGGGATTATAGATTGAAGTGGGGGTCCACACAAAGTTTCCCCACAAGACTCATATATATATAATATATATAGCTAGCATACGTTAAAATAGAGGATGTTCAACGAGTATAGGGATTTGTGTAGAGGAGAAGGGGGTGGGGGTAAACAAGTTTTCCCCAATAGACTGTCAGCATACATGCACTTGATTACGGGAAATAGACAAGAGATTGCACAAGGGATTTGTTTAGAGGGGAAGGGTGGGGATGTACACATGTTTTCTCCACAAGACTAATAGTAATAGCATACACTGGAAGATGGCAAATGGACAAAGAAGTGTATACAGAGGGGGGTATTGGTCCACTCAGAGGTTCTCCACAAGACTTATGGCATACAATGGAATATATTTATACTAGATGAATATCCGCTTCGCCGGGTACGGCTTCGCCGGGAAGAAGTCGAGGTGAATACCCGGCTGCGCCGGGGGCCGGGTGTACGCCGGCTTCGCACGAAGGAAGGGAGATAAACGCGCAAAACACTGGAGAAGAGTAATACCCGGCTTCGCCGGGACAGTGACCTTCTAAAAATAGTATAACGGGAATATGGATTGAGCGTTGTCGACAGTGACCTTCTAAAAATAGAAACGTGAATATGGATTGATGCCACACGAAGGAAGGGAGATAAACGCTGAAAACACTGGAGAAGATAAGGAAGAGTTACTGGGAATGGATCCAGAGAAAAACCAAAATCGGTTCAGCGCTGCGCGCTGAGAGCACGTGTTGAAATATCTCATCGACCAGGTTGTGTCCGGGGTGTACCTGAATATGGCCACCAAATTTGAAAGAGATCCATCGAGAACTTTGGTCGTGCATCGCGGACACACACACACACACACACTCACACACACACACACACACTCACACACACACACGTCGTATATATAGATATTACAGAAAGATGTTCGACAAGGGATTGTATAGAAAGGGGAGTGTGGTTCTCCACAAGACGTATGGCATAACATGGAATATATAGATGATTACCCGCTTCGCCGGGAAGAAGTAGAGCCAAATACCAGGCTGTGCCTGGGACCCGGCACGCCGGCTTCGCCGGCGCACGAAGGAAAGGAGATAAACGCGCAAAACACTGGAGACCTTCTAAAAATAGTAACGTGCAGTGACCTAAAAATAGTAACGTAGTAACGGGAATATGGATTGACGCCACACGGAGGAAGGGAGATAATCGCGGCTGAAAACACTGGAGAAGATAAGGAAGAGTTACTGGTAGTGGATCCAGACCAAAACAAAAAAAAATCGGTTCAGCGCGCACAGCGCTGCGCGCTGAGAGCACGTGTTGAAATATCTCATCGACCAGGTTGTGTCCAGGGTGTACCTGAATATGATCACCAAATTTGAAACAGATCCATCGAGAACCTTGGCCGCGCATCGCGCACAGACAGACAGACAGACAGACAGACAGACAGACAGACAGACACTAGTCGTATATATATAGATATATATATATTACAGTAAGATGTTCGACAAGGGATTGTATAGAAAGGGGAGTGTGGTTCCCCACAAGTTCGACAATGGATTGTATAGAGAGGGGAGTGTGGTTCCCCGCAAGACTGACCTGTATGATCCTGCCCTCAGCAGACACAGCAGTGCCCGACGGCGAGAAGATGCCGGTCAGCTTGTAGGACTGCGTGACGTAGCCCCCGTTCTGCACGGGATTGTACAACACCGTCTCCAGCACCGCCCGCTCCCCTCCTCCATCCCCTCTCGCACACTCCACCTTCACCACCAGCAGCAGCACGGCCATCACGACCCACAGCCACAGGCGGTGGAGGCCTACACCCAGACCCCCTCCTCCTCCTTCTCTTCCTCTTCTTCCTCCTTCTCCGAGGCGCCGGCGGTGCCTTGAGGACGCTGAGGTGGTCGTGGTGAAGATGAAGGCAGCTAGCAGGCTGGGCATGGTGCGAGGCTGGTAGCGCTGGGCCCGGCAAAGAGACCATCCCCAGCATTCCTGGTAGTACCCTCCTCTCGGATGAACCGGTGTTCCTTCACCACTGCCACCACCGCCGTCTCGCTCAGGCTGCGACGACGTCGTCGCATCCTCTCTATAATGGGATCTTCTTCAGCTGCTCATTTGGTGTGGTTTTGTGGTTGGTGATGGATGTTGGTTTAGGCGTCTTCACTAGTATTTTTTTATTTGATTGACGTTGATGTCGTTGGCGCCGCCCGTCACTGTGACATGATTGACGCGGCTCTAGTGCTGGTCGTGGTGATTGTTGTCTCGGGCGACTGAGTCACTAACAGCTTTGTTTTATGTCGTTTCGGAGTTCGGTGGTGATAGTTGACGCTGTCGTCGTTTTGAAACAGTCACGGCTGTCTCTGTGGTGTTTGGAGTTTGGTGGTGGTGGCTGGTTAGGTGGGGTTAGTTCAGTCTTAGGGGTGAGGAGGGTAGGTGGGTGAGGAGGGTGGGTGCGGTGAGATGGTGAAGCGAAATGTAGACGCAAGGTCGTAGATAAGGTACTCCACAGGCACAGGATCCTACACACATGTACACTGACGTTCCAAGCGAAAGATTCAACACAGTTACCTCGAACGTTAGGTTCAGCACAGGTAGACTCTATATTCCCAACGCAAGGTTAAAACACAGTAGTTACATCGAACGTTAGGTTCAAGGCCACAGGCAGATGTTCCTCGCGTTAGGTTCAATGCAGTCAAAACTTGAAGTTTCTAAGTCTTACGTTAAAGTTCACAACAACTGCTTTGAAAGTTCTGTAAACGTTAGGTTTGCCACGCATAAAGGTTAACTACAGTTGTTTTGCAAGAAGTTCCCTGAACGTTGGGTCCAGCACAAGTAAACTGACTCGAAGTTCCCAACGTCAGCTTCACGGAAACACACGTGGGGAGTTTTCGAGCGGAAGACTCAACACTCGACTAGTAGTAGTTCCGAAAAGAAGCTTCATTCACAAAACAGGTGGAGGTTTTGAAACAAACATTCCTTCACAACACAGGTGGTAGTAGCGATTGTAGCTTCTCCTACAGAAGGTTTTCGTGTCTGGTCACTGAACGTAGGCCGGCAAAACACAACAACACTGCCACGCGGTGAAAGAACACAAACTTGTGTCTGTGCGAGACAGACAGAGACTAGAGGGAGTAAAGAAAAGGTTGCTGTAGAGCAAGCATCCTACCTCACACACACTGACTGACAACCTTGATGCTTTCATCTCCTTCTTCTTCTCCTCTCTCTGTCAGTACGGTAACCACCATCCTTGGTCTACAGGCGAGAGTCGTTGAGAAGCAGCAACAGTACTACTGCTACAATCCAGCATCTTGAATGAGAGGCACGAGGGATCGGAACACACACACAGGCTCTGCGGATCACACCGCGCGAAGAACACTGAAAGAAGGTGGAAGAAAAAACACTCGTCTCCAATCTACGCAACGATAAACACTGCCTGAAAGCCACTAACTTACTACGTACAACCACGCTCTCGCCCTAGAAATAAGAGAGGAACAAAATCACCAGTATCCGAGCGAGAATAGTATGTACGATGTAGCGTATAGCTCTCTCTCACTTCTGGTTCAGTTTCTTCCACTGAGGCCTTTTTCTTTTTCACTCTCTCTTTCTACTCAAAAACTTTCGTATTGTAGTGGAACGCCATAGCACAGCACCGATACACAAAAATATCCTCCGTTCGGCGTCGTAGTGTAGTAGTAAAGTACGGTAATACTGAGACGCATGGAAGGGACACGAAGAGAGGGCCGGAGGTTAGGGGCCTGAAGCGAACGAAACTCCTCCGCACAAAACACACGAGGTATGGCCCTCTCTCTCTCTCTCTTTTTCTCTCGCTCTCACTTTGCTACAGAACCGAGAGAGTAGCGCTGGCACGCAAAGTGGCTTTCTCCGCAGAGAGCGCACTGTCAACTAAAGCTTGGCTACAGCGGCGCGCTTCAAAGGGGGGGGGGGGGGGGGGGCTCACCGGTGTCACGTGACCAAAAAAGGGGGGGGGGGCAGGGAGGGGGAGTAGTTGGAGGTGAGAGTTTTGGGGGAAAGGGGGTTTCTTCCTCCTCTCCGCCTCCCTGTGAATAATTTATGGTCCCTCCCCACCGCCACCGCTAGTCGCCATTCAGCGACGTGCTATCTTGACAGAGTGCGAGAGAGAGAGAGAGAGAGAGCGAGTTTCCCCTCGTTTACCTTTTCTCTTTCGATGTGTGTAGCTTGTTCTGAAAGTTTTGTGAACTTTTCTTGAAAGTTGTGGAAATTCCGTTTGTCCGTCCGGCTTTTATTCCGTCTGGTAACTCGTGTGTGTGTGTGTATATATTTATGTGTGTGTGTGTGTGTGTGTGTGTGTGTGTGTGTGTGTGTGTTTGTGTGTGTGTATATATATTTATATGTGTGTGTGGTGTGTCAGTGTGTGTGTTTGTGTGTGTGTGTGTGTGTGTGTGTGTGTTTCTCCGTTTCTCCGTTTACCCTTGTTGGTGGTATTTTATTTATTCTGAGAGGTATACAATTTGTTCTCAAAGTTTTGCACATTTAAAAAAATAAAAGTTTTGCAAACTTCCTTCATCAACTCTGTGGTTTCTTCTTACATTAAAATCTGGAGAGAAATAGAGATAGGCTTATACCAAGAAAAAGACAGACCGATAGACAGACAGACAGACCGACCGACAGCCCGCCAGACAGATAGACAGAAACGATACTTAACCTCTTCTTTTTGGCTGTGTTGGGACGTTACTTGTTCTAAACCTGGCAGTACAGAAATGTCGTTTACATTTCCTTCAGTATTTTCTTTGTTATCACGTAAGTATAACACTTGGATGCCACACATAAGTTTTAGAGTCCCAAATTGACGGTTCTTGCATTGTTTTGCACACAAAGAGAACTGTTGCAGAGCGGCATCATAGAAACTCACGCAATATCGTGGTGATACGTAAGAGGTAATTTTCTCTCAATTCCGTAAAACCGATAATTATGTTCAAGGATCACTGAAACTACATGACAAACTCTTGACAAGAATAGTCAACTTAGGACACTATTCTTTGAATGTAACCCTTTCTTCTTTAAATGAACAGCTTTGGGTCGAACGATCGTCTCTTCCATGATTAGTTATGGCTGCGTTAACCTCCCAACCCATCTCCACCCCAACTACCACGCACACAATCATACCTCAATAAGCCTGGTTTACCACTTCTCTTTTCTTGTTCTGAAAGTTTTGCAAACTTTGGTGATCGATCTTTCGTCTCTCTTGCGATAGTTTTATTTTTAAGTTATCGATTTCTCTTAATTGTTTTTCATGCTGATCGAAGTCCTGGACACAGGCCTAAGTGTTCAATATGGCTCGTAACGCTCCATTGTTATGATTATGCGCATGTGGATTCATTGTTCTTTGACAAATATTTGAATAAATCGTTTACACCCTACGAGGGGTTTTGCGGCCAGCGCAGCAAAGAGAAATAGGAAATTGTTGTCGGGCTCGCCCGGCAGCAAGCACTATGTCTCTATATATACTGTTTAGTGGAATCTGAAGTTGGATTTCATTCGTAATAAACTGATCCTAACAAGCTACAAAGACTCAGCGAGCTATCGGGGACTCCCTCAAACAAACACCCACAGAGCGGCACACAGCACACACACTCACATGGGGACTGTCCGTACAGCGTCTCGCCGCTAAAATACCACGAATGAATGAGCGAATGAATTCCTGGCTTTATTTAGTTGACCCAGATATCATTGGCCTTATTTACGTTAGCGGCAAATGACTCAAAGGCCGGCACGAGTCGAAGGCCAGAAGAGCAGAGGGTTATAAACTTCATGTAGGTAGGTCTATTCACTCTCAGTTGTATGCACACACGCTCACATACATATGCCGTGTACCGATAGACTAGCTGCTCAATCAGCATTCTCGGGTAACATGAGTTTGTACCTGAAAGAGTTCGGTGATCTGATCTACTGCTCGTCGCAGAATGTTGTCCTGTCTCTGTCGGTATTGCGAGAGCAAGACAAGGTAAGGTAAGGCAAAGCGGTTTATTAACACACACTCACACACACACTGACACTGTTACGCACGCACGCACGCACGCACACACGCACACACACACACACGCACACACACACGCACGCACACACGCACACACGCACATATATAGGCCTATACACACACACACACACACACACACACACACACACACACTGACTAATACACAGACAGCACAAATGTGATGGGGTGGAAGGAGGACGAAAGATAATCGTTTGAAGTAATGGTAGGTGAGGTTGTCACCAGGTAAGAATTAAGTAGACCCCGAAGTAAGGAGAAAACCATGTGGGTGCCACTCTAGCTGATGGGGTCTATGTCGACCAAAAGAGTGGGATTCCCTGTAGGTGGAGTTCCTGGAGGGGGATTCCCTGTATACAGTGAATACCACAGGATTTAGTTCCTGTAGCGTGTCGCTGATATCGCTGAAAGTCACGTGATGCTTGGCGACATCGGTAGAATTTGATGTTTTTTCAATCTTTTTTGATATTTCTTAGAAATTCGAGTATGGTTTGCAAGTTTTATTGAAAAACTCCACCCTGTGGGATTCCCTGTATACAGGGAATCCCCCTCCAGGAACTCCACATACAGGGAATCCCACTCTTTTGGTCGACATAGACCCCATCAGCGCCACTTTAGTGTCTTTCACTGAACGAACAACACTTGCATTCGTCATGGACTTCTCAAGTATGTAGGGAATGATAGACAAGAGTTCACTGGCACAGAACGACGAATCACTGGTATCGAATCAAGATGAAACTCATGAAAAACCATGACTGTCGGTTCACATTAAATTTATCTTTACTTCCTGTTCCTTTCCTCGCCAACCCAGCCAATGGCCGGGTGGCCACACAACAAGAACAATGTCGCCTACATGGGGCGGGGATATAGCTCAGTTGGTAGCGCGCTGGATTTGTATTCAGTTGGCCGCTGTCAGCGCGAGTTCGATCCCAGGTTCGGCGGAAATTTATTTCACAGAGTCAACTTTGTGTGCAGACTCTCGTCGGTGTCCGAACCACCCCCCGTGTATACTACATTGGGTGTGCACGTTAAAGATCCCACGATTGACAAAAGGGTCTTTCCTGGCAAAATTGCTTAGGCACAGTTAATAATTGTCTACCATACCCGTGTGACTTGGAATAAGGCCGTGAAAGGTAAATATGGGCCGACATGGCTGCAATCTACTGGCCGTATAAAATTTCATCTCACACGGCATCACTGCAGAGCGCCTAGAACTGTACCCACGGAATATGCGCGATATAAGCGTCATTGATTGATTGATTGATTGATACATCATGCTGTCTCTATGATAACAGAATACAAAACAAGTCCGTCTTTTCTCTACTTCTGTTTTGGACAGTTCTCCCAAAACTCGTATGTAAGTTTCCATTTGT
>NC_090253.1:21355820-21358320 GCF_037325665.1 Littorina saxatilis | reverse complement strand
ACCATGCCTTTAAACACAATTAATCCATCCAAAAATGTCCCACGGTGGACAGAGGGCACCCAGGCTGTTCAGTTTTGGTATGTGACCAAGTGGAAGGATGAACTTATTCCATGGCCAGATTGTAGACGGTGAACCAAACTGGTTTCACTGTTTTCACTGGTTTCACTTGTTACTGGTTTCACTGGTTTCACTGGTTTCACTGGTTTCACTGTTTTCACTGGTTTCACTTGTTACTGGTTTCACTGGTTTCACTGGTTTCACTGGTTTCACTGTTTTCACTGGTTTCACTGTTTTCACTGTTTTCCCTGGTTTCACTGTTTTTCCTGGTTTCACTGGTTTCACTGTTTTCACAGGTTTCACTGGTTTCACTGGTTACTGGTTTCACTGTTTTCACTGTTTTCACTGTTCCCTGGTTTCACTGTTTTCCCTGGTTTCACTGTTTTCACTGTTTTCACTGGTTTCACTGTTTTCACTGTTTTCACAGGTTTCACTGTTTTCACTGGTTTCACTGTTTTCACAGGTTTCACAGGTTTCACTGTTTTCACTGGTTTCACTGTTTTCACTGTTTTCAATGGTTTCACTGGTTTCACTGTTTTCACAGGTTTCACAGGTTTCACTGGTTTCACTGTTTTCACAGGTTTCACAGGTTTCACTGGTTTCACTGTTTTCCCTGGTTTCACTGGTTTCACTGTTTTCACTGGTTTCACTGTTTTCACTGTTTTCACTGGTTTCACTGGTTTCCCTGGTTTCACAGGTTTCACTGGTTTCTCTGGTTTCACTGTTTTCCCTGGTTTCACTGTTTTCACTGGTTTCACTGTTTTCCCTGGTTTCACTGGTTTCCCTGGTTTCACTGTTTTTCCTGGTTTCACTGGTTTCACTGTTTTCACAGGTTTCACTGGTTTCACTGGTTTCAAAAGCGGCATATTCCCCTAGCCCACGTTACACTACCTCGAATGTACGCATGATATGAACATGTTTATGCATGATTGTTTCAAAAACGAACACATCATTAATTTGCTTGCCATGAATATTGCGCGGACAATACTAATTGATATTGAGCTTAAATCTGCGTGAACATCGTCTGCAGGGGACTGAATATCAGAATCGACAATCCTTTTAGCTTGCTAAATTTTATATTTTTATTGAATTTTGACCAAATGTTTCAAATAGACTGGAAATCGAGAAGAGGGTTTTGTCATGTGTGTGTGTATGACTGCTAATGATAATAAAAATATCCCCAGAAAGCGCGCATGTGTGCTTTTGATTGACGCTCTGTATGTGTGTGTGTGTGTGTGTGTGTGTGTGCGTGCGTGCGTGCGTGCGTGCGTGCGTGCGTGCGTGCGTGCGTGTAGAGCGTTTCCTAGAAAACTACTGGACAGATCTTCATGACACTTTGCAAACACAATTCTTCGAGATGATATCCCCACTCATTTTATTCGATAGATGTTTTTGATTACATCACGTCCGGTTTTAATAAACGTTGAGGCTGCATTGTGGAGACCTCATCTTTCGATCAAATGTGTTCAAAGAATCGTTGATTCAGTGCGGACTGTGGGATTGCATTTGAGCTTGGAAGCTAAAAACATAACCAATGAACTTCTTCACTTGATCATTCTATTTAAGATTATTATTTTTTAAATAACAGATTACAAAATGATTACTTTTTTTTTATCATTTCTTGAATCCTAAAATTAATAGAAATGTAATGTTTCTATGAGAATGTGCTCAAAATTGAAATAAAAAGGACCCGTTTCGGTCGTCGGGGTTCAGCTAGCCAAGCCCCACAAGTATTGTTGATGACTAGACTCAGTCCGGGTTTTCAGTGTTAAACTTTTAGTTTCAAGCCGACAGATTGACTTGATGTTTTGATATCGCTTCACGCGATATATATATATTTATATATATACTAGAGGAATACCCGGCTTCGCCGGGTGAATCGCGAGACAGAGACAGACAGCGTGGCGGTTCACCACAATCACCTTTGAAGGCGAAGTCCTCTCAAACGGGATTGAGAATTTTAGAGCTTATTTCTAAGCCCTATATTAACTGTTATGGCTTCTCAAAGGCCAGAACATACAGACAGACAAAAGCCGCCAGACCCCATCACAAACAGAACTCTACAATCCACAGGTGTTGCCTCCACACACACACACACACACACACACACACACAGACACAGACACACACACAGAAGCCGTATATATCTATCTATATCTATAAATATAGATATAGATGACAGTGGATTTTTCGATAACTAGATTCGACCTTTGCACTTTTACAGTGAGGACAACTTACGGGTACATGCAAGGAAAGCCCACAACTTCTAAGGCGAACAACTCTGCAGAGTCTGCTGTGAAGGGCGACGGTAGTCTCCCTGTCACACTCGACCCCCTTTGAATGAACTTTGTCCCCAAAGTTCCGAACCATGGACCCGCCAAGCTTAGGTCCCTCCCAGGTTGGTGGAATGGGAACAGCACGAAAATGATTCAGTGGCCTGAAC
>NC_090253.1:21348320-21350820 GCF_037325665.1 Littorina saxatilis | reverse complement strand
CGTATAAAATTTCATCTCACACGGCATCACTGCAGAGCGCCTAGAACTGTACCCACGGAATATGCGCGATATGAGCCTCATTGATTGATTGAAACTCTGCTTCCATAACAAAGGGACGTTAGTGCGTGGCCACCAACACGCCACATTGAATAAGAGAATTGTGTTGCATTTATAGTTTGTATTTCTAGTCTCCTATCACCTTAGACCACAAAAAAAAGACCACGACCTGAACGAGATTTATTCGTCAGTGTTCGCTAACGCGGTGACATATTATGCCTGTTTCATTTTGATTTGTTATTCTCTCTCTCCAGATCCCAAGCAACTTGTAAAGCAGTGGTTCGTGCTAAACATATACACGGAGAGCCATTCCTGTCAACGTGATTCTATCCTCAGTTTCAACAAACTCCAATGGTGAGGCAATGTTCGAGGCTCTGATTTTCCACAACAACGCTATACAGTTTGTTCATCTGGGATGACCTGGTAAGTGCTGGATTATATATATAGCTATTTCATATGTTACGTGGATTTCCATTGGTCAATTGGGCAAAACTGAGCTCAGTGCAAAAGTGATATCGACGGCATTTCCGTCGATATCAGTTTTGATATCGACGACCTCTTTATTGCTTACCCACTTCAAAACCAAAAACACCTACATTTAAAAACAAACAAATATATATGAAAATGTAATTATCCCAGAATTTAGTTGAGCAAGTGACTAGAGACTTTTTGAAAGAAAAGACATTTTTTAAAAACTGAAAAGTACAAGAAAAGAGTAAACAAAAAGGAATAATAATCAGAGGAGGGATATGGAACAGCCAAAACTGAGACAAATACTTTTGTAATTTCTTTACAGTAAATACAAAATGTCCAGAAAATTAGCAATATATCTAACATTGACTGACTGTGTGATGATATCTTCTGCTATTGGTCTGTTGGAGGTCTCGATTTTGATATCACTATCTCAACAGATCATAGCAGAAGATATCATCACACAGTCCGTCAATATTGGGTAATATATACATGTATTAAGCTGAGAGGTCAAGCTTTGTGTGTACGCATGTGCCCTTTTGTCCGAATTCCTGTTTACGAGAGAGAGTAAAGGTGAGGGAGGGAGGAAGAGAGAGAGAGAGAGAGGGGGGGGGAGGGGGTCTGATCGATTCATTTTCATTTGATTCCTGTTAGTTTCCTTCATTATTGATACTGCTGTAATTCATGCATTTCTTTGACTTTCCAACACAAAGAAATCAACAAATGGCGTTAAAATACCGACAGTTCGGTAAAAAAACCAAAAAAAAACCGTGTTAATAATGTGAAAGAAAGAGTTTCGTAAAGTATACTAGTATTACAAATCACGTTCATTCAGCTAATACTGAGCGCCAGTTGCACTCAAAATTTTAAAAAAAATCAAAATCACAACCCCCAACCACCTCCGAGACAACCTGTGTCTGGCCTGTCTGAAAACACCTCCGGGACAACCTGTGTCTGGCCTGTCTGAAAACACCGGTCTGGCCTGTCTGCAAACACCTCCGCGTGAGGGGTTTTGCTGCCAGCGCGGTGAAGATAAAGAGGGAACATTTTCTCTGCCCGCACGGCATCAAGCCGGATGTCTCTGAACTGCATACGACTTTTCTCGGAGGTGTTCAGGTTTGTTTTGTCTTTCCTCCAGTACGTAGAAGGGTCTTTCAACGCTTGAAAAAAGTTATACTTCTTCTTCTTGTCGATCACACTAGTTATATTGTCAGCCCGGACAGCGAGACGAATGATGCCGTTAAAAAGGAATACAAATCCGACCCTGTTACCGTCAGTGTTTTCCCCCTGACACTACTTCAGAGGGGACTGACTTTTTGACGTTGACCTGATATCCGGGCACTTGACACGGTAGTCTATTACTGTTTTCCCACACGGGAGAGCGCCCGGCGTGACAGAGTGATGAAGGCAATATTCACAATCAATCATTCAACGCGCTGCCCACTCAGTTAAAAGTTGAAACCGCCGTTTGATGTGACACTGTTCTTGAGTCACTCGGCTCGACATTTTTCTTCGCCTTCACCGTTTGTCTCTTTTTTTTCTAAGTGGGGGGGGGGGGGGGGGGGGGGGGGGATGGAGGCGGCGCGCCCTTTTACTTTTCGGCTATTCTCTCGGTCCTTAGCGCCTTCTTTAGCGCCAAGGGTGGTGGTCTGTGTGTGAATTCGCAATGAAGAGGGCTTTGTATTTAAATTGCAAATGGATGTATAAGTATTGTGTCGGTGTTGTCGACTTTGATTACGCTTGCGTGGAGAGTGGTTTGAGATGTACTGAAGACTGTGAGAAATAGGAAAAGGAGAACGAGGGGGTGGGGGAAATGGGAGAGGTAGATGCTGACATTAACGAACTGGCTCGAAGCTTTCAAGCATGATCCAAAGTTGAAGAATTTTTGATTGATGATCCAGTTCTTGATGTTTTCCGGATGCGAGATGAGGAGAGAAAGTGGGGTTAGGGGTGACGGAGAGCATGAGCGGGG
>NC_090253.1:21304899-21348120 GCF_037325665.1 Littorina saxatilis | reverse complement strand
CCCCCCCCCCCCCCCCCAACTCTTTTGAGATCACCAAAAGACATACAAATCTTTCGTTGCAAGCCCCTGGAGCAATTTTTTGATTAGTGCTTTTGTGAACAAGAAACAATTAACAAGTGGCTCTATCCCATCTCCCCCCCCCCCTTTCCCAGTCGCGATATAACCTTCGTGGTTGAAAACGACGTTAAACACCAAATAAAGAAAGAAAGAAAGATACAAATCTTTAGAGTCTTAGAATTAAGATAAATGTACACACTTTATGAGCTTTTAAAATAAGGGAAGTCTTAAATCCATAGGTATGAAAAACCGTTGTTGTTGTCGTGTTGATGATAATCAATAACAGTTCAAACGTTGGCTTTTATATGCCGTCAGAAAGTGAATCGTTCCACACAAACAACATAGCGATTTTCCACCACCCCCCTCTTCCTCCATTTTGTGGATTAAATATACCACTCAATTGGAATGAAAAATACTGCAGTACGTGTGCTCATAGTTCCGATTGCATTTAAGCAGTATTTAATCTCTTCACTTAAAACTTTTGTTTAAAAATGTTACGCAAGTAATCAGACCTTTTCCTAACAGAAAAGAAAATGATCACAGGTGTTTTGGGGATTTGCAAAAAAAGACACAAAACAGGATTTAAAGAAAAAAGATGACAGGTGTTAATATAACGAAAAGAGAAAATAAAATAAAGCACTTCTGGGATTGCACAAACAATTGAAACAGGGCCACAGCGCCTTCTTTCCAACATTTCACACAAATGACAAGGAGAAGCGGTTATGTGGATGATAAGCGCGGAAGAATGCCACTGCTAATAGAATTGTCATGCGAATGAGCTGCGGCTCGGAATGCTTCTCGATATACCCAGACCACAGACAGACACCCAGGGCAAAGAACAACACGACGACGGGGTGGAGGGATAGATATGGAGGGACAACGAAGGATGAGGGGGAATGAGGAGTAGTAGAAGAATTTGCAATGGAGAAGCAAAGACAGACATATAGACAGAGACAGCCAGACGAAGGAAATGAGATCGAGGCAATGCGATATCTACAAGGGCAACGTATGAGCAAGTAGGCCACGTTTTGTAATGTTTTCAAGCGTCGCATTGTTAAAAAAATAAATTAAAAAAAGCCTCATCTCAGAACAACGATCTTTGCAATCAAAGTTAAGCACAATAACAGAGAAATAAAGAAAGGACGAAGAAGGAAAAAGAACTAAGGAGCGTCAGAGAAGGAGAAGGCAGGGGGTGGCGCAGGCAGAGAAACAGGCAGGCAGGGACAGAGATAGAGTAAGAGACAGACAGGCAGAGAAACAGGCAGGCAGGGACAGAGATAGAGTAAGAGACAGACAGACAGAGAAACAGGCAGACAGGGACAGAGATAGAGTAAGAGACAGACAGAGAAACAGGCAGACAGGGACAGAGATAGAGTAAGAGACAGACATGCAGAGAAACAGGCAGGCAGGGACAGAGATAGAGTAAGAGACAGACAGAGAAACAGGCAGACAGGGACAGAGATAGAGTAAGAGACAGACAGAGAAACAGACAGGCAGGGACAGAGATAGAGTAAAAGACAGACATGCAGAGAAACAGGCAGACAGGGACAGAGATAGGGTAAGAGACAGACAGAGAAACAGGCAGACAGGGACAGAGATAGAGTAAGAGACAGACATGCAGAGAAACAGACAGGCAGGGACAGAGATAGAGTAAGAGACAGACAGACAGGGACAGAGATAGAGTAAGAGACAGACATGCAGAGAAACAGACAGGCAGGAACAGAGATAGAGTAAGAGACAGACAGGCAGAAAAACAGGCAGGCAGGCACAGAGATAGAGTAAGAGACAGACAGACAGAGAAACAGACAGGCAGGGACAGAGATAGAGTAAGAGACAGACATGCAGAGAAACAGGCAGGCAGGGACAGAGATAGAGTAAGAGACAGACATGCAGAGAAACAGACATGCAGGGACAGAGATAGAGTAAGAGACAGACAGACAGAGAAACAGGCAGGCAGGGACAGAGATAGAGTAAGAGACAGACAGACAGAGAAACAGGCAGACAGGGACAGAGATAGAGTAAGAGACAGACATGCAGAGAAACAGACAGGCAGGGACAGAGATAGAGTAAGAGACAGACATGCAGAGAAACAGGCAGACAGGGACAGAGATAGAGTAAGAGACAGACAGGCAGAGAAACAGGCAGGCAGGGACAGAGATAGAGTAAGAGACAGACATGCAGAGAAACAGGCAGGCAGGGACAGAGATAGAGTAAGAGACAGACATGCAGACAAACAGAAAGACGTAAAGATAGTCCAATGTCATCTACACAAGATGGGCCACAGATATATATACACGTCATCGCAGTTCAGAGCTGTTATGTTACAGGCCATAGTCTCTTCTCTCGCATTCCGGACTGGCCACAACGACACAGACAGACAGACAGACAGACAGACAGACAGACGGTCAAAAGACCGAGACGTGACAGACAGAAAAGGCGAGAGTGAATTAATAAGACACTCCACACTCATCCACACAATGAGGGTTACGGAAAACGTCATCGCCGTACGGAGCTGTTTTGTTAAAGCTTTTACTTCTAGTTCCTTCTCTCGCATTCCGGACTGGCCGAGAATGACGTGGCCGCTGGGTGGCCCCTGAGTGACCAAGAGAGGTCTCCTGACTGACCACGTGGCTGATGAATGATTCATAGAAATTGTAATGTATTTTGAAACACGATTGGTCGGTGGATGTGTAAGCAATACGAAGTGAAGGATGTGGAGCTAGATTGATGGACACGTTTTGAAACTTTTTCGAAAGAGAATGACTCGTCGAAATCTGAAAGTATTTTGAATCACGATTGGTCTGATGTTGGGTAAAGAATTGGTGGTTTAGGGTGCGGGATGGTAGAATACGTTTTGAAACACTTTTTGCGAAAGGGGTGATACTCATGGGGTTCCACTCATGGGTATCCCTCGTAAAAGTGAAGACTGAAGCAGAAAAAGAAGAAGAAGAAAAATCTGAAGAAAAAGACGAAGAGGGAGGAGGAGGAGTAGGAGGGGAAGGAGGAATGGAGAAGCGGAAAGAACTAGCAGAATAATTAAACATGAGGAACACGTACGGCAAGATGGAATAACACCCTGTACCTGTTGTCAGTGATATGCGGTTTGAAACCAGAGGCGAAAAGAAATCAAATAAACTCCCGCTTATTGTTCAAATGGCATAGAATAAACCATTCTGGACGTCTGCAAGTATGTCAAGAACTGCAGTGCACAAAATCCATACAATTCCGCTTAACACATTCACTTTTCAACGACTTAAAACTGAAAACGAAGAGAGGGAAAAGCAAACGTCCCGCCTTGAATTTTCAAATGGTAGGCAATGCAGAAAAGTTTCCAAAGCTTTATCAATTATTTCGAAAACTGCGTTGCAACAAGATCCTCTAAACACACGCACTATTTGAATAGCTAAACACTGAAAACGGAGAGGGTAAAAAGCTCACTCCTCGCCTTGATTTTCAAATGGAAAGCAAAGCATAACGTTTTCTAGGTGTCATCAAGTATTCTGAAAACTGCAGTCCATTATGTCCAACAAATCCTCTGAACACATGCACTTTTTGAAGGGCTAAACACCGGAGACGAAAAGACTCAAACTCTCTGCGTACCGCCTACAAGCACACTGTCTCAAAAACAACGAAGCACCCGAAAAACTCCTTCAGTTTTCAGGAAGAAACAACGCACAAATACTCGGCATTATGAATTCGACGCCACCAAGGAGAAAGATATGTCAATAGGAACTATACTTAAACACCCAGAAATACCCTTCCCCCCTTTTTGACATAACAGGACGCAAATAATCCACTTCTCAATTGGCCGCCACCGAGAGGTGAGGGTGTCAATACAGACAACTTGAACGCCTTCCCAACTATGCCCGCCTTTTTATGTAAAACGTACAGTCCTACCCGTGTAAACAATTGAGCTCACCATCTCAGATCTGTTCGGGGTTTTACATCTTGTGATAAGCGGTGTAAAATACAGACGCAAATAATCCACTTCTCAATTGGCCGCCACCGAGAGGTGAGGGTGTCAATACAGACAACTTGAACGCCTTCCCAACTATGCCCGCCTTGTTATGTAAAACGTAAAGTCCTACCCGTGTAAACAATTCAGCTCACCTTCTGAGATCTGTTGAGGGTTTTACATCTTGTGAGACATCCCTCCACTTGGACACAAACCGAACATCAACTGCCTGGCTTTTTTTTTTCAGACTGGGATTTTTCAATGAACCTTCTTCTTCTTCTTCGTTCCAGAATTGTCTGGTTACTTGTGAGCTCGTTTGCCCATTTGGGTTCCCCACACTATGCTCTGAGAGCATAGTCAGCTCACTCCGCTTTCGTTGAGTAGGCATGCTGGGTATTTTCGTGTTTCCATAACCCACCGAACTCCGACGTGGATTACAGGATCTTTTCCGTGCGCACTTGGTCTTGTGCTTGCGTGTACACACGAAGGGGGTTAAGTCACTAAGCAGGTCTGCACATAAGTTGACCTGGGAGATCGGAAAAATCTCCACTCTTAACCCACCAGGCGGCAGCGACCGGGATTCGAACTCACGACCTCCCGATTAGGAGGCCGACGTCTTACCACCACGCCACTACGCCCGTCAATGAACCAATGTTGTAACTGACAATAGTGTAAATTTGCGATATTAATTCATCACACAATGTTCATTCTTAACAGGAAACATAAATTTGCGATATTAATTCATCACACAATGTCCATTCTTAACAGGAAACATGAATTTGCGATATTAATTCATCACACAATGTCCATTCTTAACAGGAAACATGAATTTGCGATATTAATTCATCACACAATGTCCATTCTTAACAGGAAACATAAATGTGCGATATTAATTCATCACAAAATGTCCTTTCGTAACAGGAAACACCACGCATGTTACATTTTTTGGTAAGGATATTCTCATCCCAAGAAAAAGCATTGAAAGATCTGAGAAGTGAGTTAAATCGTTTCACAGGAAGTATTTTACCTTCAAGGCCCCAAACAATGCAGAAATACTCTCTACACCTCTCCGACCCATATCAAGTACAGTGATATTGTGTGTTAATGATAATAACTGGGGTTTCTCTAGCGGTCTGTGAGCACCAATCGAAACAGGACATGCACAATTGCATAATATTTGGATGAAAAGGCACACAGGTCTCAAGCCTGTGTGTGCATGTACAAGAGGATAGTTGAAGGGTTGTTTAAGGGGGAGGAGCACAAACAAGGTGTGTAGAATGCACGACTGTACAACAAATTATCGAGTACAGTGGAACACTCTTTTCACATCCGTTGTACTTTCAGATTTCTAGCGGACTTGTCTACCACTACCAGCCCCACACAATCTTATTTTGCGCCTTCAACTGCTTGTATCATTTGAACCAACAGACCAGTTGACTTTCTTTTTTTCAGTTAAAAGCTAAAAAGCCACTGTTATTTCTGGCAAGAAAATCAAATGACACAAGGGCTGTGATATGCGGTAGCTAAATGAGACGTCGTAGCTGTAAGGGTTTCAATTAAGGCATCCCCAGATATAAGACAACGCCACCCCTCCCCCCCCTCCCCCCATCCGTCCTTCCCCGTACATTTTTTGTTTGTTTACGAATTTGAATTTTCAGAGTTTCTATTCATAACGACTGTAAATTCACCTCAATATCAAGCCCCGTGCCTTTCATCAAAACCTGAATTTATTAGCTGTTGGTGGTCGTGAAGTGGAAGTTCCAAGCCCCATGCCTTTCATCAAAACCTGAATTTATCAGCTGTTGGTGGTCGTGAAGTGGAAGTTCCAAGCCCCATGCCTTTCATCAAAACCTGAATTTATCAGCTGTTGGTGGTCGTGAAGTGGAAGTTCCAAGCCCCATGCCTTTCATCAAAACCTGAATTTATCAGCTGTTGGTGGTCGTGAAGTGGAAGTTCCAAGCCCCATGCCTTTCATCAAAACCTGAATTTATCAGCTGTTGGTGGTCGTGAAGTGGAAGTTCCAAGCCCCATGCCTTTCATCAAAACCTGAATTTATCAGCTGTTGGTGGTCGTGAAGTGGAAGTTCCAAGCCCCATGCCTTTCATCAAAACCTGAATTTATCAGCTGTTGGTGGTCGTGAAGTGGAAGTTCCAAGCCCCATGTCTTTCATCAAAACCTGAATTTATTAGCTGTTGGTGGTCGTGAAGTGGAAGTTCCAAGCCCCATGCCTTTCATCAAAACCTGAATTTATCAGCTGTTGGTGGTCGTGAAGTGGAAGTTCCAAGCCCCATGCCTTTCATCAAAACCTGAATTTATCAGCTGTTGGTGGTCGTGAAGTGGAAGTTCCAAGCCCCATGCCTTTCATCAAAACCTGAATTTATCAGCTGTTGGTGGTCGTGAAGTGGAAGTTCCAAGCCCCATGCCTTTCATCAAAACCTGAATTTATCAGCTGTTGGTGGTCGTGAAGTGGAAGTTCCTCCGTCCTCTTCTTTCAAAAATGAATCCTCTGTATAAAGTCCTGTGTATACATACGACCTAAAGCATCTGAGAAAATCATCTAATAAAGGAGAACATATAATGAAGAAAAACATCTTGGGGGACAGAGTTCTTAAACCTGTCTGGAGTCTCATGGCAGAGGGTCTACAAAGAATGGTTTCACTACAACCCCTTCTCCCCCCCCCCCCCCCCCCCCCCCCCCACCAAATTGCTCCGTTATTGCATCCGTGGTTTTGTTGGCGTTGAAAGAAGAGGTGGCGGGCCGTTGCGAAGGTGAAGTCCCGCTTGAATGGGGTAGACTTGTCAACAGTTTATTCTGTTACAAGTGTTTCTTCCTATTCACGAACCCACGCTGTTAAAATTGAAAACATACATACAGCGTCGACCCCCATTATGATGTGTGAAAATTACTTTTGTCAGGTAAAGTGTGTATGCAAGGATTGGAAACTGTTGAGGGAAACGAGAGGAAAGTTGTGGTTGTGGACTAAGTGGGTGGATTGTGGACTTGAGTCGTGATACTTGACCTTACCTGGTATTAACGAAAGTGCATGCTCATGCTGTTTTATGCTGAATAGATCTGTGCAGATCCCTGTTTGACGAAGAGAGAGAGAGAGAGAGAGAGAGAGAGAGAGAGAGAGAGAGAGAGAGAGAGACAGAGAGAGACAGAGACAGAGAGAGAGAGAGACAGAGAGAGAATTGATTTGAAATTCATTACCTTTTTTACTGCTACAGTCTGTATGCTTTGATGTATCCTTGTTGTTCTAAGTTTGTTTGTTTGCTTAACGCCCAGTCCACCACGAAGGGTGATATCAGGGCGGTGCTGCTTTGACATTTAACGTACGCCACACACAAGACAGAAGTCGCAGCACAGGCTTCATGTCTCACCCAGTCACATTATTCTGACACCGGACCAACCAGTCCTAGCACTAACCCCATATTGCCAGACGCCAGGCGGAGCAGCCACTAGATTGCCAATTTTAAAGTCTTAGGTATGATCCGGCCGGGGTTCGAACTCACGACCTCTCGCTCACTGGGCGGACGCCTTACCACTAGGCCACCGCAAACGCGGTGTTGTTCTAAGGATATTGTGTTTCGAGATTGATCTCTCTTACACAACATACACCAACATTCCAAAACGTAGAATGTTTTTGAATCGAGAAAGTCTTTTCAATTTTGTGAAAGTTTTGAATTCTGAAAGACTTGTACATTTCTTCTAAACTTCCTTTTTGATATCAGTAGTCCACATAACTTACCCGTGGTATCAATAAAGTCCATGGTAAAATTCAAGTTTAGTGTCACATCAACTCTCTCCGCCAAATGTCTGTTATTTTGTAACGTCCATTTAACATGAAAATAAGGTCCGTGGAATGAGTCGAATTTTAAGGTCACCATTGTAGCTTTCACCACGATGTTGTTTCATATACAACACACTACCGAGGATTTTCTCCGTCTACACAGTTTTGTACCTTGCAACAGCTTCCTTGAAGTTGGAACATTAAACTTGGACCAGCCCCGTATTCAAAAGAGGGCAGGGTGTTCCATGTCAAACACGCGATGCTGTCAGCAGAGTACCGTAAACTACCTTGTATACGCCCAGTATCGAGTGAACGCCCACCCCCTACTTTTGGTCAAATTCTGCGTACAGGGTACAGTATACCTAGCAAACGCCCACCTCCCATTTTCGATCATTAGAGTAGTAACTGTTTATGGTACTGTACACGTTTGACAATGGACCGTCCAACGGTCGTGTTTCCACCAGATGGTCCGTGTCCGTCCATGGGTTCAACACGAATCGGTGACAGGTAGGCATTCGTCACCAACTGAAAACCTAGAATGTCTTGACCTATGCCCCAAAAGGAGATAGTTCAATCAAACCTTTGTCTTGACTTTTAGTTATTAGAAAAGACAGCGTGTAGCGTGTAAGCTTTCTTCTTTCTTGTCGTTCGCTGTTAGATCGTCAGTCCGGACTGCAGGGCGAAACGTGCTGTCCTCTCCAAGTCCTCTTTGGGGCCGCATGGCTTCTTTTGTAGCGCTGTCTCCTCTGGCCAGGTGGTGTCCCTCAGAGCACTGTGGTATGGACAAGCCTGCAGGATGTGCTCTGCTGTCTGATTCTTGCCACACGGACATAGGGGGGAGGGAACTAGCTTCAGCTTTGTGGCCATATGATGGCCGTGTAAGCTTTAAGACTGTCCTTAATTGAGCCTGAATTGACTTTGCAAAGACTTTGCGAAGTCCTTTCTCCAAAAATTCAGGGCCAAAGCTTCGAGCTTCGTGAAGTAGACTTCGCCCAATAAATATCAGGCTACAACGTCAAGACAAACTGCCGTTCTCCATGCAAGTATTTATAACTGCGTTTTCGCACACAAGCCATACAAGAAGGATGCGCTTGTAATAAATAGCATGGGAAAATCGTTGATAGTGTTCATGATCGTTTACACGGGAAGGAATGGCTGTGTTAATGTGAAGCGGGGATATTTTACTGAGTCCATCTCTCAAACCCCGCCTTGCATTTTATTTTAAGCCGAAGGCGCATCTAGGTAACAAGAGCACGGCAAATATTTGAGAGTTGATGGCAGGTCACATTTTCAACAATTGATGTGTTTTTCAGCAGATTCCTCAGATTCCTTATAAATAATATAATAAAAGAGAGATGACTGTGGGGGTTACAAGCTTGTGGTTATTGTTGTTGTCGTGAAAGACCGAAAAAATGCGACCAGCATAAAGAAACTGGAAGAGAGCCGAGGAAACCAGAAAAAGTCACGGGTTCAAAACGAGTTTATAAACTGGTTAATTGATTGACCCTTGACTGATTTCCTCACAGAGAAAAGAAAAAGAAACACAACCCATTCTTTCTTCCATTCTCCACACACGCGGGGTGTGGTGGTCGGCAGACGTCTCTTTCAAAATGGCTAGTACCCCATTCTTTCCCCGGGTGGCCTATACCCGGCTCTTTGAAAGGAGGAGCACGATGTTTCCAGTTGACTCTGTACCTCCTACCCGTGACTTCTCAAAGGTCGGAGGGGGGGGGGGGGGGGGCTCGTTTGGGGAGGAAAAGGCGGACGTGCGCTCAACGACCTTTGTATGTGTGTTGGGGGAGGGGGAGAGGGGGACTGGAGTAGGTGGTCAAGCATGCAGCGGGAATGGACTTCAAGGAAACTGAAAAAGTCAGTTTTTTGTCCAGTGCCAAGCACTTTTATGTGCATCTTCAATCGAAGTGGTCTGTCTACCTGCCCCTTTGACAATTGCAATGGGTTCTATACGTCCGACTTTCATTTTCCAATACAGGTATTCGTCAGAATTTTGTTCGTCGGCGTTTGACCTAGGTTACCGATATTTTGTCATCCTTGGGGAATCGCCGTTAGGTTTTATGGGAAGGTAACCCGACGAAAAGCATATAGCAGCAGTATGGCGCGATCTCAGTCACACTCACTCCCCCCCCCCCTCCCCCAACCACATGCGTGTGTGCTATATAAAAAAAAAATTAAACGTACGTATGCTTGGTTGGTTAGGGCTTTGTTTGGACATCAACGCATCATGTGTAAAATGTGGGTACGGAATATAAATTACCCGGGTCTCAAACTCGCAACCACATACGATCTTGTTCAAGGTCAGAGAAGTAACCTCTGAGCTACATTTCCGTCCTATGTCCAAAGATCAGCCCATCAATAATTATACAGTGGGCAATGTTTAAGAATTAATATAGTGGTATCTATCTTGATTGGACACCACTGAGACCAGCCGAACGTGTCCCTAGAAGAAAGGTGATATCCAGTGAGAACGAAACGATATTGTCCAATAGTTACCACGAAGTATGGCATATACCCAAAGGCGATGGGCGCAATAGTCCGCAACAGCCAAGTGGGTAAGACGTCGCCCTTCCACGTGGAAGGCTTGGGGTTCGAAACCCAGCTGCACCCAACTTATGTACAGACCTGCGGGTGCCTTATCCTCCTTCGTGCCCAAGACCAAGTACGCACGGAAAAGATCCTGTAATCCATGTCGGAGTTCGGTTGGTTATAGACCAGCATGCATTCCCTGAAAACGGAGTATGGCAGCCTAAAAGGC
Organism: Littorina saxatilis; assembly: GCF_037325665.1. Classification (NCBI taxonomy): domain Eukaryota; kingdom Metazoa; phylum Mollusca; class Gastropoda; order Littorinimorpha; family Littorinidae; genus Littorina; species Littorina saxatilis. The sequence goes on along the minus strand of NC_090253.1, from coordinate 21,337,547 downwards.
GGGTAAAAATCCAACAACAACGGTCATATTGGTAAAACTCACATGTGCAAAACACGAGTGTACTTGGGAGTTGCAGCCAATGAACGCAGAAGACGAAAAAGCTACCCAAAGGCGGTTTTCAGTATAGAGTTTTGAGACTCGAAAACAAGAACGGTTAATTAATGTACTGAACGATTGTCAAAATAATAACAGGGCTTTGGTTCCTTCAAGTCTTCAAAACTTGTAAAAAGGACCCTTCGTATCCGCAAACAGTAACGCCTTAACCGCTCAGCCACCCCACCCCCCCTGAAACCCGCTGCGCCGGGGCTGCGCTTTTTATTGTGAAGAGATGGAGTGCGGTTTTTTTATGGGCGAACAACACCTCAGGGTGTTTGGGTGCAGGAAGATTAACTTTTTATTATTACCCGTGTGTTGGGAAGTGTAAGGTAGAGGATTCGAGCGAGACTGAGAAAAGAGAAGAAAAATATAGAGAGAGGGGAGGGAGTGTGAGAGGGAAGGAGGGAGTGTGAGAGTGAGGAGGGGTGTGTGAGTAGGGTATGATCGGGAGGGGTGGGAGGCTTGCTTTTCGATCGAGATGGATGTGAGGTATGCAGGTTGAAACTGTCGATTCGGTTCGATAAGTGATTTTGTGTTGGTGTCCCACTTCTTCAGTTGCGATAAAAATGATCGGGAAAACATACACAAACATGTATTATTATCATATCTGCAATTCCGAGAAACAAAAATGCGACTACAAACGTCACTTCGACATTTACAAAACAAATTGTCTAGAAAAGCATACAGAAGTCATGTGTGAATTATTGCATTGTCTCCCTTTAACTCAGGACTAATCCAGCCCAAACAAATTTTCCTAAATTTAATTTGAATGTTTTATTATGTTGAAAATCCATTACCTCCTACTTGACCATTGTCCATTCTCATGTATGATGGTTGTTGTTTCAGGCCAAGCGAGCGCTGCAGAGAGGGGCCACGGCTGTCGTCCTGGACATCACGGACAATCCCGTTGCTGCCGAGATGGTACGTGATTATATTTAGTCAAGTTTTGACTAAATATTTTAACATCGAGGGGGAATCGAAACGAGGGTCGTGGTGTATGTGCGTGCGTGTGTGCGTGTGTGCGTGCGTGCGTGTGTGTGTGTGTGTGTGTGTGTGTGTGTGTGTGTGTAGAGCGATTCAGACTAAACTACTGGACCGATCTTTATGAAATTTGACATGAGAGTTCCTGGGTATGAAATCCCCGAACGTTTTTTTCATTTTTTTGATAAATGTCTTGGATGACGTCATATCCGGCTTTTCGTGAAAGTTGAGGCGGCACTGTCACGCCCTCATTTTTCAACCAAATTGGTTGAAATTTTGGTCAAGTAATCTTCGACGAAGCCCGGGGTTCGGTATTGCATTTCAGCTTGGTGGCTTAAAAAATAATTAATGACTTTGGTCATTAAAAATCGGAAAATTGTAAAAAAAAAATAAAAATTTATAAAACGATCCAAATTTACGTTTATCTTATTCTCCATCATTTGCTGATTCCAAAAACATATAAATATGTTATATTCGGATTAAAAACAAGCTCTGAAAATTAAATATATAAAAATTATTATCAAAATTAAATTGTCCAAATCAATTTAAAAACACTTTCATCTTATTCCTTGTCGGTTCCTGATTCCAAAAACATATAGATATGATATGTTTGGATTAAAAACACGCTCAGAAAGTTAAAACAAAGAGAGGTACAGAAAAGCGTGCTATCCTTCTTAGCGCAACTACTACCCCGCTCTTCTTGTCAATTTCACTGCCTTTGCCATGAGCGGTGGACTGACAATGCTACGAGTATACGGTCTTGCTGAAAAATGGCAGCTACTTGACTAAATATTGTATTTTCGCCTTACGCGACTTGTTTTAATTTTGTTATCGCTTGAACTAAGTTTTCATCGCTATTCCTACCGGCTCGAACTTTCCTTCAGAAAAACGTTACGGTTCTCATGAAAACCTCTCAGTTTCAATTTTTGACTCACGTAAGTGTAGCCTATGCGATGCTAACTTTTGTCTGTCTGTGCGTGCGTGCGTGCGTGCGTGCGTGCGTGCGTATGTATGTATGTCTGTGGTAGAACTTTAACATTTGACTGAACACCGAAATACTAATTTTACCTGGTTATTATTCAAGCAACAGCTTCAAAGTATTGAAGCAATGATCAACATTTCGTCGGCACGTATGTAGTTAAAGTGTGTATCCAAAGAAAACGGGTGGTGGTTTTTTTTTTTTTTTTTTTTTTTGGGGGGGGGGGGGGGTAAAAACAGCTGACTGGTTTGTGTCGTGTGTGGTATGTAGACCAGGTCAGGGGTCAAGGTTAGGTCAGATCGCGTGAAGGATTGTGGTATAGATACAGTTATCACCGAGCTGCAGTTCGCCGATTCGGAGAAGACGACTCATGATTTCACATTGTTCGGTTTCGTAGCTCCAGAAAAATAGATAAAGAAGATACCAAAGGAGATTTCCTACAGGTTAATCTGCACAGCGTGTTTCCAGTGTCTGCGCGAGGAAGCGCTGTCGAAAGCGCAGTGTCGATCTGGCCATCTGGCAGTCGTGTCCCCATAAGTAGGCTACAGACAGACAGATCTAGATCTAGTGTCTCGCACTCTTGCACCGTGTCACCTATGCTTACTGTGTGTGTGTATGTGTGACGGAGTGATTGAGTTTGTGTTACTGTTTGTCGATTTCTTACGTGAGCCTTGAAATTAGGCTTCGCCTCTTGTTGAGCAAAACTATCACTGGACTATAATTATGGTGATACCTTCCGTTCCGTTCCGTTCCGTTCCCTTCCCTTCCCTTACCTTACCTTACCTTACCGTGACCTGAACAGTTTCAGATTATGTTTCTGTCTTTATGTGTGTGTGTGAGTGTTTAGCGCCAGAAGAATAATGACCTTACCTTACCTTACCTGAACAGTTTCAGATTATGTTTCTGTCTTTATGTGTGTGTGTGAGTGTTTAGCGCCAGAAGAATAATGACCACAACAAGTGAGGCACCACAAACATGTTTTGCACACTCGATTGATACAGCATAATACATAAACGTGTTTGAAAAGTTTTATGATCGACCACCAGACAAACCCTTCGAATTAAATGGTAACAGAAATTGACACGGTGTATTACCAGCCATACATTTCCTAATACAAGTTTGGGCAAATTCTACGAATAAAAAAAACATTTCCATTATTCCTGTGCTGAAAAAAAACCCACATCATCTTATCTGGTCTGTGTTGCCTCTCTCTCATTCTCTCTGCAAAAAAAAATATAAAAAGAAGGAAAAGGATAAAAAGTGACTGGAGAAAAAAACCGACTTGAGTGGGCCAACTTTTTTTATGTCTCCGAGACGCATCACGAGAATGCGAATCTGAAATAAGACAGTTGATTTTTTTTTCCACAGAACAACTATAGGCATTACATGCAGAAACGACAATCACATTTGCATACCTTCGTGAGAAGAATTTTGCAAGGCTTGCAGTTGTCGGTCGTCCTTGTGCACTCTTGGAACACAGGCTATAATTGAGTTCGTTGTGTGGCGTGGTTTGAAGCAGCAGCTACAAGACAAAGAAAGAAAGGGGATGAGTTATAACTATTAGATGTTGGTGGTTTTTTGCGCATGGACAGGGCCAAAGGATCGCCTTGAGAGGAAATGAAAAAGACACAAACAATGGACAGAAACATGAATGGAGGAAGAGGAGGAGACCAAGTCTTTGTCATTGTAGTGTCATGTCCAACAAAGAATAAGGATCAGAACTCTGGTACTATTTCTGGCCGTCGCAGTATAAGGCTCTGTTGATGACATAGAACACGCAGTTCTCGTCAAGTATTCTTATAATTTGCCGCTGTCGTGAAGGACATTCATGTCCCATGTTGGACAATCTAGCTATATGCTTTTTACTTGGACAGCAAGGCTCTCAAACCGAATTACTAACATTTTCCCCTAGAAATATCATTCTGCGTTTGTTCGTGCAATAAACGGAGCGTTCATGAATAACAATACCAAAACCGTTTCAAACGTCCCTCGTGTTTGCAAAGCTGACGCCAGCAAAGAGTGTGTCCAGAGTAGATAGATCGCAAGAGTCACTGACATTCAAATCTGTCTTCAGGGGCTCTTAATGGCCCGTTAGACCATTTGTCTTTCACACACCCACAAAGTGGCCCCAAGTGGCATTACCGTATTCATAGTCCTCGTAAGCAAACATACACAGTCACCCGGCATTCCAGACTCACATTGTCAACAAGGAATTGAGAAGACAGTACAGAACTTGAAAGAGAACGCTTGGAATTGCTTAACTGTTTGCGCTTCGTGGTAAAAACCTCCTTCCTCATGTCTGAGGAATTATATGAAACAGAATTTGAAGAGTACATCGGTGTTTTTAGACTGGACTTATAGAGTTACAGAGGTGTAACACAGCAGGTTGTCATGACCTAGCAAAAATGACGCTAGAATTGTCCTTGAATACTATGACGACTTCTGAGATTATGTGCTCTCCAGAAGGTTGTTTATGTCTCAAGGAGCCTATGTTCTACAGACCTTAAACACTACATAATGTCGTACAGTGATGGTGATTATACTGAGGCCAACGCAAGACTATACTCGCAGAAGATTGTGACTGCGCCGTTTTGTGTGATGTCATTGCGTATACCTATGAATTCCCATCGGCGCTCAAAGCATGGAGATGATGGACAGTTTATATGCACCTGAACTTTGCAGCAGTGCAATTTTGGTGGAATTTAAGACACGAACGTAGTTTTTAATTTCAATAAAGCGATGGGAAGAATAGTGCTATTGTTGTTCGGTTCAGGACCAGCAAAGTAAGTGTGAGCAGTGCACCTCGACATGACATGTGGTCATGGATTGGTCAAGCTACTATGGAGAATCGTGAATTGTGTCCGTGGAATTTTGTTCGAGGTATTTAACGTGTTACCTCTTGAAGTCCCATCAGCACTAAATCATGGCACAGGTGAAGGAAGACAAAATGATTTGGTCACTTCAGTCGCTACTCGGATCATAGGGACTATAGAGCACAAATCCTGTAGGTGTTCGTCCGTATAGTAGCTTGGGAGTCCCGCCGTAGCTTGATGGATGTGTGGGCCTCGACACGCGAAAGAGCCTTTTGACAGTAGCGGCGCCGCGGGCGAGAAGGGAAAAGCTTGTTTCAGTCTCTTCCCCCTCCCCCCCCCCCCCCCCCACACACAAATTGATCCCCTCGTAGTCTCAAACCCCACCACCACCACCACCCCTCTTCGGCCTTCCTACCCCCCCCCCACACACACACACACACACGCTCATAACGACTACAGTGGAACACATTCATTTTCAGACCTTGAACAAATCAGTTTGAGGAAATTAGGTCTCAAACCAGGGGAGATCTTATAAAAGGAGGTAAACATACAGAGAATCTTCAGAAATCTGAAAAATGTAGGTCTTAAAAAGGGAAGGGGGGGGGGGGGTGGCGTAAAAAGGGGGTTCCGCTGATAGCTACCACCTGCACCACCCTCAACTCATTCCACCCCCACCGCCACCCTTTGCTCGGAAAGTCAGCTAGCTCTCACTCACAAGTGACGGCATGCCCCGTGTCGAAAGTGGGACTACAGAGGCTGTTGAGGAAGAGACAGAAGGACAACAATGGATGCCCCTGTCTTAACTCCTAGCCTTGTCCATTGCCCCCTGTCTTAACTCCTAGCCTTGTCCATTGCCCCCTGTCTTAACTCCTAGCCTTGTCCATTGCCCCCTGTCTTAACTCCTAGCCTTGTCCATTGCCCCCTGTCTTAACTCCTAGCCTTGTCCATTGCCCCCTGTCTTAACTCCTAGCCTTGTCCATTGCCTCCTGTCTTTTTTGTTCCCCTCGTCTTTATGTGTCCCTTGATTTAGCCTTTTTTTTTTAATTTTGATTATTTTTGACGTTCTTTTGATTGTTTTCGTTTTCTAAGCTAAGGCATGTTCTCTTGGTGTCTTGTTGTGGTTGGCATGGTTTTCTTTTCTTCTTCTCTTTTGTTTGTCTTCGTTTTCTAAGCTAAGGCATGTTCTCTTGGTGTCTTGTTGTGGTTGGCATGGTTTTCTTTTCTACTTCTCTTTTGTTTGTCTTCGTTTTCTAAGCTAAGGCATGTTCTCTTGGTGTCTTGTTGTGGTTGGCATGGTTTTCTATTCTACTTCTCTTTTGTTTGTCTTCGTTTTCTAAGCTAAGGCATGTTCTCTTGGTGTCTTGTTGTGGTTGGCATGGTTTTCTTTTCTTCTTCTCTTTTGTTTGTCTTCGTTTTCTAAGCTAAGGCATGTTCTCTTGGTGTCTTGTTGTGGTTGGCATGGTTTTCTTTTCTACTTCTCTTTGTTTGTCTTCGTTTTCTAAGCTAAGGCATGTTCTCTTGGTGTCTTGTTGTGGTTGGCATGGTTTTCTTTTCTACTTCTCTTTTGTTTGTCTTCGTTTTCTAAGCTAAGACATGTTCTCTTGGTGTCTTGTTGTGGTTGGCATGGTTTTCTATTCTACTTCTCTTTTGTTTGTCTTTGTTTTCTAAGCTAAGACATGTTCTCTTGGTGTCTTGTTGTGGTTGGCATGGTTTTCTATTCTACTTCTCTTTTGTTTGTCTTCGTTTTCTAAGCTAAGGCATGTTCTCTTGGTGTCTTGTTGTGGTTGGCATGGTTTTCTATTCTACTTCTCTTTTGTTTGTCTTCGTTTTCTAAGCTAAGGCATGTTCTCTTGGTGTCTTGTTGTGGTTGGCATGGTTTTCTTTTCTTCTTCTCTTTTGTTTGTCTTCGTTTTCTAAGCTAAGACATGTTCTCTTGGTGTCTTGTTGTGGTTGGCATGGTTTTCTATTCTACTTCTCTTTTGTTTGTCTTCGTTTTCTAAGCTAAGGCATGTTCTCTTGGTGTCTTGTTGTGGTTGGCATGGTTTTCTATTCTACTTCTCTTTTGATTGTTTTCGTTTTCTAAGCTAAGGCATGTTCTCTTGGTGTCTTGTTGTGGTTGGCATGGTTTTCTTTTCTTCTTCTCTTTTGTTTGTCTTCCTTGTTGTATTGTGGCCACACCTCGCTTCCCCTTTTTTCTGTGTTGTGTGCTGAATTCCCATTCCTTTGTCTAATGTCTTTTTTTTTCTCGTAGGAACGGCTTGATTTTGCATACTGCGGTCCCTTCTGTCTTTGGCTTATACTTTGTGGTATCTTCTGATTATCGCCCGATTGCGTTTCTTTTCTGTGCTGTGTGAAAAGAAACATTTCTCTTGTCCGAAGGTACACTTTCGTTGTCTCGTGGACACGGCTTCATAATGTAATTTTTGCTTCTGTCTTTGACCAGTCTTTTCTTTTCGTGTCTGGTGTCCTATGTCCTGGTGTCTTGCTTCTTGTACCCCCCCCCCCCCCCCCCGCGGGTTAGGGGAAAGAATTTACCCGATGCTCCCCAGCATGTCGTAAGAGGCGACTAACGGATTCTGTTTCTCCTTTTACCCTTGTTAAGTGTTTCTTGTATAGAATATAGTCAATGTTTGTAAAGATTTTAGTCAAGCAGTATGTAAGAAATATTAAGTCCTTTGTACTGGAAACTTGCATTCTCCCAGTAAGGTCATATCACTACGTTGCAAGCCCCTGGAGCAATTTTTTGATTAGTGCTTTTGTGAACAAGAAACAATTGACAAGTGGCTCTATCCCATCCCCCTTCCCCCCCCCCCCCCCCCCCCCCCCCCCCCTTTCCCCGTCGCGATATAACCTTGAACGGTTGAAAACGACGTTAAACACCAAATAAAGAAAAGAAAAGAAAAGTCTTGCTTCTTGTCTTCTTCTTGGGTCTTGGTTTGTTTTCCGTGAACTCTAGTACTTTTCCCCTGATTCCCTGTCTTGTCTATTTTGTGTGTTGAATGGCCATTCCTTTGTCTAAAAGGCACTGTCTCTTTCTTACAGTTGTACTGGTGATGTTGTTTTTCTTGTTGTTTTTCCCCATGGGTTTGTCTTCCGTGAGTTCTGGTTATTCACTGTATCCCTATTCGTCTCTACGTTGTGTGTTGGATAGTCATTCCGTTGGCTAAACGTACTCGTTCTTTTTCTTGTTGGTACTCCTTGATTCAATTGCATACTTTCCTATCTTTTTTTTAGTCCTGGTGTCTTTTGGTTATTCCTCCGTTTTCGTTTTCTTTCCTTTTTATGGTTCGAACGGTCTTCCCCTAGTCCAAAAGTACACGGACATTTTCCTGTGTGCATTCCTTGATTCATGTTTTGCTGCTCATTATTATTATTAGTATTATTGTGATCATTTTTATGCGCCTAATCTAGATATAGCCCTAGGCGCTTACATATTAATCTCATAAAGTTGTCGACAGGACCAAATAAAATAGCGTATGTGTACCACATACATCTTAATTCTGTTACGCAGAGGCAGACACGGGAACGCTGTTTTCTCTGTTGAATTTGCTTGTGACTGTTTTCTGTTGGTCCTTGTATATATACAGTCGAACTTGCCTATAACGGCAACCCAAAGTACTGGTCAAAAGTAGAGTGAATTTCATAGAAGAAAAAGTATCTGGGAATCCATGCGAGTGGTTGTTATGGACAGATGGACGATTTTACGAGTTTCTTGCAACGGCAGAGTCAACTGTACAATTACGTTGATGTTACAGGTCCCTCTTGCGTTACTGTACCATCTCAACCCCCACCCCCTGCCCTCCTCTCCTTATTTTTTTTTCTTTCTTTCTTTTTTGAAAGCGGACAAACACTCAAGTCCCTAATGGCTTAAAACCGTAGGACTTTTAATATCAATTTTACGTTGTACCTCTATGTACAGCTTCCCTCCTGTTTCCCCATCCCAATCTCCCGTCCAGCCCGCCCACCCGCCTCACCGACCTCACCCTGTCTGTCTCGGTATTCTGCTTGTCTGTCTCTGTTTATTGTTTGCGCTTCTCTACACTCTAGGGGCTAACATATACCTTGTCAGTGTTGCGAAATAACAGTCAAACGATAGGTTCTAGCTATGGGAACAGTTCCAAAACAAACAGAGAGTCACACAAAAGCAGACGACCATGTCTTTCAAAGTGGGGACCGCACAGTTCGCCTAATTGATAAATGACCCCTGCCTCCTTTTGTTTCCTGTCATCTCCTTTGAGAGAGTGCCCTGTTGTTTGTGTTTGAACAGTCCATCTGTCATTTTAGGACATATATCTCACGTCCATCTTCAAATAGTTTCAATCTTCAAACGGTACAGGTTTTAACGGTCCGTCAGTCGTTCAAATTCGTCTATCTTTGTCCGATCTTTAAACAGTTTTGATCTTCAAACGTGTTGACATTTTCAAACAGTGCAGTTGTTTGAACTGACAACTGTTCATCAGTCATTTTCGTAATCAATCTCAAAAAAGATCTTTATACGGTTCAAATATTCAAACGGCACATTTATTTCAACTGTCCATCAGTCATCTAAGTAAGCTATTCCGAGACAATCGTCAAACGGTTTCAACCTTCGAACGGTTACGGTTGTTTGAGCTGTACATCCGTTGAGCTGTACATCCGTCATTGTGGTTTATTCGCAAAGATCACCTGAACGCTCCAAATTCGCTCTGATCCGTGTGAACTCACGATGTATCATTTTAGTACGCCCCTCCCCTCCTCTCACACACACACACACAGACTTAAACAAAACCAAAAAAACAACGCCCAACGCAACCGCACTGTCAAATGTGAACAGACGTCCATCCATCATTTGTGTACATCCAAGAATATGAACAAAGCCTTCAGAGGCCACACTTGTCTGTTTGAACACCCTATCCATCACTTTTGTACGTCGTCAAGAGCCTACGAATCAATTAAAGCTAGCGCGAGGTGGTATCTTTTGATGATGAATGGTCCCGTTGTCCGTTGTAAGTCTTAAGGAAAGAGTTAAGTCTCCAGGAGTTTATCGAGGCTGGCGCGTGGTGGTAGCTTTGATGATGAATGGGCTCGTTATGCCTTGTAAGTCGTAAGGCCAAGAGTTGACTGACGGAAGACGACGACATGTATAGATGTTTCTCTCCTGTCCTGCCAACTGTCTTGGATCTTTCGTCTTCTGAAGTGTGTGTGGTCGCTTTGAACTTTGAGACGGTCATCTCTTGGCAGTTCTGTTTGAGTCTTTTTGTGTCCACGAGGAGAAAAACAAGAAAAGACTAACGTACCAAAAGGGCTAAAAGCAAAACCCACATGCGACAAAAGACAGAAGAATCTTTTGATTTCACGAAACGTATGCGCGAGGGAGAAAAAAGATTTGTTAGCACTGTCAACACGGTTTGCAAAGCCCCTTGTTCCATTCAGTACTTCTCACTGTGTGCGGTGACAGAGTGTTACACGACACTGAGATTGACGAAGTTCTCAAATGTCGTATAGTTGTGTTCTTTTATTCTACGTGGCCCGTCTTCACAGCAGCAGACAAAATCTCGTCAAATTGAGTTCGAGGATTTATTTAGCATTCCATACATACAGTTTCCTAACACAGAGGTTTGGTTTACTTAACTGTCACTCACTACTGTCTAGTGTTATAAGCCCTTGCATGCTTTTGTAATTTGCGCTTGCATTCATATATCATTCGTTATTTGACGCTAATAAGATGTAGCAACATTAAAGGCCTTTTTCAAACGTCCAAATTTCAGTTGAGCAATTCCAGTCTATTTTAAGATAGAATAACAATTCAAAAGTAAAAGATTTGGGGGCGAGGGGGGTGGTCGACTGGTCATGCTTTGCGTCCTGCAGTATTCCGAAGTGGGCATTCAAAGGGTACCTGACAATTCCTTAATGAAGTAGGACACCCCCTCCCCCCCGCCCAATATCTGAAAAAATAAAATCCTAAGAAGAGGGAGGGGTCTTAAAATGTGGGTAAATTTGCAGAGGCTATGAACGAACATTTTGTGAAAGGAGAGTCTTAAAACGCGCGTGTGTTGGGCGGGGGTGGGGGGAAGGGGAGGGGTAAAATGATATTCAGTCAGTGCGTTGTTTTTATACATAAATGTCCCAGCAACGAAATGTTCCCTTTTGAATGACTACACGTGTTCCATGGTCAGTAATTGTACGATTGTCGTTTGTTGCCAGTTGTCGGACACGGAGGACACGCTGGGACGCCCGGTGATCTTGATGCGAGGCCCGGACGCCGCCAAGCTGATGGGTATCGTCAACACGCAGTCTGAGGCACGAATACGTATCATCTACAGTCCGCAGGAAGACGAGGAACGCCAAGCTGAGGTAAGGAAAATGTGTACACATGCTTGTATTGTCACAGACATTAATACTTAAGATGGCCTTGAGTGAGCGTGGGTCCGTCGCGATATAACCTTGAATGGTTGAAAACGACGTTAAACACCAAATAAAGGAAAAGAAAGTGAGCGTGGGATGGAGGAGAGGGAACTACCAATTAAGCTGAAACACCAAATCTCAGCTCAATCGGCCCAAAACAGAAATCTGAGTGTAGACATTAGGACAAACAAACAAACAAAGTGAAACCTATACCCCCCCCCCCCCCCCCCCACCGCTCCCCGCCCCCTTGAAACATTCGGCTTAACTAGCCAATGTGAAGCAACTAGCGAGATGGAGGTCAAGCAATCCAAACATGCGTGCACATCAGACACTGTTCGATGAAGAACGCCAAGCTGAGGCGAGACAAAGATTCAATTTCCAGGACAAAGAATCCATACCGCGTGGAGAGGAAGGGGAAATTTCGGAATGCAGCAGAGTCAGTGGATTGGTTGTTTAAACAACCAGTGGTTTCTTGGTTTAAATAGCCATAAAAAATGCAGTAGTCGGGATAGAAAACAGCAACGAGCCTATGACTTACAGTGGAAATGTTACGGGCACATCATACCGATATGCAGTATACATGTACAAGAAGAAAAGATCCCGATACCATGATAGTAACCTCAACCAGATCATTCGCGGCTTATTGCAAAGATCAGAAAATCCCAGCGGAAGAAAGCTAATTCAACACACGCAACTGACCCATGATAGCAGAATTGTAGTCAGCTTACAGTTAGGATATTCAGAACAGCTGGAAATTAATTATATTCAGACGATTAATTATATTCAGGATTCATGGTTCTTGGCTAAGGTTAAAAAATGCCAGATGCTACATTGAAGACGCAGGTGTATCTACTGAGCCATGGAAATTGATCTCATAAAGTCCACAAGAAGACGAGGAAGGGAAACAAGGTTTAGGCCGAGAGAACATTTCCCCCCGGTTGTTAATGAATACAGATGTTACAGTGAATATGATAGAGCTATCGGGAGCATCAGTCAAGCATAACTAGGGTTACATAATTGCGAGAAGATTTCGCAAGGCTAGCAAATTCACACCGTCTGAGGTGAATCGTATCTGTAACTGACCTCATAGAATGAGGAGCATCAAGATAAGAGATATAACATATTCAGATAAAAACAACTTCATTAGAGGAAAGCTTCTAATTCCAAAGTGTGTTCAGAATTAAACCTGGTACTACTAAGCTTTGCACATACTATTTATAGAGCTCTGTGCATGGGTCTGATTGCTTTCGTCGTTAATGAATCTCATGCAAGAATCGTGTTGAGCTTGCTTTCAAAATCATCCAAGCACATTTCTGCACCGATGCGTTTTTGTGCCTGTTTGGTTCTCTGACAACTCATGGTCTTTCCCAGGCACAGATCTGAACTCCGAATCAATCTGAACAAAGAAGTAAATGACTAAATAAAAACAAATGAACAAACACAAACAGTTGATTTTTTTTTGGGGGGGCGGGGGGGGGGGGAGGGGGGTGTAAAACGTTCTCAGGCGCAGGTTTTTAATTCTACTCAAAAACTCTGCGCTGCTGACAAAAAGAGTTCAACGAACTATGTGTGACTACTGAATGTGCATGCGTGCGTGCGTACGTGAGTTTATGTGTCTGTGTTGTCTCAGGACAAAAACCAACACTAACACTTTTTGACCTACGATAATTGGAGACACGTGTCAAATACAGTGTATGACAGTGGCTTCTGGAGTTATTTGTGTACCACACAGTACTGTAACACCTCACCTAGTATTTTACACTAGTCAGAAACCACACCCAACATATATTATTACAGCCAGAATAGTCTGAGGTGTCTCCGTAAGGTTTCTTTCGGCGTTTTCGTGCAGACCAATTTCTGGTCCTAAATATACTGAAGATCAAAGCGAACGCAGCAATGCGAAAGAAAGAAGAAGAAAAGAGCAAAGGAGTAATGTGCGTGATTGTTGCGAACGTTAAAATACCTGCGATAAGGTTTCCTTTCATGGTTAATACATCGTGCAGGTTTGTGGTCGAGGAAATGGCTGGGAATGCTTTAGATCAAAGGGAAACGATACCGAGAGAATATCCACCGATGTGTTCATAGGTAGCGACATTCACACGTTTTTATACGTGAGGTTCAGTTTCTGTGTGTGTTTCTGAATGGTTACATTCCAGTTCAAAGGTCGTACAGTTGACTGTTTATTGCATCTCGAGTGCAAACGAGTGTCGGTTGAAAAACATGACACGAGGAGCACTCTAAAATATGAGTACTAAAGCATAATACAGTGCGATCAACCAGTGCAAATGTTTAGATTGTACGCAATGTAGTGTGCCCTAAATCATTCCCCGTCTTTCTAAAAACTAGACATTAGAGTGCGCTGAACGTCTTGCTAGTGTTTGTAACTAGCCCCCCCCCCCCCCCCTTCCCCCCTTCCCCCTCTCTCCCCCCCTCCCTTCCGCTGCAATTTGAAAATTGAAAAAGAAGCAAAATGAAGAAACGCAGGGCAGAAACAAATTAAGCAAGAAAGGTAGATAGGTTATTATTCTAACGAAGCGTATCGACTATAGCTTTTATTGGTTTTAATCAGTTATGTTGTAATTGATGCAGACTGAGGCGTTTGATATGAGTTTAGATTTATTATATTCCACATCAAACACGATGGTTTTCTCACAATGTTGTTCGCCAACTTATCACCTTAAATGTCACTCAAGAAAAAGTTGGTGTTCCAGTTTTTAGAAGCTTTTACTGGAGATGTTGATGTTCCAGTTTTCAGAAGCTTTTACTGGAGAAGTTGGTGTTCCAGTTTTCAGAAGCTTTTACTGGAGAAGTTGGTGTTCCAGTTTTCAGAAGCTTTTACTGGAGAAGTTGAGTTCACAGTTCTATTCGCAAAGAACTGTATGACTTTTTATAGAAAGGAACTATTACCCCTATCTCCGGCAGGTACTGATCATTCTGTACTTGTGGGGCTAACCGACCGTTAAACGTTTAAGAATTCATCGATCATCCAATGACTTTTAATAGAAAGGAGCTATTACCCGAAGAACTGGCGGCGTTACCCCTATCTCCTGCAGGTACTGATCATTCTGTACTTGTGGGGCAAACCGACCGTTAAACATTAAGAATTCATCGATCATCCATGCAGCTTAATCATAGTTTTTTCCCTCCACGCCTTACCCTGCACATTAATCTTATAAGCTGAGCATTCCCCTTTCATTTTGGCTGCAGTTTGCTTTTTTATATTTAGTCAAGTTTTGACTAAATATTTTAACATCGAGGGGGAATCGAAACGAGGGTCGTGGTGTATGTGCGTGTGTCTGTGTGTGTGTGTGTGTGTGTGTGTGTCTGTTTGTGTGTGTGTGTGTAGAGCGATTCAGACTAAACTACTGGACCGATCTTTATGAAATTTGACATGAGAGTTCCTGGGTATGAAATCCCCGAACGTTTTTTTCATTTTTTTTTAATAAATGTCTTTAATGACGTCATATCCGGCTTTTCGTGAAAGTTGAGGCGGCACTGTCACGCCCTCATTTTTCAACCAAATTGGTTGAAATTTTGGTCAAGTAATCTTCGACGAAGCCCGGACTTTGGTATTGCATTTCAGCTTGGTGGCTTAAAAACTAATGAGTGAGTTTGGTCATTAAAAATCTGAAAATTGTAAAAAAAAAAATAGAAATTTATAAAACGATCCAAATTTACGTACATCTTATTCTTCATCATTTGCTGATTCCAAAAATATATAAATATGTTATATTCGGATTAAAAACAAGCTCTGAAAATTAAATATATAAAAATTATTATCAAATTTAAATTTTCGAAATCAATTTAAAAACACCTTCATCTTATTCCTTGTCGGTTCCTGATTCCAAAAACATATAGATATGATATGTTTGGATTAAAAACACGCTCAGAAAGTTAAAACGATGAGAGGTACAGAAAAGCATGCTATCCTTCTCAGCGCAACGTACTACCCCGCTCTTCTTGTCAATTCCACGGGCACTGCCTTTGCCACGGGCGGTGGAGTGACGATGCTACGAGTATACGGTCTTGCTGCGTTGCGTTGCGTTCAGTTTCATTCTGTGAGTTCGACAGCTACTTGACTAAATATTGTATTTTCGCCTTACGCGACTTGTTTCTTACTTGACTAGGACTCGACAAAATCGTTCTTCACCCGCGTCCACGTGCACGTGCAAGTGTGATGAAAAAAAGTCGATCTCCATATCGTAGAAAAACTGCCGTTTAGCCTGAAGCGTTTCTGTCAGTTGTTAAATGTTGATTGCTAGATCGCCAAAGAATTTGTTTTTCAGTTCAAAATTTTGAACTCAAAATGTTGTCCCTCGACCTCCTCGCCACCCCCCCCCCCCCCACCCACCCCCCCCCACACACACACACACACACACACACCAGCCCTGCCCCATAACGCTTATTGAGTTTGAGCACATTGCCACCAAAAAAGCATCGATATCGGCGTCTTAAACCGCTTTGACTCTTTCTCCCGCCCCCCCCCCCTCCCCACCCATCTATCTCTCTCTTATTTTTCTGTCTGCCTCTCTCTCTCTCTCCTTCTCTCTCCCTCTCTCTCTCTGCCACACCTTCGCCCTCTCTCTCTGCCACACCTTCGCCCCGTAAACTCTTCTCATTAAAGAAAATAGGCAGCCTTTACAAAATATGGTACATGTACCACTAAACTATTGGTATTGTTACATTTAGTCAAGTTTTGACTAAATGTTTTAACATAGAGGGGGAATCGAGACGAGGGTCGTGGTGTATGTGTGTGTCTGTGTGTCTGTGCGTGTGTGTGTGTAGAGCGATTCAGACCAAACTACTGGACCGATCTTTATGAAATTTTACATGAGAGTTCCTGGGAATGATATCCCCGGACGTTTTTTCTTTTTTTCGATAAATACCTTTGATGACGTCATATCCGGCTTTCTGTAAAAGTTGAGGCGGCAATGTCACACCCTCATTTTTCAATCAAATTGATTGAAATTTTGGGCGAGCAATCTGCGACGAAGGCCGGACTTCGGTATTGCATTTCAGCTTGGTGGATTAAAAATTAGTTAATGACTTTGGTCATTAAAAATCTGAAAATTGTAAACAAAATATTTTTTTTATAAAACGATCCAAATTTACGTTCATCTTATTCTTCATCATTTTCTGATTCCAAAAACATATAAATATGTTATATTTGGATTAAAAACAAGCTCTGAAAATTAAAAATATAAAAATTATGATCAAAATTAAATTTTCCAAATCAATTTAAAAACACTTTCATCTTATTCCTTGTCGGTTTCTGATTCCAAAAACATATAGATATGATATGTTTGGATTAAAAACACGCTCAGAAAGTTAAAACGAAGAGAGGTACAGAAAAGCGTGCTATCCTTTTCAGCGCAACCACTACCCCGCTCTTCTTGTCAAGTTCACTGCCTTTGCCACGAGCGGTGGACTGACGATGCTACGAGTATACGGTCTTGCTGAAAAATTGCATTGCGTTCAGTTTCATTCTGTGAGTTCGACAGCTTGACTAAATGTTGTATTTTCGCCTTACGCGACTTGTTTCATGTTTCAGATCACCCAGAAGGAGTACTTCGGCATGGGCATCTTTGTGGCGGTGTTTCTTCTCTTCTGCCTCATCTGCGTCATCGTTATGCTGAAGGTACAGACGTCATGAGTTGTGCTAAACAGCGATTCATTATGAATGGTTTGTGAGCGACCTTGTGTGTGTGTGTGTGTGTGTGTGTGTGTGTGTGTGTGTGTGTGTGTGTGTGTGTGTGTGTGTGTGTGTGTGCTGGCGCGCGTGTGTGTTTGTGTGTGTGTGTGTGTGTGTGTGTGTGTGTGAGAGAGAGAGAGAGAGAGAGAGATAGAGAGAGAGAGAGAGAGAGAGAGAGAGCAATACATATACATAACTAGATGAATACCCGCTTCGTCTGGTACGGCTTCGCCGGGAAGAAGTCGGGCCGAATACCCGGCTGCGTCGGGGACCCGGCTTTGCCGGGTGTACGCCGGCTTTGCCGGAGCACCGCACGAAGGAAGGGAGATAAACGCGCAAAACACTGGAGAAGAGTAAAGATAGTATAACGGGAATATGGATTGAGCGTTGTCGAAAGTGACCTTCTAAAAATAGAAACGGGAATATGGATTGACGCCACACGAAGGAAGGGAGATAAACGCTGAAAACACTGGAGAAGATAAGGAAGAGTTACTGGTAGTACTGTTGATCCAGACAAAAAAAACAAAATCGGTTCAGCGCTGCGCGCTGAGAGCACGTGTTGAAATATCTCATCGACCAGGTTGTGTCCCGGGTGTACCTGAATATGCCCACCAAATTTGAAACAGATCCATCGAGAACCTTGGCCGCGCATCGCGAACAGACACACAGACACACAGACACAAGTCGTATATATATATATATATAGATATAGATGTTTGTCTTCAATAAGTTATATATATGCAGTACCTAGTGTCGAAAACGTGAGCGTTATAACAACTTACATTGTTTTTGTTGTTTTCAGCTGAAATGGAGAAACAGAGAGAGACAAGTAAGTGAATATGTTCATATCTTCACGAGAAGAGTTGTTATCTTTTGAAAGAAGAAATATGATATTGAAACTTATGACTCCTAAATGTAACCGTGAAAGTCGACAGAATGTTTTTAATGCATGCACTTTTGAAGCAACCACGCCTACTAGGCCATGATATAAACTCAGAAAATATATCTTCATGAATGTGGAAAAGTAACGGAAAAAATATCTGACACAAATGTATGCGTTTCTATGAGTCAGAACTCTACTAACATCGCTCTGAGTAAGCTAAAATGAATATCGTTCCACTTATCTGATATCATCTCCATAGAAAGTGTCTCTTCAACATCTCCTTAGCATAAAATTGTCTCTTGTTTTTCAGCTGTCGGTTTCAAATTTGGCCAAACGGATGATCGCGCAGCTGGGCACCCGCAAGTACCAGCCGACCACCACCTACCCGAAGAGAACCTACCCGCTTCAGCACCCGCAGAACTCAGACACCAGCGTGCATAGCTCCATCTCAGAAAGCTGCGCCATTTGCCTGGAAGGGTACCGAGAGGGACAGGTGTTGCGGGTGTTGCCTTGTGACCACGAGTTTCACCGCGTCTGTGTCGACCCCTGGCTGGAAAACCATGGCACCTGTCCCCTTTGCAAGATCCACATCGCGGGTAAGATACAGGTTTGAGGGAGTAGGGAGAGAGAGGAAGACAGAGAGAGAGAGAGAGAGAGGGGGGAGGGAGAGAGTGAGAGGGGAGGAAGAGAGAGAGAGAGAGGAGGAGAGAGAGAGAGAGAGAGAGAGAGAGAGAGAGAGAGAGAGAGAGAGAGAGAGAGAGAGAGAGAGAGAGAGAGAGAGAGAGAGAGAGAGTACCGCTCAATGAATTCCATACAGTTTATAAAAGTTTCCGTTCCATCTAACGTGCTCGCTCTTACGTACGAGACGGGACAAGATAAGCATTCGAGGACCACTGCTGTATTCAGATTTCAAAGACCCAGCATTGCATTCAAAGCGATGGACTCAATTATAAAACACCTGCACAGACCGAGAATACTAGGAAAAGTAAGTCTCAACATGCTTACTTATTTCAATAAAAACCGGCACGGTTGGCCTAGTGGTAAGGCGTCCGCCCCGTGATCGGGAGGTCGTGGGTTCAAACCCCGGCCGGGTCATACCTAAGGCTTTAAAATTGGCAATCTAGTGGCTGCTCCGCCTGGCGTCTGGCATTATGGGGTTAGTGCTAGGACTGGTTGGTCCGGTATCAGAATAATGTGACTGGGTGAGACATGAAGCCTGTGCTGCGACTTCTGTCTTGTGTGTGGCGCACGTTATATGTCAAAGCAGCACCGCCCTGATATGGCCCTTCGTGGTCGGCTGGGCGTTAAGCAAACAAACAAACAAATTTCAATAAAATAGTAGCTTCCTACCAGTGGTCGAAGATGTATAAGGTAAGTGTAACTGAACAATTCATTATTGTAGTCAACGTTCTTAAATAAATGTTTTTTTCTTTTTCTTGCACAGCTCACATTCAGGTTGGTGCAGACGAGGAGGACGGCGATGGCAACGACATCACCGACGCTGTGGCTACCACCGGCGACCACCCCCACGACCACCTGAATCTGGACAGCGACCACCAGCAGCGTGCGACCTCCCGCTTCTCCCTCCTCCCCCCGCCCAGCCTCGTGCAATCCCAGCGCAGCTTTCACTCCACCCCCTACTCCCTGCCCCTCCCCCTGCTCCACCCCCACGCGGAGTGCACCTCCCTCCACATGTACAGCTCGGGGAGGAGGGTGGTCCGCACTACATGCCCTTCGTGCGAGAGCACAGTGGGTTCCAGTCCATCTTCTTCTGGGTCTTACTTCAGGGAAGCCGCTGTGGCCTCGGCCACGGCTTTGACTTTATCGCGGTGCGGGTCCAACTGCTCGCACGCCAGGGAGTACGCCAACCCCCTCTCCAGCGAATACTCTTCCACAGCCGTTGCGGCCTCTGCTCCTCAGAGTATCCGAGGAATAGCAGGGGCGCATCAGGACTTTCCTTCCAACTGTGATGGTGTGGTAGGTCGCGGCTACTCCAACGGTAGCCGCGAGGTCAGAGAGTTTGTGACGTCACGGCGCGAGACACGGAACCACGCCCCAGGGAGGAACAGGTTGCCAGCCGTGTTCCATCAGAGTGTCAGGAGCTCCGGGCCGTGTCCCAACCTGATCCGCCCCACCCCCGTGACGCCCTACCTCCCCGCCCACCACCACTCGGGGCTGCCCTTCACGCCCGCCATCGTGTCGGCGCACCACATGTGCAGTGACCCTTTCACCTGCGCCTTGCACGCTAGCAGTGGAGGTGGAGGTGGTGGTGGGGGACGGGGAGGTGGCGGTGGGGCGAAGGTGTATCACCAAACCCCGGGGAACGCTGTACGGCTGTACGCCCCTATCGGCCCTTCAGGAGGAAGAGGGGTGGTGTATGACAGTGACGGCGATAGGTGGGGCTCGCTCCGCAGCCTGTCCGTGACTGCCGTGCGTGGCTCCAGCTCCTCGGACCCCAACCCCAGCGACACCAGCCTGGAGTGCGACTGCTGCTGCGGCAACAGGGACGGCGTTGGAGGGGGTCACCTCAGCTCCAACAGCGACTCCAACGTCATCGACAGCAACCGCAGCACGTACGGCTCCAGCGAGCCTAAAGACTCCAGTGACGTCAGCAGTTACGATTCACGGGTGTACAGAGGGTCTAGGGGCAGTAGCGATGACGAGAGAGACAGACGGAGGGGGAAGTCTTCCTCTCCCCCTCCGCTCGCTCCTCCCCCACGCTCAGTGTTGGCCTTGCGGTCCAGTAACTGTTCTGCAAAGCACAAGACTCGAGCTCTCCACCGGCCCGCAATAGTGGACGTACTTCAGAACAGTAACAGTAACAACGACACCAACAATCAAAACAACAATGCTCAGGCTTTACAGGACAGTATCGTGGTGGTGCACGAGCCGGAGGAGGGAAGACTCGTTGTGCACGAAGTGGAGGAGAACGATGTTGAGGGCGAGACGGGTGAAGACGTAGAAGAAGAGGTGGAGAGTGTGTGTGATGTGTGTTCAGCTCAGGGATCCCCAGGGGACTTAAGGTGTGATGCGTGTGGTAGGAAGGCCGGCTCCCAGTTCAGTGTGTTGGAAGAGGTCGGGGCTGTGGGTGGTCTGGCGGAAGACGAGGAGGCGGATGACTCGAGCGGCAGCAGTAGCGCCGTGACAGGAATCACCTGTGTCGCTGCCAACAGAAGAGGAGGAGGTGGGGGCAGGGAAGAGTCAGAGGCTGTGTGGGCGATACGAACACTTACCTCAGATCACAGAAACAATAGGAGAGCGATGATGGTGACGGAGGTACCTCATGGAACAATCACCACAGCTACTGCGGCTTCCGAGCGACGCCGTCATCCGAGGTCTTTGCTGCTGGCCGCCAGCGCCCGCAGTGGTAGTGGCGGGGGTTCGAACCCCGGTGATAGCGGGTCGGGCCACAGGCGGACTCGCAGCGCCTCTTGCCGCAAGCACATTCCCAGTGTGACCTCCGTGACCAGGAGTCATTCTACCTCTCAATCCAGGCACCATCACCACCACCACCACAACAACCACCCCTCCAACAACAACACCAACAACACAGTCCACACCTACTCCACTTCCAGGAACATTGTGCAGGCGTTTAGAACCAGGGCAGGATCTACGATCCTTCCCAGCGCCTCCAGCCGACACCATCGTCTGCAAGGAAACGGAAACGGTCCCCCCTCGTCTTCCTCACACCAGCACCGCCACAACGCCTCCTCTTCTTCCTCCTTAGTCTCCCAGGCGAGGAGGTACTCATCCTCTTCATCCTCCAACAACCGGCGATACCTCTGGGCTGTGGAGCAACACAGGGCCAGCTTGAAACCAGTACGAACTCAGAGCTATCACCACCACCAGTACCTCGGCCAGTGCGACGTATGTGCCCGCCAGCAAGCCCTGTACTTAGCAGCCGCTCAACTCCACGACAGTGTCGGCAACAGTGCAAGAGGAAGGACAAGAGGAGGAAGAGGAGAAGGAAGAGGAGTAGGGGATGTTCCTCATGTGGTGTGTGATCCCAGGCAAGGTGTGCTGTGCAGACTTTGTCTTCAACGAGATCGGGCTAAGGAGAATGTTGGACCAAAAGACTCCATGGTTCTCTTCGCAGAACCGCAAGGTGAGATCATATATATCTAAATTAGGCTGATGACTTGAAATCTGAAGATTCACGTCCCTTTAAACAATAGAGAGAAAAAACACAATAGGTACTAGAATCTCGGTATTTCTATTTGTCAATAGTTTGTCGGCTGTAGATAGCTGACTTCTTCAAGGAGACAAGGGCCCAGAAAGGGATCATATATTTAAACAAAAAAGATGAACATATATATATATATATTCGAAGAGAAGGAAGCGGAATCAAAAGAGTAACGACGTTCAGTATAAATGATCGTCCTATTTTCAGGTTGGGATAACAAAGACGGCTGAAGCCTGTCCTGCGACTTCTGTCTTGTGTGTGGCGCACGTTAAATGTCAAAGCAGCACCGCCCTGATATCACCCTTCGTGGTGGACTGGGCGTTAAGCAAAAAACAAACAAACAAACAAACAAAGACGGCTTTTGTGTATGAACTGGATGGTGTTATTTTTCTCGATACATTCAGTTTCCCACACGAAATATTTGTTTCAGATTCATTTTACGGCTTACAACAATCGCCTTGCTTGAATGTATTCACCTTTTGTGTTGCAGGTGCATTTATTACCATACCTCTGACGGATAAAGAACAGTATAACCCTGTGAATGGAGTCTAACTGGAGGGAACAACTCGTTGAAAGCGACCGACTTCTACCTGGGCGCCACAGCTTGGTAGAGTGAACAAAAACAAATTTCGTAAAGAAACAAAGCCGACCTGTTATGGAGTTTCACAGAATGGTCAAATCTGTTAGGCTGCAGAACAGATCGACTTCTTCAACCGCTTCATGAACACGTGCTGCTCGGAATAGTACGATACGGTGTTATTTCAGTTTTGTGTAACAAATATCCAGTTCTACGGTCAGCAGAATTATTTCAACAAGGTGCGACAAATACCCAGCTCTGTGGTGTTGAATTGAATGAAGAATCGTAAGAAACAAGAAAACTTAGATACCTTGTCATTTTCGTAACAGTTTTCCACCTTCAGGGAAGAGTTTTCAAACCAAAATGGCAAGACATAGATGGTATACTTATCGTATACGCGAGAATTCGAACCATACTCCTTTGGGCTTCCAGGGCCTGTGCGAAAAAATATTACGGACGATCAGTCCGTTTTGAAACACCCTGGGCCTAGTTTCACGAAGTGCACAGAAAGAAGATGGGCCCAAACACACGACAAGTGCCTTATTGTGTTCAGGATGGAGAAACCTGGATTTGTACTTCTTTGTGATGATCACATGCAAAACATGCTGTGGACAGCGAAAAGATAACATTCTGTGCAGAAGGATTTATACGTGTGTGTGTTTGTGTGGTCCCACTGAAACGAATGCCAACTGAATCAGGAATTGTTACGTTGTGTTTGTTTGTTTTTTGTTTTCATTTTGTGATTCGATATTATTCGTCTAAACTAAAGACTTGTACAGCTTTTTTGGATTGTAAAGAGAAACTGAAAAGACGGATGTGTCGTGTACAGCAAACCTGCACTTCAAGTGGATTTACCTCGGAAAATACTTGTGTGTGTGTGTGTGTGTGTGTGTGTGTGTGTGTGTGTGTGTGTGTGTGTGTGTGTGTGTGTGTGTGTGTGTGTGTGTGTGTGCAGGCGTGCGTATGTTTTTGCGTGCGTGTATGTGACAGGGAGATAGAGGCAGAGAATAAATAGACAGAGAGAGATTGTAAGAAAGAGACACTGAGAGATTGTTTCCTCAATTTGTACAAATTCTCGAGTCATTTTTATAACCTTATTTGTTATTTATATTTCTTACTTACCAGGGCGCAACACGGCATTGCAACACTCGCAACGAGACGTATTTTTGTTGATCATTGTGCTTGTATAGAGAGATTGTAAAATAGCCATCATCTGCCATATTTATCTTTTCTTCTCCGGTATTTTCCACATACAGTGTTGTTGTTTTCTGTTGAACTGTATGGCAAATTCCCCACCATGCAATATATATATGTATCCTACAATCTAAAATAACGTGCACAACCTGTGACTGATCGAAAAAGCCGCCATCGAATATATTTGTTCATTTTCACGCAAGTAATCATGTCTGTCAATTGGAGAAAGGTCGTAGACTACCTATGCTAATTCATGTAAATGTTATCCAAATTATTTCAGTGAAGCCTCGATTGTCGTCAACATTTTTTGTTGTAACTATTCATTACCAACGATAAGCCCCTCGACTGCCAGACGTTGTATTAACTTGTGCACAAACTGCTGTTTCTGTTGCCGGTTTAGAAACATGAGTTTATTATGAATGAGAACGAAAGTTTTTAAAAGCGATATTACGTATAATACTGCTGGTTCACTGATCAGCCATGAAGACAATGCTACTAATTTTTCAGCAGACTTTTTGTTCTTGTATTTTATATTATAAGTGAGATGTTCTCTTGATTTTCGTTTAAGGAATCTTTTTAAGGTCTTTAATTTCTTGTCACCATTTCTTTCTTTTTAAAAAAAATTAAATGTTGTCATAAGTGTGAAGTTCATGTCACTGTAGTGTCAGAAAACAAGACAATACCTATTGTAATTTAGTAGGTATTTTAATCTAATTCGCGAGAGATCGCCATGTCGTATTTAAAGATTCACATTCACTTGTACTGAGTAACCTTTTTTTCAAGGTTTTACTTAATCAGCAATGATAGTGAAACACTAGACAGTCAAATCATATGGGTCATGCGGAAAAACTAACTAACTAAATAAATAAATATAGAAATATATGAGAAGATAAATGCATAAATAAATTAATCAATTATACATGACTGAATGAAAAAAGAAATACGTTAATGAACGATTGAATGTATGGATATAGATAGATAAACAAATAAATAAATACATAGATACACAAATTCATTAATAATGTGCAAGGCAAAGCATGCATAAATTTCAGTCTACAGTCAGTCATTTTTATAATTTCTTTCAGTTGGAATACCCTATTTCAGTGCATTAATAATAATAATAATGGAAACTTATAGAGCGCTTACCTAGAAGCTCTAAGCGCTTTACAATGACATTGCTATACACATGTACAAAAACCAAAATACAGCATTAATACACAAAAAGAACAGGAGTACAAAATTCATAAGAAATGGTGAATAAAATCAAAATATGAGGGCAGCGTTGCCTCGGTTGGTTGTCATTGTTTATTTCTGCTTTGCTGACAAAGACTGAGTGTGTCCAACAACTAAGCGATAGGAAGTTTTGATTTTTTTTCCGAACAACCAGCGTATGTTAAAAAAAAACAAGTCGCGTAAGGCGAAAATACAATATTTAGTCAAGTAGCTGTCGAACTCACAGAATGAAACTGAACGCAACGCAACGCAGCAAGACCGTATACTCGTAGCATCGTCACTCCACCGCCCGTGGCAAAGGCAGTGCCCGTGGAATTGACAAGAAGAGCGGGGTATTCGTTGCGCTGAGAAGGATAGCACGCTTTTCTGTACCTCTCTTCGTTTTAACTTTCTGAGCGTGTTTTTAATCCAAACATATCATATCTATATGTTTTTGGAATCAGGAACCAACAAGGAATAAGATGAAAGTGTTTTTAAATTGATTTCGAAAAAAAATTTGATAATAATTTTTATATATTTAATTTTCAGAGCTTTTTTTTAATCCGAATATAACATATTTATATGTTTTTGGAATCAGCAAATGATGGAGAATAAGATAAACGTAAATTTGGATCGTTTTATAAATTTTTATTTTTTTTTACAATTTTCAGATTTTTAATGACCAAAGTCATTAATTAATTTTTAAGCCACCAAGCTGAAATGCAATACCGAAGTCCGGGCTTCGTCGAAGATTACTTGACCAAAATGTCAACCAATTTGGTTGAAAAATGAGGGCGTGACAGTGCCGCCTCAACTTTCACGAAAAGCCGGATATGACGTCATCAAAGACATTTATCAAAAAACTGAAAAAAACGTTCGGGGATTTCATACCCAGGAACTCTCATGTCAAATTTCATAAAGATCGGTCCAGTAGTTTAGTCTGAATCGCTCTACACACACACACACACAAACACACACACACACACACACACACACACACACGCACACACACGCACACGCACATACACCACGACCCTCGTTTCGATTCCCCCTCGATGTTAAAATATTTAGTCAAAACTTGACTAAATATAAAAACAAGTCGCGTAAGGCGAAATTACTACATTTAGTCAAGCTGTCGAACACACGGAATGAAACTGAACGCACTGTATTTTTTCACCAAGACAGTACAGCTTCGTCAATCCCCGCGTGAAGGAAATCGCTCACCTTCCACGTGCAAAACGTAGTGATATTGACACGCCAGATTAGCGCGGTGGCGTATTGTGTTAAGCAGGAAAGCGCGCTTTTCTGTATTCTTGTTAACTTTCTGAGCTTGTTTTGAATACAACCTATCATATCTATATGTTTTTTGAATCAGGAAATGATAAAGAATAAGATGAAATCATTTTTAGATCGATTTCTTAAATTTTAATCGTAAGACTAATTAATCTATTTTCGTTAATTGTGATCACATTTTAAGAGTAAACATGACATATGTATATATTTTTAGATTCAGAATGTGATGAAGAATACGATGCAATCAATTTTAAATCTGTTTGCGAAAAATCGATTTTAATGACAACTTTAATGAGCAAACTCATTAATTAAATTTTAAGCCTCCAAGCTGAAATGCAATACCAAAGTCCGGGCTTCGTCGAAGATTACTTGACCAAAATTTCAACCAATTTGGTTAAAAAATGAGAGCGTGACAGTGCCGCCTCAACTTTCACGAAAAGCCGGATATGACGTCATCAAAGACATTTATAAAAAAAAATGAAAAAAAACGTCATGAAGATCGGTCCAGTAGTTTTCTCTGAATCGCTCTACACACACACACACACACATACACCACGACCCTCGTCTCGATTCCCCCCTCTACGTTAAAACATTTAGTCAAAACTTGACTAAATGTAAAAACACCCGACAGAAATGTTCACAAAGTAAAGAAATATTGCACTTCAAACACTGAAATCTCCTAGAGTAAAAAAAAACCCGTTAAGTCGCTAGTTTTGCACATGTTCATTTCGCCCTTGCGTTGTCTAGCGCGTAGTTTGCAGAAATCCTCTCACGCTCCCGCAATAATTGCCTAGTTCATAAAGCCATAAAGGGAGCAGAGTATATGTATAGGTTACAACACGAGTGGTTTTTTATATGGCTTGTATTTCAGTCAAGACCCAGCGGATGAATATCATCGGGAGACACGAGCCTCTGGCGAGTGTCTCTCGATTGATATTCCCGCTGGGTCTTGACTGAAATACAAGCCATATAAAAAACCACGAGTGTTGTAATCTGTATATCCCATTCTACCATCAAACACAAAGTGTAGACTACTAGCGGCACTGTTGCGATCTGTGCAGGGTAAAACTGTTGCCAGCGAGACTTAGCCCTTTTGCAACCTTAAACTAAGTGACCGTCGCTGAAAAAATAAAACGAATGAGTGCATCGATAAGTACGCGGTAACACTACTTTCAGACCATTTAAAAGCTTTAAGTAAAGGTTCATAAGTTGCAAGAAAGTAATGAAGTCGAATAGAAATTAATTTAGTTGAAGCGCACAATTCTTTTGTTTTGCGTTTCAGGTCGGCAGAACGGGCGAAACGGGTTTGGGACCCATTTGGCTTACTCGATTCAGAATTGATTCCACGTTGTTTTTCTCGAACGTGTGTAATTAGGCTTATTGACAGAGAAGCAAATCTTAGGGAACAAATATGTAGGTTTAGATTTAACCATTTGCTCCCTATTTGAAATGTATCTACGTGATAAACTGTTTTGCGAGTGTGTTTGCATGGATGAACTTAAACTGGTATGGGTGAGAGGAAAACGCGACCGACACGTCTGTCACCGCCGATTGATTGCATTTTGAAGGAATATGACTGGATTACGGAAAAATATGTGGACTTACTGCAGAGCCAGGCAAAAGAGTAGACTTGCTCGCAAAACACGTGAAACAGCCGATGTTTGATAGCTGTAAAGGCGCACACCGGCAAAACACACTACCGACAGATTCTCAAAAGTCGTCTGCTAACGATGCAAGGGGAGGGTACTCGTGTTTTTGTTTTGGTTCGCTAGCATCTGGTTATCTTGTAAGTTGAATGTTCGTTTTTTTCGACCTGCATTGCTTTCATAATGAAAGAAACTTTTGCTTATTGCATCTCATACATCAGATCAGTTCTGAGATTAATTTTTGCGTGCAACTGATATGGTTTTCTGAGCCGTGCAATGCGATTTTAGAACTTCATACAAATGTGTCACATTGTTCGGCGCGAGGTCAAAGGTCGGGAGGAAAGTAGTCCTTTGCCCAAATCGGAATCTGCACTATCATATATTTTTTGGAGTCCATGATGTATTTATTGAGCTATAAAAATACAACATATATACCCATACTGAAGTAACAGAGACAAAGAAGGGAGGTCATGGGATATCGTTTTATATCCCATTTGTCATAACACACGCCCAATTTCGCTATCTCAGTGTACAAGGAAAGGGCACTAGAACCTCGTTCGTATCGCAGAGTAGCCCTTTGAAACGATAGCAGGGCTTGGGATCAAGAGAACACTGGTCACAAGATCGTACATTTCTGCGGGACCCTTTAGCTAACTTCTTACTATCTTTGTCTGCAAAACATTCTGTTTGAGACAGGAGAGGTTTTGACGGATCTTGATCTTGTCCGTGGGAACTGCTGGTCTATCTTGTTATAGCACTGTTTTGATTGGTTACTGCTGGTCTATCTTGTTAGAGCACTGTTTTGATTGGTTACTGCTGGTCTATCTTGTTAGAGCACTGTTTTGATTAGTTACTGCTGGTCTATCTTGTTAGAGCACTGTTTTGATTGGTTACTGCTGGTCTATCTTGTTAGAGCACTGTTTTGATTGGTTACTGCTGGTCTATCTTGTTAGAGAACTGTTTTGATTGGTTACTGCTGGTCTATCTTGTTAGACCAATCAAAACAGTGCTCTATCTTGTTAGAGCACTGTTTTGATTGGTTACTGCTGGTCTATCTTGTTAGAGCACTGTTTTGATTGGTTACTGCTGGTCTATCTTGTTAGAGCACTGTTTTGATTGGTTACTGCTGGTCTATCTTGTTAGAGCACTGTTTTGATGGGTTTCTAACCCTCTGAAAACGTTAAGCTTGAATTTTGTTTAATTCCTTTGTATTGGCAACTACACCTGTCCAAAGACAGGCCAGATAACCATAGCATGACAATAAGTGCGTCAACTGGGACAATTCACTGTTGTTGTTTTTTGTAAGGCGGTAAACACAGCACTGGTTACAGTGTTTCTTTTCAGTGTGTACTATATAACTAGAGAATCTTTTTCAAGCGACGAAACTTTTCTCAAAGACAGGTATGGAGCATTGTGTAAAAACGTTTTTGATGTTGGTAAATTATTACAAATCCCCCGAGCTGTACCTCTGAAGCGTTTTATTCAGACATTCTATCACAGATAGATAGAAATAAAACAGATTCGCCTTACAATTATTCCATCACATAAATATTAATCTGTGTCCTGTGAGTATCTTGGAAAATTGGAATGGTGTGCACCACTGAAAATACGTTCAAGCAATGGATCAATTCGAGAAATGCATTGAATATAATGTTTTATTGAAAGAAAGTAACTTCGTTTTGTTTATGTTCTGCTTAAAAAAAATTGCATTCTCTTCAAAGAATCATCACACTGTGAACATTGTTAGCTTCGTGTAAGTCATGAAATGTAGGTAGACTTCAATTATCCTGAGATTAAATCCACTAAGTCATCTAGCATGTCTAGTTCAAGTGTGACTTTCTGCGTGATATACGTTCTGAGCTAGAACTTGAGTACATGCAGTGTGTGTGTGTGTGTGTGTGTGTGTGTGTGTGTGTGTGTGTGTGTGTACGGACGTGCGTGCGTGCGTATACGTGCGTGCGTGCGTGCGCGTGCGTGCGTGCGTGCGTGCGTTCGCGATAAAGAGAGAGATAGTATTTAAACGTTTTCTACGTCCTCTTATTATACTGGAAGTTGCATTAATTGAGATAAGCTATTCGAGTGTGGTTGTGTGTTTGTCTGTCTGTTAGTTTCTTCTCAAATCTAGATCATGTGTTTGAAATTCCAGACTTGTTACAGCAGTTTCGTCAATCATGTCGCAGGTTATGCTTTTAGTGTTTTTGTTTGGAAAGAGTCTAGATCAGATTTTTTTTCTTGTACTCGACTAAACCTTTTGGTTTCTTTTCTTTTTTTGTTGACAGGTTACCTTTTGTGCCTTTGCAAACCAATTTGCACAGTCACGTTATGTTGACGTACTTTGATACTGTATGTTATTGTATGATATATTATATGTGTACAAGTTGACCCTAACTGAACCTACCTCCAATTAACATAATGTGCAAACGACTACGTTTTGGGCGCAAAAACTGACAGACAGACCTTTGTACGTCATTATGTACTGTGACGAAAGACTAAATAGAGATTTGGGTTGGATGCACAGAATGAGAGAGAGAGAGAGAGAGAGAGAGAGAGAGAGAGAGAGAGAGAGAGAGAGAGAGAGAGAGAGAGAGAATGTGTGTGTGTGTGTGTGTGTGTGTGTGTGTGTGTGTGAGAGGGGGAGAGATGTAAGACTTTTTTCAGTTATACAGCCCAACTTAATATTTCCTTTACCTTCCCCCCACCCCACCCCACCCCCATCCTGCCCTTGTCTTGCCCCCTACTGCTTCCTCCCCTCTCCTCCCCCCCACCCCTCCCCCTCGTCTAGAAAACCTGCGAGATGCATTTCTCTCAACTGTTGATATTTTATATAATTTGTAAGTGAATGCGGAAGAAAGCAAGGAGAGAGGTAGAGAAGTTTGAAGCCCAGAAAATGGTGCCCATTGCATTTTTCTTATCTTTTAAGTTGGTTGTTCTTTTTTCCTCTGTTTCGGTTGAATTGTTTTATCGTTCGTTAATTGTTTATTTTGATTACTATTATTTTTACACGTGCAAATTTGGGTGAACAAGGCATTAAAGAGTACCTGGAATAAGGGATGAATTTGTTCTGCATGCTGAATTAAAACAAACTCCAAAAACTTTATCTTATTCCTTGAAGTGTCTCAACTCTGGATGTGTGTGTGTGTGTGTGTGTGTGTGTGTGTGTGTGTGTGTGTATGTGTGTGTTTGTGTGTGTGTGTGTGTGTGTGTCTGCCTGTCTGTCGATGTATCTGTCCTACGTATATCTGTCTGTCTCTCTGTCTGTTTGTGTAAGTCTGTTATTAACCTTGCAGATGCATAGATCTATAATTAGGTTAGGGTATTTTTTTCTTTATAAACATCACTTTATTACATATTGTTAAGCTTAACATATATGCCACGGTATGCATAACATTCGTTCTCACACCAGTATCATTCTGAATTCATCGGCTCTACAATATTTCCTCAAAGTACTTTTGCCTAACACAATTTGAACTGAGTAAATGAAATATCCCAACGGGCACTTAGACACCGATGAATCACCCACCCTCCCCATAAACTGTTTCTATGAGTCATTGTCCTTTATAAAACTCACAGCGCGATGTGGCTGTGACGACTCTTAGCGTAAATGAAAACAAAAATTTGAAAAAAAGACATTGACACCAACATCACCCTAAACTCATCGCATCCACGAAATATGCACAAAAAGTACTTTTGTCTTGCGAAACTCAAACAGTATCAAACAAATACTCCAACAGGTATTCAAACAGTCATGCATTATATACCTATCCAATCCACAAATGTCATCAAAGAATTTAGCTAAAGGAAAATAAAACTGCTGACTTTAAGTTGATGGCAGTAGGACATTTTAGTGTTAATTAAAGAAACCCAACTAAGCATGCATTAAGACACCTATCCGTCCTGTAGACCCAGTAAATTTCTCAAAGTCCTTATGCCTCACAAAGATCGAAACAGTGCAAATGAAATACCCAAAGCATTGAAACATCTTTAAACTCATACTCCCCGTACGAAACACAGCAACAATGGCAGTGCAGTAGGTAAAAATCAGTCGCCCGCTTGCCACGGCTGTTCAGACAAGAGAAATCCAATCTCAGATCCTGGCCACAGCACCATCGCAAAGATGAAAGTGTATGGCGTAAAAAAGAGACTAAATAAACACCCCCGAAAAAGGTATACCGACTCATTGGTTTAAAAAAAATCATACTACAAACTTCCTGTCTTACGAAATTCAAACAGAAAAAACGGCAATGTTTTCCCAAACTCTTTCCTTTTCAGTGTAAACGTGAATCAAATACCCTCGCCCCCCCCCCTCCCCCCCCCCTAAAACCATTAGGATACCAATATTACCCATATCTTGTTCGTCCAAACCATGTGTCCTCCAAGGCTTTTAGCTTTACGAAATTCAAACAATGCAACAGTGGCAGTGGGTAATCAGTGTCCCACTGTTGGCGGCTGTTTGGACACCAGAAAACCCTAGATCCTGGTCGCGGCACCATAGCAAAGACGACAGGGTAGCGGCGCAGAAAAGACTAAGAAAATACGAGGCAGACAGCCGTGTGGTCGACAAACAGCTAATCACGGAGAGAAAAGCAAGTTCACCGAGCCCTCCCCTGAATTCCGATATTTCGCTTGATGGCGTCTGGCCGGGCTAGAGAGAAAATTGCAGTACCGCACATGTTCCACAGGCTTCAGGATTTCAGGATTTCAGGATTTTTTTCTTC
>NC_090253.1:21284899-21302399 GCF_037325665.1 Littorina saxatilis | reverse complement strand
TCCAGACGTTGCGGCGGTTCACTACCACACAGTTTTGACGGCTTCATTTTCGTTTAATTGTTGCACAATACAGACCGTTTTAAATGGTGATATTTCACATATCAACGCATGATACATCAATGAACATAATGGGATGAAAGTGGGCAAATATGCTTGAGGGAGGACAGATCCACAGCAAATGGGTTCGTATGTTCATTTACGTGTAAATGTATTGTTGAAAACCACACTAGATACAAACCTTACTCATTCCCACAGCTATAAATTCAAGCTGTACGTGGTTTCAAAGAGACACATTTTGTTTTGAATGGGGGACACTTGCCGTGAAGTTGGCGACATCGCTTTGTTTCAGCGCGCTCGCGGTATAGCCGAATATACGACGTGATTACAGAAAAAGACTGATTGACTCATTTTATTTGCACCGAGTCTGGAGCCTTTTCTCAATGGAAAACTGTGCTTAAAATTGAAGTACGTTTAGCAGAATGTACCTTCA
The DNA here is from genome assembly GCF_037325665.1 of Littorina saxatilis. Classification (NCBI taxonomy): domain Eukaryota; kingdom Metazoa; phylum Mollusca; class Gastropoda; order Littorinimorpha; family Littorinidae; genus Littorina; species Littorina saxatilis. The sequence continues at coordinate 21,301,909 of NC_090253.1, read as the reverse complement.
AGTTAGGTACAGTGTGACGAAAGGAACATGAAGAGTAATATGATTCTAACAATGTCTTTCAGGCATCACAACTACTGTTATACTAACTCCCTCTCTTTTTCTTCGTGTCTCTACCTTTATCTGTCTGTCTGTCTGTCTGTCCCACTGTATGTCTATCTAACTGTCTGTCTGTCTCTCTCTCTGTCTCTCTCTGTCTCTCTCTGTTTCTCTCTCTCTCTCTCTCTATTTTCTTTGTCCATTTTTCTCTGTCTGTCTCTTTCCATCTCTCTCTCTTTCCATCTCTCTCTCTCTCTCTCTCTCTCTCTCTCTCTCTCTCTCTCTCTCTCTCTCTCTTTCTCTCTCAGTCAGCCCATCTGTCTGTCTCTCTCTTTCTCTTTCTCTCTCCGCATTTATTCTTTCAAACTCCTTTACAACTTCAAAACCCACCATGGACACAACCTACAACTCAACACCCCCCCCCCCCCATCCCCCTTCTAAGCTTGGCAAGTCCCAGGCTTGGACATGCAAGGGTCAGGCCAGGGAAAGAGACACGTGGCTTTAGGTTAATGCGCCCTCCCCGGGCCCACGTATCCCAAAATGACCATGTAAGGAAGCGGGGAGAGGCGAAAAGAGGCAGGGTCTGTTTACAGGCTGTACACACACACACACTGACCGCCACAGCTTGTGACGTACAGCGGGTCAACTCGGTAGCCACGTCCGTCAAAGAAAAGAAAAAACATCACTCACTCTCCCCTCGATCATGTTGGTATGACGGCATACTACTGCCCAAAAGATGCTATGCTAAGGTCTTGGTTGTGGTTTTCTTGACTGTCGCAGATAATTGCGCAAGGAAAACTACCGAATCTTGCAAAATAATTGTAGTTAACACCTTTAGTTACAACAGAAAATGAGAGTTAAAAATGATTATAAGAAACATAATACTATCTTTGTTGTTCTCACACAATCACAAAGAATACTGATAAACTATCTGTACTTTACAAGATGCTTAGAAAGGAGACTTCTGACGCTAGAATGCTGCCATACTTTGGCGCTATTTCTAGAGAACATACACCAAAGTTATACCATCGTCTTTTTTTTACTACCCCCAGTGTTATTGAAAGTTAAAACAATATTGAAAAATTGAAGAAAACATTACATTGGAATCTCTTTCACACTTCTTCAGGAAGAATTTTGCTAAGGGTCGTTTTGGTATAACACTAACGTGATGTCAGTTTTGATAGTTGTGATGATTAATGTCTTGACCAATCAAATTGGCCACTATACATTTTTGTACAACTCTGTTTAAAGAGAAAGATTTGGATTTCGGATATCATTTTGAACAATAAACGAGCAGGTTATAAAAGTCGTTTTGAGTGGTGGATTAGTGCGTTACAACAAATAATTATCCCAAACCCCAAACTCTCACATTCCTGATTCGATATAACATCATATGAGCGTGCGCAGAATAAACATATATCCATGGCGATCTTAGTAGAGAACGCTATGCATATATCCCTTTCGTCTCGAAAAATCCGTCACAAATAAAATCAGATGAACTTGCAGTCCATTTCTGAGGGGGGAGTGGGTGGTATTTCGGAAGTTTGTCGATACCTTCAGAAACACTGACGGGTGATTTTGGACATTAAAATTGGGATACAGACCACTCTTTTGTTTATTAGAGACATAACAGACCAGTTTCATTCTTAACCGTGTATCTGTACCATGCACTTGCAGGCGTATTCCAGTCGGAGAACTGAACTTCAGAATAGACAGATATTTCCTTTGAAAGAAGATAGTTGAGGACGGTGCATTGGATCAAGAATTCTTGCTATTAAATTTCACCAGTCGCTCTGTAAACCCTTCAACCCTTTTCAGTTTTTGTCAACGAAAATATATAGCTGAGAAAAAACAAAACAAACTTAAAACCAAATACTCTCTCTCTGTCTCTCTCTCTCTCTCTCTCTCTCTCTCTCTCTCTCTCTCTCTCTCTCTCTCTCTCTCTCTCTCTCTCTCTCTCATTCCTGTATTCTACTCTACTTCTCTCTTCTTTTCTCATCTTGTTGTATCCCAATCCCTCACCCTTATCTTTCACTCTCTCCCTCTGTCCTTATATCTCCCATATCCCTACCACCCCCCCTCTCTCTCCGTCTCTCTATTCCCTTACCCCCGTATCCCCACCCCCACCCCCAGCTTAGCTAGCCGGTGACCCCTTGGGAGGTAATCTTTTGTCGCTGCTCGGCCAGCCAGGGCCACAGCGTGGTCAGAGAAGCCGGGGGAGCAGAGGACTGTTTAATTGGGGTTGAAATGACCACGCTGGGCTGGACAAGAGGTATGACATGGACCAGAGGGTCTGGACACAGATGTAGATCTATACGTAGATGAGAGGGAGAAAAGCGTGGCTCATTGCCGCGCGATGGCTGCTGTTCGTAAAGGGACATAGCGTGGACCTGGTATAAGGATCACAGATGTAAATGGGTGTGTCTGAGTTCTTATGTGTCCGGCTTGGATCACGATGTATTACCATTGCAAAAAAAGCTGTCGGTGTGTTACACTTAAAGGAGTCCTATCTCAGACAGTAGTTTGGGACAGAAACAGACCTTTTTGTTTAGTTAACCCCCTACCCCACCCCCTTCCAGGCCAGACGCGTTTCTTCAATGTCACCTTCCAGCTACGAGTCAAAGAAATGATCAACATTATTCGATACTCGATTTCGTTTTAACTTCAACTGAGATCTTTACAATGCCTCTCTTCTGCGAATACGCCATAATTGCAAGTTCAAACACACAAAAAACACGATTTTGATATGTTTTTGTGCTGATGTGCATGTGTGAAAAGAGTATAATAATAATAATAACTGGACATTCTTAAGTGCCTAACCTATGGCTCTAGGTCCTTTACAAGTATATAAGTATGATTGTTGTATGTTTTGAATTTGTCATTCTTATCTTTAAATATGTGTCTGTGCAGATGTGTGTTTGTGAAGAGAGTATATAAGTTCCATTGTTGTATAGTAGGTCCTGAATTGAATATTGATTCTGATCTAATCCTATATTTTTAAGTGAGAGTTTGGAGTGGATGTGTCTGAGAGTTAACCTGTGTTTTTTATGTGACGTAATCTTGTGTACGAGCTAAAAAGAAAATGTCTGTATGTACCTCATTCAATTAATAAAGTCATCTGAAATCAATTAAAATTAATTGAACTGAAACAATCTGAAAGGTTTATTTATTATCTCTTGTATCTCAGGAAAATAGAATCTATTCCCTATGGGCTAGATTTAATTTCACATACACATGACAGATTCAGTAGGGCAGAAAGAGGGCTCGAGGGGAGAGCTCCCACGTTTAGATTTGTTGTTAAACGATTTTGTCGAGAATGACATAAAAGTGAAATAATCCGAAAGAGAAAACTAAGAAAACTAACCCCAATACTTATGGCAATCCGAATGGTGCAAAAGTCCCTTTTAGCTCTTGATGTCTAAATAACACATTATTTAGCTAAATAACGCGTTATTTAGCTAAACAATGCTTTATTTAGCTATATCATGCATTATTTAGCTAAATAATGCATTGTTTAAATTAAACAATGCATTATTTACAGATACAGAAAAAAGAGAGCCCAGAGCACTAAATAATGCATTGTTTAGCATAAATAAGAGATTGTGTTTGTAAATAACTCATTATTTATAAATAATTACGCGTTTTCTCTAAACAATATATTATATGTAAATAAAGTGTTATTTAAATAAATAAAATATTATTTAGATAAATAAAATATTATTTATCTAAATAAAATATTATTTAGATAAATAAAATATTATATGTAAATAAAATATTATTTATCTAAATAAAATATTATTTATCTAAATAAAATATTATTTAGATAAATAATTTATTATTTAGATAAATAATTTATTATTTAGATAAATAATTTATTATTTAGATAAATAATTTATTATTTACTGTTTTTGCCTTGAAATAGTATTATTACACTAAATAATGCTTTATATAGCTATATAATAGGTTTCCGCTATATAATTCATGATTTGGTAAATAATACATTATATACCGTAAATAAAATATTATATACCGTAAACAATTCATTGTTTAGCGCATCGCGAAGCCGTTTTTTCTCTTGTTGTTTTTTTCCACGTGTTTCCGTGGATCCACGAGAGCTCTGTTGATTCTCAAACTGACCAATCAGACAACTAGCATCTGTACACTAATTAAAGTCCCATTGTTGAGTGTGACGAAAACTCGTGGTGACGATTTTAAAACATGTTGGGTCACGCATGGTCCAATCTTACATGGTCCAATCTTACATGGTCCAACCTTACATGGTCCAACCTTACATGGTCCAATCTTACATGGTCCAATCTTACATGGTCCAACCTTACATGGTTCAACCTTACATGGTCCAATCTTACATGGTCCAATCTTGCATGGTCCAATCTTACATGGTCCAACCTTGCATGGTCCAACCTTGCATGGTCCAATCTTACATGGTCCAATCTTACATGGTCCAACCTTACATGGTCCAACCTTACATGGTCCAACCTTACATGGTCCAACCTTACATGGTCCAATCTTACATGGTCCAATCTTGCATGGTCCAATCTTACATGGTCCAACCTTGCATGGTCCAACCTTGCATGGTCCAATCTTACATGGTCCAATCTTACATGGTCCAACCTTACATGGTCCAACCTTACATGGTCCAACCTTACATGGTCCAATCTTACATGGTCCAACCTTACATGGTCCAATCTTACATGGTCCAATCTTACTTGGTCCAACCTTACATGGTCCAACCTTACATGGTCCAACCTTACATGGTCCAATCTTACATGGTCCAACCTTACATGGTCCAATCTTACATGGTTCAATCTTGCATGGTCCAATCTTACATGGTCCAACCTTGCATGGTCCAACCTTGCATGGTCCAATCTTACATGGTCCAACCTTACATGGTCCAACCTTACATGGTCCAACCTTACATGGTCCAATCTTACATGGTCCAACCTTACATGGTCCAACCTTACATGGTCCAATCTTGCATGGTCCAATCTTGCATGGTCCAACCTTGCATGGTCCAATCTTACATGGTCCAACCTTACATGGTCTAACCTTACATGGTCCAACCTTACATGGTCCAATCTTACATGGTCCAATCTTGCATGGTCCAATCTTACATGGTCCAACCTTGCATGGTCCAACCTTGCATGGTCCAACCTTACATGGTCCAACCTTACATGGTCCAACCTTACATGGTCCAACCTTACATGGTCCAACCTTACATGGTCCAACCTTGCATGGTCCAATCTTACATGGTCCAATCTTACATGGTCCAACCTTACATGGTCCAACCTTACATGGTCCAACCTTACATGGTCCAATCTTACATGGTCCAACCTTACATGGTCCAACCTTACATGGTCCAATCTTACATGGTCCAATCTTGCATGGTCCAATCTTGCATGGTCCAATCTTACATGGTCCAACCTTGCATGGTCCAACCTTACATGGTCCAACCTTACATGGTCCAACCTTACATGGTCCAATCTTACATGGTCCAACCTTACATGGTCCAACCTTACATGGTCCAATCTTACATGGTCCAACCTTACATGGTCCAACCTTACATGGTTCAACCTTACATGGTCCAATCTTACATGGTCCAATCTTGCATGGTCCAATCTTACATGGTCCAACCTTGCATGGTCCAACCTTGCATGGTCCAACCTTGCATGGTCCAATCTTACATGGTCCAACCTTACATGGTCCAACCTTACATGGTCCAATCTTGCATGGTCCAACCTTACATGGTCCAATCTTACATGGTCCAACCTTACATGGTCCAATCTTACATGGTCCATATATATTATTGGACCATGTAAGATTGGACCATGCAAGGTTGGACCATGTAAGGTTGGACCATGTAAGATTGGACCATGTAAGGTTGGACCATGTAAGGTTGGACCATGTAAGATTGGACCATGCAAGATTGGACCATGCAAGGTTGGACCATGCAAGATTGGACCATGCAAGATTGGACCATGTAAGGTTGGACCATGTAAGATTGGACCATGTAAGGTTGGACCATGTAAGGTTGGACCATGTAAGGTTGGACCATGTAAGATTGGACCATGCAAGGTTGGACCATGTAAGATTGGACCATGTAAGATTGGACCATGTAAGGTTGGACCATGCAAGGTTGGACCATGCTAGGTTGGACCATGTAAGGTTGGACCATGTAAAGTTGGACCATGCAAAGTTGGACCATGCAAGATTGGACCATGCAAGATTGGACCATGTAAGATTGGACCATGTAAGGTTGGACCATGTAAGGTTGGACCATGTAAGGTTGGACCATGTAAGATTGGACCATGTAAGATTGGACCATGTAAGGTTGGACCATGTAAGATTGGACCATGTAAGATTGGACCATGCAAGGTTGGACCATGTAAGGTTGGACCATGTAAGATTGGACCATGTAAGGTTGGACCATGTAAGGTTGGACCATGTAAGGTTGGACCATGTAAGATTGGACCATGTAAGATTGGACCATGCAAGGTTGGACCATGTAAGATTGGACCATGCAAGATTGGACCATGTAAGATTGGACCATGTAAGGTTGGACCATGTAAGGTTGGACCATGTAAGGTTGGACCATGTAAGATTGGACCATGCAAGGTTGGACCATGCAAGATTGGACCATGCAAGATTGGACCATGTAAGATTGGACCATGTAAGGTTGGACCATGTAAGGTTGGACCATGTAAGGTTGGACCATGTAAGGTTGGACCATGTAAGATTGGACCATGCAAGGTTGGACCATGCAAGGTTGGACCATGTAAGATTGGACCATGCAAGATTGGACCATGTAAGATTGGACCATGTAAGGTTGAACCATGTAAGGTTGGACCATGTAAGATTGGACCATGTAAGATTGGACCATGTAAGGTTGGACCATGTAAGGTTGGACCATGTAAGATTGGACCATGTAAGGTTGGACCATGCAAGATTGGACCATGCAAGATTGGACCATGTAAGATTGGACCATGTAAGGTTGGACCATGTAAGGTTGGACCATGTAAGATTGGACCATGTAAGGTTGGACCATGTAAGGTTGGACCATGTAAGATTGGACCATGTAAGATTGGACCATGCGTGACCCAACATGTTTTAAAATCGTCACCACGAGTTTTCGTCACACTCAACAATGGGACTTTAATTAGTGTACAGATGCTAGTTGTCTGATTGGTCAGTTTGAGAATCAACAGAGCTCTCGTGGATCCACGGAAACACGTGGAAAAAAACAACAAGAGAAAAAACGGCTTCGCGATGCGCTAAACAATGAATTGTTTACGGTATATAATATTTTATTTACGGTATATAATGTATTATTTACCAAATCATGAATTATATAGCGGAAACCTATTATATAGCTATATAAAGCATTATTTAGTGTAATAATACTATTTCAAGGCAAAAACAGTAAATAATAAATTATTTATCTAAATGATAAATTATTTATCTAAATAATAAATTATTTATCTAAATAATAAATTATTTATCTAAATAATATTTTATTTAGATAAATAATATTTTATTTAGATAAATAATATTTTATTTACATATAATATTTTATTTATCTAAATAATATTTTATTTAGATAAATAATATTTTATTTATCTAAATAATATTTTATTTATTTAAATAACACTTTATTTACATATAATATATTGTTTAGAGAAAACGCGTAATTATTTATAAATAATGAGTTATTTACAAACACAATCTCTTATTTATGCTAAACAATGCATTATTTAGTGCTCTGGGCTCTCTTTTTTCTGTATCTGTAAATAATGCATTGTTTAATTTAAACAATGCATTATTTAGCTAAATAATGCATGATATAGCTAAATAAAGCATTGTTTAGCTAAATAACGCGTTATTTAGCTAAATAATGTGTTATTTAGACATCAAGAGCTAAAAGGGACTTTTGCACCATTCGGATTGCCATAAATACTAAGATACCAAGTTCCTTCCCTTTTTTGTGTTTCACCTCCATATTCTTTTCAAACCTTGTTCGTTCCGTGTTGCGTCTGCTTTTTGTTGCCTTTTGTGTTTGTTTGTTCCCGATGAAGCTTACATAAGCGAAAATTCGTACTGTCTTGTGCTGTTCTTGTATCGGTGAGTACAGATATCTTTTGTTTTTCAACCACAAAGAGATAAATAATAATGAACTGTAACATGACGTTGATGTTGGGGGATAGGAGACCCCCCAATAGCACAAATCAACTACGAAAGTTGTATAACAGAAGACTCGGAGAACAGTCCGGAATCGAAGTTCTTTCTTTCTTTATTTGGTGTTTAACGTCGTTTTCGGACTCGAAGTACAATGGAAACAGCAACGGAATTAGCTAAATGTGGTGTTCATAAACCTCTCGGCTATTTGAAAGGTCAAATATAATGTGTTCGTGTGGGTTGATATCGAGCTGGTCAGCAAAATCACGATCAGTGTGTAAGTAAATACGGATACATCATTCAAACAGCTTTACTAATGCTTTAAAACAAGTATGTTCTAGAACCTGAGACGTTCCAAAGATGATGAGTCGAGTTATCCACATGTTGTTCTTTTTCTGTATATATCAAAATAAATTCGAGGGCAATGTTTAACTTTAGTTTGACATTGGTAATTACAATAAAATATTCAGGTGGGACCCCCCCCCTCTCTCTCTCTCTCTCTCTCTCTCTCTCTCTCTCTCTCTCTCTCTCTCTCTCTTTTAAAGTACATCTTTTTATATTTAGTCAAGTTTTGACTAAATATTTTAACATCGAGGGGGAATCGAAACGAGGGTCGTGGTGTATGTGCGTGTGTCTGTGTGTCTCTGTGTGTGCATGTGTGTGTGTAGAGCGATTCAGACTAAACTACTGGACCGATCTTTATGAAATTTGACATGAGAGTTCCTGGGTATGAAATCCCCGAACGTTTTTTTCATTTTTTTGATAAATGTCTTTGATGACGTCATATCCGGCTTTTCGTGAAAGTTGAGGCGGCACTGTCACGCGGCCCTCATTTTCCAACCAAATTGGTTGAAATTTTGGTCAAGTAATCTTCGACGAAGCCCGGACTTCGGTATTGCATTTCAGCTTGGTGGCTTAAAAATTAATTAATGACTTTGGTCATTAAAAATCTGAAAATTGTAAAAACAAAAAAACAAAAATTTTAAACGATCCAAATTTACGTTTATCTTATTCTCCATCATTTGCTGATTCCAAAAACATATACATATGTTATATTCGGATTAAAAACAAGCTCTGAAAATTAAATATATAAAAATTATTATCAAAATTAAATTGTCCAAATCAATTTAAAAACACTTTCATCTTATTCCTTGTCGGTTCCTGATTCCAAAAACATATAGATATGATATGTTTGGATTAAAAACACGCTCAGAAAGTTAAAACAAAGAGAGGTACAGAAAAGCGTGCTATCCTTCTTAGCGCAACTACTACCCCGCTCTTCTTGTCAATTTCACTGCCTTTGCCATGAGCGGTGGACTGACGATGCTACGAGTATACGGTCTTGCTGAAAAATGGCATTGCGTTCAGTTTCATTCTGTGAGTTCGACAGCTACTTGACTAAATATTGTATTTTCGCCTTACGCGACTTGTTTAAAGATGATCTTTGATATCCCCTGATCTTGTCTGTGAGGAAGATCAAAATCGCAGTCCAAAAGTCATCCCCAAACACGGACCTCAACAGCTGTCTCTGTGATCAGCAGAAACCGGTTTAGACAACTATTAAGTCCTCGGCTACTTACATACATAACAACCTCTTCTTGCGCGGCTGACGAAAGTGTATTTTTTAAACAATCGGTACGGATTTAGCGGGGTGGAAAACATTCTTGGAGTGGCAGGTAAAGGACCAGACCACGCTGTTTTAGCGTCAAAAACGCTTCGAATCGTGTTCCTGCGCGACCGAACACTTCCCGATGTTTGCAGTTAGTTAGAAAACCACTTTCTTACCGTCTTCAACAATGTTTGGTTTACTTCGGAATCTTCTAAGGCCGTAATCCGACGAATTTTGTGACCGAAGCGACGGATTTCTTCTCCAAAACGACCCGCCATTGTGCCGCGTGATCTTCGCGAGACTGGCTTATGAATAAATTATCCGTGACGTCACACCGTGTGGAGATGGTTGTTTACCAACATGACAACAAGCGTAACTGCAGACGAAATTGAACCGTACATGTTCGAACTACCGGTTTCTCTCCTCGAATCAAGCATGAAAGATGAGGGTGGAGGCCACTTCCAGCAGTAGTGAAACAGTGACGATGAAAATTGCGACACTGTTTGTCTCAGCGATCAAAGGTAAACACGCCCGCTCTCTGTGCTGAACTTATCGTCTGCTTTCGAGTCTGTGCTATTTTTTCACTCTCGCCTTGTCAACGCACTCGCGAATAAGTGGGATATTGTTTAAGTGTTCATGCATTGCATTCACGAGTAAAAGAACAACAGCTCATCGCAGTTTTAACTGTTCTTGATTATTTCAGAGACTGGTGTCAGAGTGGCCACTGTACCTGTTGTATTGTGTGGGAGGGGCAGATTTGAGAGAGAGAGGAAGCTAGCCTGAGGTACATTGTAGAATGAAAACTTGCAGGGGAGCAAGAATGCATCACCAGCCACGAAGGTGTACATACAACTTTTTTTGAGGTGCCTATATTTGTTTGATTGTTAAATGTATGTATTTGTTGTTGTTTTTAAAGGCTATCAAGAAAACTGTTGTCATTTAAATTTGTAACACTCAGTCACATATAGTTTCACACACACACACACAAGATTAACTCACTTGCATGCCCACAGAAGAAGTTTGCTCTTCACATTGTTCTGTTGTTGTTTTTATAATGTAATCATTGTAACATCAACACTCAGTAATAACCAATATTACAACACAATCACTTTTTCATCAGAACTCACTCACATACTACATGACTTTGTATTAAACCCTGGTTTATGGACACTTGCATTTGTACTTTGCATGGGAAAGCAGCCTGTAGCAGTCAAAGTCTGGGCACTGTTGCATTGTAGTCTTGCTGTGTATGCAGAGCTTTGTTGTAGCTGCCATAGGCCAGTGTTGCCATAGGCCAGTGTTAGGATCACCACCCCCTCAAACAGCTCGTTCAGTTAACCTGATGCCTGTTTTAGACAGAAAAAAAAGTTACCACAATCAGCAGAACTTTCACCGGAGAAAGGGCATCATTCTTTCATACTTTCTTTCTCATAGCTTTTTTTTGGTTTTTATAATCTCTTCATTACACTAAATAACATCCATCTTAAGACCTATTTTGAGCCTTAATTTAAGTTGACTAGTAATGATATTAATCATAATGTATTTATTTTTATAATGTACAAACTAGAGTATGTATGTGGATATGTGTGTGATGGTGCTGGTATGGATATGTGTGGTTTGGGTTATGTGTGTACTGATGTGTACATTTTATGTGTTTTGTATGTTTTACGAGTGCGATTTTATGTGATGTTATTCTGTACACCAGCCAAAACAAAATGTCTGGTATATTAGATAATAAACGCACCTTTAAATTTATTAGCGACTACACCCCGTCACCCTCCAGTCCCCCTCCCCCCCATTACACCCTACACTTTTAACATTGTATAAAAAATCATGCCCCAATATAGGTCCCTAGTTACCTGGGAGGACGTTAAGCTCCATAATCAACATCAACAACGTATTGAATTGAATTGAAAAGCTGGGGTTAGGAGGTCTAACTTCTTGAATTAAAGGGTTTTTTTTCTCAGGTGCATGTAGTTTTTTATTTGCTTGAAATCATGGTGTATTCTGGTTGTAAGAGAAGAGTCAATTTCCTTGTAAGCCTGCAAAATTAAAATTTGTCATTTTTGAAGTAGCCTACATTTTTGTAAGAGTCCAAAATAGTCCAGGATAAGGAGGAAAAACATAGGGTGGGTCAGGAAATCTGAAACATTGCATAGTTTTGTTTTGCCTATGTAGACACAAAAAGTACTTAGAGCACTTTTTCCCCCCCAAGAGAGCATAGCTTAGTTTTAATTATTTTAATGCCACTGTTAGCAAGAGGAGTACTACAGACAGCAATCAAACAGTGGGTTTTTTCTGTAGACATTGTTATTTCTGTTTAGGTGTTTCAGTAGTTTTCTATGCGGATAAATCATGCTGCATGATCACTAGAAACAATCCAGCTCTGTAGCATGCAAGTTTTTTAAAGGTTTTTTTTCCCCATGTTACTCTGAGAGAAAAAAAACAACCCACAGAGATAAAGTTGAACTGGCAGTTTGACTGAAGCAGTGGTAATAACACAGAGTGCTCTTCCTACAATCAATTTTTTTATGTGGATGATGATGTCCACACATGTACTTGGTTGTATTATTTTGCTAGACTATTTGTTTCTGTTAGATATATCTGCTCACATGATTGTTGTTCATAATTTGACATTACATTTACTGCTGATCAAAATGTATTGTTGGAATAGGTCTGCTTAATATTCTGACTGCAGTTTTGTAATAAAATCAAATAACACAGATGTTTTAAGTATCAAAGTGCTTTTCACACACACACACACACACACACACACACACACACACACACACACACACACACACACTCACACACTATGAGTATGACTGCAAACATGAATTTGTACTTGTATTAATTATAATTACTGTATTACAGAACCTGATCTGAAAAAAAGGACAACAGCAAATTATTCATGCAAGCTTGCTGTATTAACGATTTCTTTATCTATTTAATACAACACTGAATTAGATAACAACTATAACAACGTGTGTGTGTTTGTGTGAATGTCTATGTGTATATGGACGGACAATGATTAAACCTGAGACTCATCGATTACCCAGGTGAGTGTAAAAGAGGGAGAGAGAGAGGGAACTTTAAGGTGGGTGCATGGGGACGGACATGTAGTAACAGATATATATGTTTTAATCTGTAATCTTAACACATGTGCTTAAAATTAGGAACAGATGCCATTCCACTACAAATACTGTCAGTCTGACAAAAACGCCCAGTGACACTGAACCCCTATCCCTTACAGAACACATTCAGTATACATGTACTCACTTCCTTTCGTCTGCGTTTAGTGAAAGCAGATCGTTCTGATGACATTGGTATCCGGTTTCTGACCTCCTGTGAGTGGTCAACAATTGTCGGAACTGGAACTGCGTTAGGCAACAGCTGTTTTGTGTGTGCCAGGTTTTCTTGCCGGCTTAACTGCGTTCGCATTGGAAGAAAGTGTCGCGAAACACAGCACATCGTGTTGGCCGTTTCCAGTTAATCAGTCTTCCTGCAGAAGTTGTAAGCCCATCGGAAAAAGGTGACAACTGATGCCTGAACCTTTTTTCTATACTTCATAGCTATCAGCAGCCGTGCGCATTCCTTCGGCGTGCTGTTGATGCTCGATTTAGGCAAACGCCCACTTGAGCGTAAGCTGTAACTTTCGGTTTCCAAACACTAAGTGACGTCACAGCCGGTTCTCGTCTACTGGCGGCCATTTCGAAGTCTCGTTTAGCAGACGAATTTGGCGGAACGTTTTTAATTAAATCACAATGATTAAGCTACGAATCGGTGAATTTCTTTACATTTTTGGAATCTTTAGGTGCATTTCTCTAACCTTCAGTCATCGGTTAGTGGTTCTAATAACCTTTAAAACAGCGTGGTCTGGTCCTTTAACTCTCGGGCCAGAGAAGACGAGAATTACGGGCCTTTGTTCAGGGGCGGTCATCCACAAAGACCGACAGCGCGTGTGATCTACCGGTGGCCCCGGACTTACTCTTATTTACAGAAAGGAAATACCGCAAGAGGGCTACTTTCTACCCCTTCTGTTCTTTGCTTACTCACTTAGTTTCTTGTACAACAGCCTACTACACAGTTTCTGTCATCTCCTCCTCTGTTTGATGTCAACCAGAAATCAAACTATACCACCACCACCATCACCATTTCCCAACCACTTCAACCAGTATTAACAACGACGACAACGACCAGAGACGTTATGTGTTCTTTCTGGGTGGGTAAGCGACTGGTATGAAACTATTATTTCCTACAATACAAAGTAACACTCCTCGCATGCACATGTTTTTAGTTCTCCCAGCCTGAAAGTTATCAGCTGGGACTCAGTCTGTGGTTGGTATAATAACTGTGATTTCCTGCATTCATATTCAAATTTACCTCCTAGAACAGATTATTGCAAAGTTCCTCCTAATCGAGGACCTCCATCCCACCTGCCCATCCCTCACCCCCATTCCCCACACTATCCCCCCGTCATTACCCCCATCCCCAACACACACCAAACACAAACACTTCATGCAATGTGACTTTTTACGAATATGAGCAGAAAATAATGTATCCACAATCAGTTCACACCTGCAGAGACATAGATAGAATGTCTCTGACACCTGCAACCTCAGTTTTAACACGAATTGTCACATCCAAGCGCCGCGTGTACGGTCAAGCGGGTCCGAAATGTATCCAGTACAGTACCTGGGATCCCGGAGGGTAAAACGAAAGCGGTAAACCCCCGACTGTCCCGTGCTCAGTCACTCGATTGATGAGCGCGTCTTGCGAGGGTCTGTCATCTCCGACCACTCTCAAATCAGTCTCTTAATCCTACCGCACGCAAAACGATCGAGTGAGAAAAAAGAACAGTGTAACCCTCCTTGTTAGACTTAAAAAGACACTCTGAGAAAAGCAGGCCTTAAAAGCGAGGGAGTCTTGAAACGGGGAGGGGGGGAGGGGGGGTGTCTTAAAAAGGGGGTTTCACTGTACAGTCCTTGGTTTTATCTAGTCGTTACTATGCTGTTGTTGTATTTAATTTACTATTGCGTATTCCTTGCCAATTTCAATTTCCTTGCCAAAGTCTTTTAATCTTACAAAACGTAAAAACGATCATGCGAGAAACAGTGTTTCGACGAATGAACAGATGGAGACGGGCCAATCGGACCCCCCGCGGGTTAGGGGGAAGAATTTACCCGATGCTCCCCAGCATGTCGTAAGAGGCGACTAACGGATTCTGTTTCTCCTTTTACCCTTGTTATGTTTTTCTTGTATATAATATAGTCAATGTTTGTAAAGATTTTAGTCAAGCAGTATTTTAAAAAAAGTCCTTTGTACTGGAAACTTGCATTCTCCCAGTAAGGTAATATATTGTACTACGTTGCAAGCCCCTGGAGCAATTTTTTGATTAGTGCTTTTGTGAACAAGAAACAATTGACAAGTGGCTCTATCCCATCTCCCCCCTTCCCTCCGTCGCGATATAACCTTGAATGGTTGAAAACGACGTTAAACACCAAATAAAGAAAGAAAGAAAGAAAGGGCCAATCGGACAAGAGAGGACGCCAAAAATAGAGAACGAATGGGGAAACACAGACATAGTCATCGACACACTAAACTTCATCGTGTATTTCATGTTGTAAATTGTTTATGAATACAAAGACTCGTGTGTTTATTTGTTATTGTTTTATGAATGTCTTAATAATCCGTTTACTAAAATGTAAGTTTAGTTTAGATGTGCTGACAAAATTAATGAATTCATTTGAATGAATTCATTTGAATGGACACTGAAATGTTTGTTCTTGCGATTGTTATTGATCTTGTTATTGTTCTCAAAATATTGATGTCGAACGGTGGCCTAGTGGTAAGGCGTCCGCCCCGTGATCGGGAGGTCGTGGGTTCGAACCCCGGCCGGGTTATACCTAAGACTTTAAAATTGGCAATCTAGTGGCTGCTCCGCCTGGCGTCTGGCATTATGGGGTTAGTCTAGGACTGGTTGATCCGGTGTCAGAATAATGTGACGGTGAGACATGAAGCCTGTGCTGCGACTTCTGTCTTGTGTGTGGCGCACGTTATATGTCAAAGCAGCACCGCCCTGATATGGCCCTTCGTGGTCGGCTGGGCGTTTAGCAAACAAACAAATAGATACATTGTCGAAACGGAACAGGTTTTGTTTCTACCTTGCTCTCTTCTCCTGCTGCAGATGTCTCCACTCTTGCTTTTCATTGTTTTGTCTTTCTTGTTTTCGGTTGTCTCTCGATTTCTCTCCTGGAAATGAAAAAAATAAATTGTAACCTTTATATAGATGCGTTCTAACTGCTAAAGAAAGTTTAAAACAAAATTTAAAAAAAAAACCCAA
Source organism: Littorina saxatilis (assembly GCF_037325665.1). Lineage (NCBI taxonomy): Eukaryota > Metazoa > Mollusca > Gastropoda > Littorinimorpha > Littorinidae > Littorina > Littorina saxatilis. The sequence goes on along the minus strand of NC_090253.1, from coordinate 21,285,731 downwards.
ATATTCCGTCATCTAACAACAAATGAAAATTAAAGGCATCCGGCAGAACAGCAGAGAAGTCAAAGTAAGCAGAGTAATAAGCAATTGAGAAAAAGAATGATACTTTGTAAAAACTGCTAAGAAACAAACCGATGTAAGGGGCTCCGCTCACATATAATGTAACTTCAGCAGGACCGACGACGCACTGCAGATTATCCCAGCCCGCTACACGTTGCATGAAACGAAAACAGGCCAAGTATTCGTCATAATCCCTATCGCGGCATAAATAATAGGCAGTGCGTCGTCTGTGCCGCTGAAACTGCGCAGGTATATTCTGCACATTAGCGTTCAAAATATAGACAACATTACAAAAAATTAGAGGACATAATTATGTACAGTCAGTACTGAACCCGAATATCGAGAACAAGAACGTCTGTTGGGTATATATGTCATTGACGAGTAGTGGGCATCTTTAGAAAAACACACACCTTACTGTTCATGTTAAAAGGTAGGGTAAGCGGCGCGGGGGAGGGGGGTGGTGGAGAGAGGGGGGGGGGGGGGTGTTAATTAAACAAGGCGAATATGTTGCTAGTTCGTGTAACAATTGTACATAAGGATGTAGACCAACTGTTGCAGTGATACCCACCTCACTTCCAATTTCCAATTAGTCGCTATTTGTACCTTACTCGGAAAAGACACCTTATTACTTCATTCATTAGCGACTACCGTGTTTGATCCAGTTATACACAGTGAGCTTCATATCAAAGGCAAGTGTCAGAGTCTTAGGAACACAACGGTACCACAATCAAGAGTACTGGTCAAGAAACAAAGACGCACGAAGCAATCGTAAACT
>NC_090253.1:21272399-21279899 GCF_037325665.1 Littorina saxatilis | reverse complement strand
ACTCATGTTTTTAGCACGAGTGGATTTTTACGTGTATGACCGTTTTTACCCCGCCATTTAGGCAGCATACGCCGATTTCGGGTATGTTCGTGTTTCTATAACCCAACGAACTCTGACATGGATTACAGGATCTTTTTCATGCGCACTTGGTCTTGTTCTTGCGTGTACACACGTATGGGGTTAAGTCACTAGCAGGTCTGCACATAAGTTGACCTGAGAGATTGGAAAAATCTCCACTCTTAACCCACCAGGCGGCAGCGACCGGGATTCGAACTCACGACCTCCCGATTGGGAGGCCGACGCCTTACCACCACGCCACTGCGCCCGTCTCTTGCAAACTACCAATAAGAAAACTTTAAATCAACAATAAGAAAGAAGTAAACACTACATGAAAAAGACAAAAACAAAGAAAACATGTTGGCATGTCCACAAACACAAAACAGACAAAGGGACACAACCTAAACTTTGATTTGCATGATTTATTTTACAGGCAGTTCTCTCCCTTTATATGTAAAAAAAAGACTCGCCGTTGCTTTCCAGCTTCAAGTATTACAAGTTCAATACATGTTCCAGTATTTAAATAAAAAGAAAACACACCAGTAACCAGGTTAGGTAAGTTTAAATCAATATTTCGGCATGTAACTGCCTTCTTCGGGATGGTATGGAAAGAATGGAATGACGGCACGTGATATATATGCCAGTATATCAAGTTTGACCGATGGAATGGTGACTTGGCAGTCAGCGGTTAGAGGCACACCCTCTTAGATCTGGTCAGGTTTTTACACAGTGGCCTCTTGGACACATACCAAAAATCAACGCCCTGCTGACTGCTAGCTGAGAGATCAGGTGGATTTGCTAAAAATGAAATAATGCCTTAAAAAGCCATGTGCTTTTACAAAATTAATTCATCAAAACATTCTCACTGAATACAGAGCGCATCCAGGGGGGGGGGGGGGGGGGGAGTATGTGATCTTGGAGGCAAATACAACTTTAAAGGGGATGCTGGGGTATAGTAGCCGCAGCTGGTGAGATGCTGGGGCAACGCCCTGCTCGGGAATGAGAGGGGTGGGTGGGTGGGGGGGGGGGGGGGGGGGCAGGGGGAGGTGGGGGGCTAAGTTCTCCGATCCGATCAAATCTGTTTCTTCCTTTTACATTTAGACAAGTTTTGACTAAATGTTTTGACATAGAGGGGGAATCGAGACGAAGGCCGTGGTGTATGTGTGTGTGTGTGTGTGTGTGTGTGTGTGTGTGTGTGTGTGTGTGTGTGTGTGTGTGTGTATGTGTGTGTGTGTGTGTGTGTGTGTGTGTGTGTGTGTGTCTGTGTCTGTGTCTGTGTCTGTGTGTGGACACACCCCTGACTCTCTTCCCACACTGTGTTAAGAAAATTTTCTTCCCGACGCTTCCGTCATCTGCTTCAGGGGAAATTCAAAGAGGTTGGTGAAGCTATTTATCTCTATAAATGAAGTATTACGAAGTGTTGCACATCGAGATAGGTCAGGTTAGTTCTGTTAGTGTCTATACTTAATGCCAATGGGTTTTTCGGGTTTGTATTTCGCGTATTTTACCCGTGAATCGGCCGAATGACGGACCCGTCGCTGCACAGCTGCAAAGTTTGTCGCTTCGAGCGCAAAATCGTGAGGAAAACGCGTCTTGTAAGTAATGCTAATACATTCTACCAAAACCTAAACATGTCTGCACCAATCCTGCCAAGTGTCGTAGTTGTAGTCCCCCGCAAACAGCTGTAATCGTAAGAAGAATGTGAGCATTCCTGCAGATTTGTGTGTCGTGCACCCGATTTGACCGAATTTTAGCGTGTCGTACACCCGCTGTGGCGTTTTGCACGTCGTGACGTCCACCCGATGCTCACGTTCTGTGTCGTCTCTCCGATCGTGCACTTACCTTTTGCACATGACCTTGTTTGTTTGTATTCTGATCGTCTTGGAGTGATTTTTCAGGGACAACATGGATCAGGTCATGGAAGTTGTGGAAGAAGAAGAAGCGGAGTTATCCGCTGAATTTATGGATAGTTACCTGGACATAGTCCAAACTCCAGAAAAGGAGGCAAAGGTGACACCCAAAGAAACATCGACACCCAAAGAGAAATCGACATGTAAGTTATATTCTATTATTATGTAAGCCTGTGCAGGATCATGTTTATGGGCCGCTCACACGTGGATTCTTGCACACGTCGATTCTTGTCAAAATTCAGGTTTAGCGACAACAATGATGTAGCTGTAAACCTATTGAACTGACAGCTGAAAGCAGCGATTGGCTGCACCTCATGTCAATAGGTTATAGCTACAACATTGTTATCGTTTTTTGACAATAAGGATTAACGTGTGAGCCATCCATTACCACCAGTTGACTGTAGCTGTTGTCCGTGTGAAGGTATTGGCAACGCTTGATTATGATAATATGAAAGCGTACTGATCATGTTATAGTTATAGTTTTACAATGCAACAACGGACTATTGTACCTGAATAATGTTTATATACATTCGATCTGGTTAGACTAACACAAGCTTTTTGTATCTTGTTGTATGTGGACAGCTGCTGACGATGGTGCGGGGCCTTCGACAGAGAAGCCAAAGTCGCCCAAGAAGAAGAAGACACCCATGAAGAAGCTCAGCAATGCAATTTCTCTTTTAGAGATTAATAAAGTTATTGTATTGTACTGTATTGTATTGTATTGTATTGTAGAAGAAGATGGAGGCCTCGGCTGACAAGTCAGTGCACCAGTGCCACGAGTGTGGTAAAACTTACAAGCATTACCGCACCTTGTGGGCTCATCAGCGCTTTGATCATGGTGAAGGAAAAACAAATCATGAATGCACCATATGTGACAAAAAGTTCACCAAACAAGAAGAGCAAACGCTCGATCGAGTCACTTTCGCAGTTCTGAATATTATATGAGGCATCAGATGGACAGGAAGAAATTGCTATTCACAACACAATGAGTCACGTTCACATAAAATTTGAGCCCGGTCACTTTTATAGTTTCCGAGAAAAGCCCAACGTTAAGTTGTGTGTTGCCGAACAGAAAAGGCTAGTTATCTCCCTTGTTTTTCTGATAACGTTCGTAAAAGGCTACAGATGTAAATACTTTGATGTAAAGAATAATCCTACAAAGTTTCAATCACATCCGATGAACTTTGTCAAAGATATAAAATGTCTAATTTTTCCTTTGACGCTGACCTGTGACCTTGAAAAAGGTCAAAGGTCAACGAAACCATCGTTAAAGTGTAGAGGTCATTGGAGGTCACGACTAAACAAAATATGAGCCCGATCGCTTTGATAGTTTCCGAGAAAAGTCCAACGTTAAGGTGGTGTCTACGGACGGCCGGCCGGACGGCCGGCCGAACGGCCGGCCGGACAGACTAACACTGACCGATTACATAGAGTCACTTTTTCTCAAGTGACTCAAAAAATTGATCTGACGTCACACCGCAACGTGAAGCATGACAAGATTAAGCCTTATTCATGTGATTCATGCGGCAGATCTTATGCAAGTCCTAAAAGCTTGTACCCCTCAAAGCATGTGTGCAAAGGGAAACCAAAAGAGGTGGCCTGCACCCAGTGTGGCAAGACCTTTGCACTAAAAAGGTTTCTGAGTGACCATGTCCGTTACCATCACACACGGGCAGGGTGTTCTTGTAAGGTGTGTTTTGCACACTTCAAGCACCGTGAACAGCTACGCCGCCATGTGGCGAAAGGCTGTCCAATGTCTGCATCTACTTGAGTATGCACACACATACTGCCCCAAGTGTGACATATGCCTATGCAAAGTTGCAAATGTTACCTCCTCCCCCCCCCCCCCCCCCCCGCCCCCTCCAAAAAAATCTGTTGCTGATTTTCCGACGTCAGTGTTCATCAACAGTTTATGATTGTACTGCAAAAGCAGCTTGCAGATAGAGAGTACATACAGTTTTTATGCCAATACAAAGTTGCGAATTTTAAACCCCAGATTCCCTTTTGTTGCTGATTTTCCGACGTGGTCATCGTGAGTTTATGATTATACTGCAAAAGCAGCTTGCGGATACAGAGATTACATAAATAAATGGTTATTTTGTTCACTATATACAGTTTCATGTTTCCAGTTTTTTTTAATTTGTTTGTACATTGTTAGAGCATTAAAAAAACAAATTCAAGCCAGTTGTTCTTCTATGTTCTGTACTGTGATGGAAGATAACTTTATTCCTGCCCCAACACCCCTTTGCAATGGTTGAAAGGTAAGCGAGACTAAGAGTACTTACCAAGGTGTCTTTATCCACATTGGTGGTAAGATCCGGCTATTGTCATCTCCATGACTGTGTCTGAAAATGACTCCATGCCAGTCAGAATACAAAAGAACAAAGCTATACATGTAATTCGTGTTTATATATGGGGGATGACACAATGTAACAAGTGAGAAAGGTCATGTGCAAAAGGTAAGTGCACGATCGGAGAGACGACACAGAACGTGAGCATCGGGTGGACGTCACGACGTGAAAAACGTCACAGCGGGTGTACGACACGCTAAAATTCGGTCAAATCGGGTGCACGACACACAAATCTGCAGGAATGATCACATTCTTCTTACGATTACAGCTGTTTGCGGGGGACTACAACTACGACACTTGGCAGGATTGGTGCAGACATGTTTAGGTTTTGGTAGAATGTATTAGCATTACTTACAAGACGCGTTTTCCTCACGATTTTGCGCTCGAAGCGACAAACTTTGCAGCTGTGCAGCGACGGGTCCGTCATTCGGCCGATTCACGGGTAAAATACCCGAAATACAAACCCGAAAAACCCATTGGCATTAAGTATAGACACTAACAGAACTAACCTGACCTATCTCGATGTGCAACACTTCGTAATACTTCATTTATAGAGATAAATAGCTTCACCAACCTCTTTGAATTTCCCCTGAAGCAGATGACGGAAGCGTCGGGAAGAAAATTTTCTTAACACAGTGTGGGAAGAGAGTCAGGGGTGTGGTGGAGATCGATTCAGACTAAACTACTGGACCGAGCTTTATGAAATTTGACATGGGAGTTTCTGGGATTGAAATCCCCAGACATTTTTTTCATTTTTCGATAAATGTATTTTATGACGTCATATCCGGCTTTTCGTAAAAGTGGAGGCGGCACTGTCACACCTTCATTTTTTAAATCAAATTGATTGAAATTTTGGCAAAGCAATCTTCGACGAAGGCCGGACTTTGGTATTGCATTTCAGCTTGGTTGTTTAAAAACTAATGAATGAGTTTGGTCATTATAAATCGGAAACTTGTAATTAAAATTATTTTTTTATTAAACAATCCAAAAACAATTCCATCTTATTCTTCCTCATTTTCTGATTCTCAAAAAATATACATATGTTATATTTAGATTACAAACAAGCTCTGAAAATTAAAAATAAGAAAATTATGATTGAAATTAATTTTCCGAAATCGATTTAAAAACAATTTCATCTTATTCCTTGTCGGTTCCTGATTCCAAAAACATATAGATATGATATGTTTGGATTAAAATCAAACTCAGTAAGCTAAAAAGAATAGACATACAGAAAAGCGTGTTATCCTGCTCAGCGCGACCACTTCCAGTGCATTCTGGCTTGTCGATTTCACTGCCTTTGCCACGAGCGGTGGACTGACGAAACTACGAGTATGCGGTCTTGGTGAAAAAAGCAGTGCGTTCAGTTTCATTCTGTGAGTTCGACAGCTTGACTAAATGTTGTTATTTCGCCTTACGCGACTTGTTTTCTTCTTTTATTTTTTGGAGGGGGGGGGGGATTTCTATTCTGGGACAGTACACCCATAACACTTCGCGATCAAGGGTTATTGTCCTACCCGGCAAGTTAAGTTGACTTTCCATCAAAAGGAAGACAAACACTGATATTAGATGAGGGGAATCTTGACAAAGCGAAAAGGGGAAGCTACTCGTTCCATTATGTAGCTGTATTGTCTTTGTACGTTTTATTGTACAAAGGAAATGAAACACGAGAAGCATTTAACTTTTGTGAAAAAAATAAAATGAAATGTGTTAAAGAGTGGGAGGTACCGTGGGGGGGGGGGGGGGGGGGGTCCTGGAACCAAGATTACCCCTCCCCCCCTTCCACCTGGCCTTGGCCTGACAATCATTCGGCACATGTTTTTTTTTAATTAATATTGAGAAAAGGGAGAAGGAGGGGAAAGAAGAATTTTTTGAAGGATAAAATGTGTTCAAACTTCAGCCGACACGTGGTTATACAGTTACAAAGCAAAACAATATCGACCACAACAAAGAATTAAGAAAATACAGATACAGTAATTTTCTTTTAAACAGTAGATATATAGATACATTGAATATGTAATGAATAGATCAATGAATAGATAAATAGATACATAAATGCATCAATAATAAAAATAAACGAGGAAACAAATAAATAAATTGATAAATAAAACAAAACGAGTGATTGGAAAGCTAACGGTCTATAGAATAGCCAATAATATTCTGCCCAAAATGTGTGTACAGACTTATTCCTCGGAGAATTCCTCAAGCAGAATCTACCCATTAGTTTGGGGCACAGGTCTATTAATTACTTATACGACCCGCTTGTGTTTGGTCAGAATCGGTCTTAAGTATTCTGTTACACAGACTTATTCCTCGGGGAATTCCTCAAGCCAGATCTACTCATATATTTGGGCTACAAGTCTATTAATTACTGTGTTATACGACCCGCTGATTGGTCAGAATCGGTCTTAAGTATTCTGTTACACAGACTTATTCCTCGGGGAATTCCTCAAGCCAGATCTACTCATATATTTGGGCTACAAGTCTATTAATTACTTATACGACCCGCTTGTGTTTGGTCAGAATCGGTCTTAAGTATTCTGTTACACAGACTTATTCCTCGGGGAATTCCTCAAGCCAGATCTACTCATATATTTGGGCTACAAGTCTATTAATTACTGTGTTATACGACCCGCTTGTGTTTGTTCAGAATCGGTCTTAAGTATTCTGTTACACAGACTTATTCCTCGGGGAATTCCTCAAGCCAGATCTACTCATTAATTTGGGTTACAAGTCTATTAATTATTATGTTATACGACCCGCTTGTGTTTGGTCAGAATCGGTCTTAAGTATTCTGTTACACAGACTTATTCCTCGGGGAATTCCTCAAGCCAGATCTACTCATATATTTGGGCTACAAGTCTATTAATTACTGTGTTATACGACCCGCTGATTGGTCAGAATCGGTCTTAAGTATTCTGTTACACAGACTTATTCCTCGGGGAATTCCTCAAGCCAGATCTACTCATATATTTGGGCTACAAGTCTATTAATTACTGTGTTATACGACCCGCTGATTGGTCAGAATCGGTCTTAAGTATTCTGTTACACAGACTTATTCCTCGGGGAATTCCTCAAGCCAGATCTACTCATATATTTGGGCTACAAGTCTATTAATTACTGTGTTATACGACCCGCTGATTGGTCAGAATCGGTCTTAAGTATTCTGTTACACAGACTTATTC
>NC_090253.1:21247399-21267399 GCF_037325665.1 Littorina saxatilis | reverse complement strand
CAATCCCTTGTTTAGTACACTGGCTTTTATTAGCTGGTGTTCATTATAAACCGCTTTTTCTGCCCGTTTGAAGACGTATTTCAAATCAGTGTATTTAACCCCCTGCGTGTGCGTCAATTTCAAAGATATGCGCATGGTTTCTGCTCAACTGTGACCGTCCGCAGATAAAATCGTTATTGCTATCTGAACTCTGTTTAATTAAAATGTTGCTCATGATGGTTGACGCACATTTTTGAGCCTGTCATTTCGGGAAAATACAGGACAGCTCTTTCTACTGTATACAAGTTCTGACATGTGAACTAAAAATAGAAATGTCAGCTTGCATCATACGATCCTTGTTTGGACCAAAGAGTATTGCCCTCCGTATGGTAACACTCTTTGGTTGGACTCTATTTTAGTAAATAGTTTTGGTCGAAAAGCATTATGGGCTACATATCAAGCAAAGGGCCGTTACCGACCAGAAGACTGTTTCTCGTTGCTCTTTTCGCCAGAATTCTCTTTGTCCAAGGTTAAAGCCACGTTTATATTTGTGCTGCCCTTGTGCTTTAAGCAACAACTTTGCATCGTTAATGGTTTTGAGAGCAATTGTAGTTCATTTTTATATTTAGTCAAGTTTTGACTAAATATTTTAACATCGAGGGGGAATCGAAACGAGGGTCGTGGTGTATGTGCGTGCGTGCGTGCGTGTGTGCGTGCGTGTGTGTGTGTGTGTGTGTGTGTAGAGCGATTCAGACTAAACTACTGGACCGATCTTTATGAAATTTGACATGAGAGTTCCTGGGTATGAAATCCCCATACGTTTTTTTCATTTTTTTTATAAATGTCTTTGATGACGTCATATCCGGCTTTTCGTGAAAGTTGAGGCGGCACTGTCACGCCCTCATTTTTCAACCAAATTGGTTCAAATTTTGGTCAAGTAATCTTCGACGAAGCCCGGGGTTCGGTATTGCATTTCAGCTTGGTGGCTTAAAAATTAATTAATGACTTTGGTCATTAAAAATCGGAAAATTGTAAAAAAAAATAAAAATTTCTAAAACGACCCCAATTTACATTTATCTTATTCTCCATCATTTGCTGATTCCAAAAACATATAAATATGTTATATTCGGATTAAAAACAAGCTCTGAAAATTAAATATATAAAAATTATTATCAAAATTTTTTTTCGAAATCAATTTAAAAACACTTTCATCTTATTCCTTGTCGGTTCCTGATTCCAAAAATATATAGATATGATATGTTTGGATTAAAAACACGCTCAGAAAGTTAAAACGAAGAGAGGTCCAGAAAAGCGTGCTATCCTTCTTAGCGCAACGAATACCCCGCTCTTCTTGTCAATTCCACGGGCGGTGGAGTGACGATGCTACGAGTATACGGTCTTGCTGCGTTGCGTTGCGTTCAGTTTCATTCTGTGAGTTCGACAGCTACTTGACTAAATATTGTATTTTCGCCTTACGCGACTTGTTTGTGCTTAATAGAACTAATGTTCGCCGGTAGTGCTCATTTGAACAAGTGTAATTCATCGTTTGTGTTTCTGTCTAAGAAATACTGAAAACATTTTTGTGTGTTTTAAGAATAATTGTTATTTACTGTGTTTAAATGTTTGTGTCTGAAAAAGGAACAACTGTCATTCATCGCTTGTGTTATGATAACAACTGTCATCCATCGTTTGTGTTTACCAGACTAACTATATCTTATAGTGGTGTTTTTTTTCTCTCTAACGATTAATTGTAATTCATCGCTTGTGTTATGATAACAACTGTCATCCATCGTTTGTGTTTACAAGACTAACTATATCTTATAGTGGGTTTTTTTCTCTCTCTAACGATCAACCGTTAATCATCGTTTGTGTTATAAGAACAACGGTAATTCACCGCCCAGTCAATATCAGGCTTAACCTCTCCATTGTTTAAGTATTAATTGTTGATTTATTCATTTTCTTATATTCAAAAGAAAATTATTTATCTACACAGCCATTCATTCACCGATTCATTCAATAACTGAATTCATTCAATCATTATTTTTTCATTGATTCATTCGTTTCAGAGCCTACACAAAAGTAATGGTAAAAATGATCCGCAAAACCCAATCAACCACTGACTTTCGTTCCTTGTGTAATTTTCAGAATAGAACCTGTGGACTCCTCAAAGATGGGCAAACGTCGCATCCTCTCCTTTGGCCTCATGTTCGCCCTTGAATGTTTCGACTTCGTCAACGACTGGTTGCTGTACGCTGAATACATGGTAGCAGATAAAGGCCTAGTGTACGGACCGCCGGACGAAGGTGCTGTTTGGAGTCTGCTTGGTTTCAATATCTTGGGGTAAGTTCAGTTAATGACATTTATTCCCCCCTCTGCTTCTTTCTCTCTGTAAACTTGTAGGGCTAATTATTTTTCCGTAACTTACCCAACAACCAAAATCATTTACCCAACAACGGGCCTGAATCCTCGATAGCTCATGGGTAGAGACTTTACACATTGTGGATCTACTTTTTGCGACTCGAAAGTTCAGAACACTCTAATGTACAAAATATACATTTCTGGAGCAAACAATACAACCATACCGCATTTAAACCAGCAACTAGTGGCTTGAACACATGAATCTCAATATAAATCCATGAGTTTGGTTGTTTTCTGAATTCAGATCACAGGCGAAGGTATCGTCCACTGGACTACTACTATCACAGAAAGACTACAAGGTTTGTCACTCACCTTCGAGTCTTCTGTGTTCTTGGAGTCGCTTCCTGGGGAAAAATATTGTTCAAGACGGTTTGCCTCTTCCTACAGTCTGTGTAAGGTCAAATAAATACAGTTGAATGATTGTTTGAACTATATGCACCTTTAGTTTTCAGCTTCCGTTCGCTGCAGGTTGTTTTTAACCATCATTTGGACGAATCTTCGTTTGCGAGCCGCTAATATCCACTTGGCGTCTAATTATGCATCCGCACCGAATATGCATACCAGCGCTCATTGGTCTAAAACATATGTAAATATTGTGCAGCAAAGGGAAGCTACCCACGGGAAAATAATCATCGAATATCCTGTTATTAACCAATGAGCGCTGGTATGCATATTCGGTGCGGATGCATAATTAGACGCCAAGTGGATATTAGCGGCTCGCAAACGAACATTCGTCCAAATGATGGTTAATAACAACCTGCAGCGGACGGAAGCTGAAAATTAAAGGTACATGCAGTTCAAACAATCATTCAGCTGTATTTATTTGACATTACACATACTGTAGGAAGAGGCAAACCGTCTTGAACAATATTTTCCCCCAGGAAGCGACTCTAAGAACACAGAAGACTCGAAGGTGAGTGACGTACCTTGTAGTCTTTCTGTGATAGTACTGTAGTAGTCCAGTGGACGATACCTTCGCCTGTGTTCAGATCTGCCGTGCACACTCGTTTATCGCCAGCAAGATTCCAAGGAAAAAGTAACTCTCATACTTTGTCTAGCGACACGAGTAGTTCCCCTTCCAGATTTCGGCTGCATCGACAAGACGCCGGTCAGTTTTCAACAATATTTCATTTTATAAACAGATCACACGCAATCAATTGCAAACATTTAATCAACTTAAAGAACATGCAGCGGTTTCATACACTATTTTGCCCCAGAAAACTGAACTTCATACAGTTTTTAACGTTGGAACACGGTTGTAACTGTAAAACTTCGTCTGCTAGTCACATTCGAGGAAAGAACATTTCCTGTTAATCGATCGCCTGCGCAGGTAGCCTGGTTGGATGAATATGATTCGATCAAACTTTCGCACGAAAACTCCTCTTTTCTTTGAATAACTGAAGAAAGGAGGAATAAAGAGGTTACATACCTCGTCTCAGTGATTATCAAAAATAATGGTCTCAGTTCGCGGTCATGAAAAAGCTCGCTGAAGCTCGCATTTTTCATGATCCGCTAACTTCGACCATTATTTTTGATAATCACTGAGACTCGGCATGTAACCTCTACTTATTCCCACCTCTGCTTCTTTCTCTCTGTAAAGGTGTAGGGCTAGTTCTTTTTCGGTAACTTACCCAACAACCAAAATCACTTACCCAACAACGGGACTGAATCCTCGATAGCTCACAGGTTGATGAGTTAGACTTTGAGGGAACTACTTTAGCGATTGAAAAGTTCCGAATGCTCTAATGTACGAAATATACATCTCTAGACCAAACAATACAAACATACTGCATTTAAACTGGCAACTACAGGCTTGGACACATTAATCTCCATATAAAATCCATGAGTTTGGTTGTTTTCTAAATCCAAATCTAACGCTCAGTGCAGAGAAACTCGCTTTAGATCTCTTATGGGTGCAAGCAAACTCCCAAGGCAAGTAACTCTCGTACTCTGCCTAGCGACAAGAGTAGTTCCCCTTCCAAATTTTCTGAACTGAGTTGCTTGGACAAAAGACTGCAATCCGACGGTTAGTTTTCGACAATATTTCATTTTTTTAACAGATCACACGCAACCAAGTGCACACATCTCATCAATTTAAGAACATACAGCGGTTTCATACATTATTTTGCCCCAGAAAACTGAACTTCATACAGTTTTTAACGTTGGAACACGGGTGCAAAAGTTCGTCTGCTGGTCCCATTCGAAGAAAGAACATTTCCTGAGCGATACCAAAACATGAACAGAACACACACTATCTGCCTTTACCGCCACAGCATAATAACAACATAACTGTGTACTTGATTTTCCCTGAACTATTCAACTGCCCAGGTAGACTGGTTGAGTGAATCGGATTCGATCAAACTTTCGCACAAAAACTCCTCTTTTCTTTGAATAACTGAAGAAAGGAGGAATAAAGAGGTTACATACTTCGTCTCAGTGATTAATTAAACATAATGGTCTCAGTTCGCGGTCATGAAAAAGCTCGCTGAAGCTCGGCATGTAACCTCTACATATATGTCATATAAAATTATGACAAGAACAGTGTTATCTCTCTTGCAGTTCTGTCTTTTCTCCAGTCCTTGTCTGAGGAGACATTTCATCGATGTTACTTGCTCAGTGAGTTACAACTACTGTGGTTCTGTAATTTGCTGTGTACACATTCTTGAGCAGGAAAAATATGCCGAAGGAAAATGTGATTGCCGCTGATGATAATTTTAACAGATTGCTATCTTTCAGGGATCCTTTTTGCTATTGTTCGACACAAAATAATGTGCTTTAATTAGAAGGGGTTAGGGAAAAGGTCGGGAGTACCACAGAATGATGTGCACAACATAAAGTTAGGCGATGAATGGATTAACAATTAACATACCGTTAAAAAAGAAAAAGAGCAGGAAGTTTTACTCGGACAAACGCCTTACATCTACACCCTGGCAATCAGCAAATTTGATCAGCATAAAATAGTCCACGTAGAATTTGGAATGTGTGTCAGTGAAAAGATGCTCTCACCCAACAAAGCCTGAACAGTAATGCTGTGATGTACGTGCACTGTGGTTTACACGGGAACGTGCAAGGCGACTTTTGACCTTTAAATTTAACTATTTCGTGCAGTGACGTGGGGAGGGAGGTTATTGCATCGGCAACATATCAAACCACCTCGGAGAAGACCATTAAGCTTTACTGTCCTTCTTACACAGGAAGGAAAATATAACCAAACTTGCCCTTGCGAGCACCTCTTGATTAAGACAACCTGCCCATCATGACAATCCCAAAAGGATGAAGATTTTCTTTCTGTAGAAACAAAACTTTCCATAGCGACCACCTGTATGTAACGACCAACTTTTGTCGGTTCCTTGGGTGGCCATTATAGACAGGCTCGATTGCATCTATCATTGATTTCCCATTGATATCTGCAGAACTGGGTTCTTTTTCTTTGAGCTGATCAATCTGGGGAGGGAGCTGTTCAGCGACGAAGAGCCCTGGATGGACCCAACCGTGTTGTCCGCAATCGTTCTGTGGTTTGAGGACGTTCCACAGATGGGCATCAACCTTAGAATATCCGCCTGTCGCGAAGACCCCAGGAGTATCCTCCAGCTCATCAAGGCGTCTCTCCTACTTGCCGGTAAGTAAGACATAATACATAACATTATTTATGGTCTATACAATACAAACAATTCATGTAAACTTTGGCTTGAGTACTGTTTTGAAATAGATGTATTAAAGCCCCAGTATGTCTCACTTTAAAATTGGCAATCTAGTGGCTGCTCCGCCTGGCGTCTGGCATTATGAGGTTAGTGCTAGGACTGGTTGGTCCGGTGTCAGAATAATGTGACTGGGTGAGACATGAAGCCTGTGCTGCGACTTCTGTCTTGTGTGTGGCGCACGTTAAATGTTAAAGCAGCACCGGCCTGATATCACCCTTCGTGGTGGACTGGGCGTTAAGCAAACAAACAAACAAAAAACCAGTATGTCTCAAATGGTTTACAGAACGATTAAAATCTTCTCATGAAAAAAGCAGTTATAACCTTATCGGACACACTTGGAATAACATTTAATAGCATTAAATGACACAGTTCGTTTAAATGGCTATTTAGCTCGCGTAAACCACACACCTGTTTTCATGGTTTATCTAACCCCTGAGCTATCGTGAACCCGTGTGATCCACTTTCCTTTTTTTCACAATTTAGTAGTCAGTTTGTGATTTCAATGCGACTCGCTGTAGCCCGTTATTGTGTACCTCTGAATCTAAAACGCAACAAACGGCTGCGAGTCACACGAACTGAGCGGTGGCGGTTGAACGTTCAAAGAAATCATGCGACATGCAGAACATTCGTCTGCTACGAGAATCACGTTTTGCGGGACACCACGTTTGTTTCAAAGACCTTTTTTTCCACAAAAGGTCAATAACTGTTGTCTGGTTCGACCAAAGGGAGATTATTCAAAAATCTAACATGTTTTTCAGATAGAGCACTTAATAATCTTTACATTGATTTATAATATGCCTGACTTGTCTATGTTATTAACATGTACGTCTTGTTTGAAATCAGATAATTTCTTGACAAACTGTACTTTGATTGCCTGAGATGATGTTCCTGTTGGGAGCCGATCTTTCAGCTGTAAAGAAGGCAAACTAATTAAGGCTTATGTTTTTAACAACAACAATTTACATTGCAGATGTGCTGATACACATCATCATAGCCTGCTTTGAGTACCGCAAAACCACTAAAACATGCAGGGACGAGCAAGAGTGCAGGCAACGTTATATAAGCTGGGGGTTTATCATACTAGCCATGATCATCACCACGTTGGGTGCTGTAGCCTTGTTGTTTCTGAGCCTGACCTATCGTGGCACTAACGGCAAAATCGGAGGGCATCAACCCACAACCGACACGGAGGAACAGTACAACGAACTTGGGTACTTTGAGGTACGTACCTGATTGAGCAGATGCTCCCAAATACTGAAAATGAAATCCACGAAAACCGACGATCAAATAAATTTGTTGAAAAATGTCCTTTTCCATGACAAAAAGTGTTTTCATTTTTGGGGAATAAATTCAAACATTTATTCTTTTACATTATCTTTTGGTAGCGTATAAACTAACTGGCCACTGCTACCACCGAAGACTTGAAATCTGAAATTTCTCACGATAACCGTCGGGTGACATGAAGAGCGAGGCATTTTCTAAACTTTTTGGGCCTGCGCTTCTTTACTCAGATGCTAGAGACGTGTGTTGCATGGTAGAAAACAGCGTGGTATATCTGCATGCCAGGCATACGGCCTTCAGTCGAATGATATTTTAGGAAAGGTGAGAGGGAAAAGTTTGGGCTAAGAAGAACAGCCCTTTGGGGGAACAGAACCCAAAGTGTGACATGTAAACCAACACATTAAAATCAGGAGTCTAACTTTCACGATGCCAAGAAAAAAGAAGAATTTTTGAAATCGCATAACTGATTCGGGAATAAGAACAGATTTCAAAACCACCAAAACAATGTATGTCGATAGAGTTTTTAGCATTCCCTGTAACTCGGTTTTAAATGGAACACCCACGGTTGCGTCTTCCTTCCCTCTTCCCTGTACAGCCCACATAAATACTCGTTTTTTTCATGACCTCGTGACTTCTTTTTCAGAACGTGAATGTATTTCTCCATCACCCTGACTTCGCTCTATCAACGCCTCCAAAATCAGCGGTGTCTGAGGCTGAATGGATTCGACTCATGTCCATCAACGACATCCGCAACGCAGAAAACCAAATCAGGAACTTCAACCTCATTCATGAGAAGAACGACTCGCACTTCAAAATGGCAATCTACCAGGTGAGCCCAATAACACGACAACGCAATGTTATTACCTTTAATTTTATTTACAACTAGACCATGCAAAGCCTACGTCAAAAGGCCACTCCATAATATCAATACTATGAACTTTATTTAAAGATAAATATCCACTTCAAAATACCACGTTCGGCGAGGGATTTATTTCCCAGAGTCAACTTTGTGCAGACTCTCCTCGATGTCCAAACAGCCGCGTGTGCACGATAAAGAACCCAAGTTCACAGCAAAAGTCTCAGGGCTTGGACACATGAATACAGGCTTGCATGAAAAAAACAAAAACTGGGTAGCGCCGTATACTGTACGGCAACTCGCTTTCCGCAGGGAGAAAGCAGCCCGAATTTCCATGAGGGTCGCCCCATAGGACTATATAAATCTTATCCTATCCTATCCTGCCTCTCTGTAAAGTGAGTCAAGTGGTACTGCCTTGCATGTCTGCAAAACTGTGATGTGAAGTTCAACTTCATCCATGACAAGACTAACACTGACGTCAAAATGCCTCTCCATATGGAGACGACAAAAACGCACAGATAAACACCGATGGACCGGGTTTTGGGGTCTTCGTCAACAGCAAAAATCAAAACCCCCCAAAAAGTAGAAATGACAAAGATAGAAAAATAAGAAAATGAGTGTAAATAGGTTCAGCCCAGAAGAGAATACACATAACCTAACAGTTGTCTTTTCTCTTCTCAAACATTGTTTGTCATTTCTTTGCTGTACACAAAGACTTGGAGGTCGAAACCGGTTCATCTTAGTTTAATTTATCTGTGCGTTTTGCATTTTAATCTTACTGACCTTCAGGCGAGTGCCTTCAAAGTTTCTTCCCATGTTGACAGGAAAACAACGAGCAAGGAAAGTGGACACTATCAGGTTGTTATCAAATGGAGCTTGCGACCAGAGCCATGTCTGCGGTGAACGAGTCCACTTGCAGGGGAGCAAGCTTCTTCAATAACAGGCCAACCAGCATGTACATCAACTTCTACTTTGAGAAACCGGGAACGTCCGTCTTCAGGAAACACATCTTTGGGGAGATCTATGTAAACATGAAGGTAGGTGTTCAAAGTGAAGAACTGTTTGGTTGTAGAAGGGAGGGGGGGGAGGGTATGTGAAAGTGAAGGAGAATCAATCAGCTTTCGAAAGGCTCATCGTTTGGACTTCTATTATTGTCGCGTGCATGCACGTTTGCATGTTTAGTTTTTCACACAAAAACTTTGGCCACACCACACAGCACTCACAGAACACCGATGCAAATAAATGAAAGTATTTAATAGTTCCCAGTTGGGTGAAATATGGGGGTGACGATGGATGGAACAATGAAAGGGTTACCACGAATGCATGAGGATGAACATAATGAACATGAGAAAGTACACAACAGTCAAAATAATGTCAACAAACGACATACGAGACAATCAGGACAGTCAAACACAAAGCACGTACGTCATAAAGGCCCTCCTCATTCCATAAATGATATCTATCGTAAGAAAGTACTTATCTACACGTTCGACGAATTCAGGGGGGGGGGGGGGTGCGCCCTCGGGTCGACACCTGCGTCTCTGTCGCGGGGGTGAGAGAATCAGCCCAGTTAAGAGCTGTCACACGGCACACACTCTGCAGCGACGGCGCCGGTTCGATGTTGCTGCCCAACAGCAGCGTGGTTGCGCCGCTGTGACGTTACAAGATAGCTGCTCAAAACAGCGTAATGAAGCCTCGGAGAAGATCCAGAGGGGCTGCTCACACAGCAGCGTGGGGGTGACGATGCGAGAGTCCAAACTGGCTGCTCAAGCAGCAGCGTGGTGGAGCCTCCTCCATGCTGTGAAGCTAGGGTTCGCACCTTCCCGTCCGGTCTGTCTTCGACAGTAAACACTGAAAGCCTAGAAGGCCAAAGTCAATATTCTCCCCAAAAATATAAGACACGTGACTTCCTCCTCCAATAGACATCATTATTAGGGATGAGGAGGAAGCACAATGACTAAACTTTGGTTTCTTTCTACGATATAATTTACCATTATAATGATTTCCTTTTAAACACTATGATGAACACTATTTACAACAACACAAAGACGAGACAAAACAGTACAACTGGTAACTAATGTAGGTTCCCCGTTCCCTGCCACCGGCCGCTAATTCACCTTCAGCAAAAACTGACAAAAGTCTATCCAATTAGACCAAGAAATTTGACTTACCTCACACAGGCTAATGAAAAACATCGCGCACTTTACGCAACCGACTTTAACAAAGTCCACAGTAGACGTACATTACTACTGAAAATAACTTCGAACTCAAACGACAATTCACACCCGAATTTCGAAGCCGTTCGAACAAACATCTGGTCTCGGCCGAGACAGAAAAAAGAAATGCCTATGAATTTCTCAGTCAGCAACCAGGTAAACGGTGAACCCTACAAATAGCGCGCAGCTTACCGTGAACGTCCCGTGCAATGCGTGCAAAGCGTGCAAGGCGCGAATCACTGAGCTAAGCCCAGCTACCGGTCTTCCCACCTTGACACAGGTACCTGTCAGCAACGCCCGACCAAGGAACCTTATAACTACATACAACTGTCCGCGACAATGCCCCCCAAGTTAAGCATAGACATCTGTCTACACGGCAAAAGATCCCTATTCAACGCATGCCCGACTGAGGTAGTCGGCTCCCACGTTGCGACTACCGGGAATCACCCGCACATGACAAAACAAGCAAACAAAAAGATATGCATTATTCCTGTAGCATGCACGTCAAAAATGTACAAAAACTGTGTTTCTTAGCCCCCGAAGGTGTAGATCTTAACAGTTATGCCTGTGTTCTTGAAGACTTCCTTGATCATCTCAAGGACGGCGCTCCAGTTCAGCTCGTCCAATCCACATCCGATCTGCGGCATGGCCAGGGAAGCGACATTGTTCTGCTTGCAGTGGTCCCTCATAGCTTCCATGGAGGACCGCAGCGTTTTGTAGGAGGGTTTGTGAAAGTAGCGTTTCTTGGTGATCATGTAGTAAACGTAGGAAGCACCTACCTGTAGTACAGCCACCTCTCCCACCTTCTTGTTTTGTGCTCTAAGTTGATCAACTTTTCCAAACGATTGCTTGAAGTGAACGGCAATGCCTTTTCCCATCTCAAGATCTTCACTGACGCAGTGGGCCATAGCATCATCAGGTTCACAGCTGAAAAGGTCGCCTCTGATCTCTGTTAGCTCAAACCCCACAACAGGTTGACCCTGTCGCCCTTGTCTGTCTCTGTACAACTTGAGAAGATTGGCGTGGTACAGCTTCTCACGCCCGTAGATCCGAATCCTGTAGTCTGACTCGCCTTTCTTCTCCAAAACGTCGAACGGTCCCTGCCAACACAACTGCAGCTTGTTCTTCTTCTGCGGCAGCAGCAACAAAACCTTGTCTCCAGGCTGGAACTGTCTTCGCACTGTCTTCCGGTTGAACACCTCCGCGTGTTTCTGTGCAGCAGCTGACAGATTCTGACGCGCCAGTTTGCAGGTTTCCTCAATCCGGTTCCTCAAGTCAACCACATACTCAGAAGTCGTACGAACTTGTTCATCGACTTGCTCCTCCGTCCATAGGTTGCGAAGAACAGACATGGGTCCTCGCACTGTCCTGCCGTATAGAAGCTCAAAGGGAGAGAATCCCAGACTCTCCTGTGGAACTTCACGATAAGCGAAGAGGAGTGCAGGAATGTAGCGATCCCACTGCTTCGGTTTCTCTTGAGCAAGCTTGCGTAGCATGGTCTTGAGTGTTCCGTTGTATCGTTCCACCAATCCGTTTCCTTGCGCATGATACGGAGTAGTCGCTAAACCCTTGATGGCCAGCAAACGCTCCACTTCTTTCATCACCTCGGACATGAACTGGGTACCACGGTCTGTCAAAATCTCTGAGGGAATTCCTACTCGAGTCCAGACTGCCCACATCGCTTCTGCAACCTTCACAGCCTCAATCGACTTCAATGGAATGGCTTCCGGGTACCGAGTAGCGTAGTCCACAAACACCAAAATGTACCTGTTACCAGACTCAGAAGCAGGGATGATGGGACCCACCAGATCGATCGCCACACGCTCGAACGGCGTATCGATGAGAGGCATCTTACCTAACGGTACCTTCTGTGGCTTATGAGAAACCTTCTGACACTGATCGCAAGACAACACAAAGCGACGTATGTCTGCGCACATACCTGGCCAAAAGAACTGCTGCCAAACTCGATCACGTGTCCTCTGAACACCCATGTGACCTCCCATAGGCGGTTCATGGGCCAACTTGATAACACCTAACCTCAACTGCTGGGGAACAACAACCTGAGTATAGACGCTACCACCACCGCGATACTCACGGTACAGAATCTTCTTCTTCCAAACAAACCCAACTTCACCGGAGTGACCAGACGTTCGGACGTCTCGGCGATCTGCCGCCTCACGACAACTCTTCAAAGTCGAATCATTCCGCTGAAGGTCATGCAACTGCTCAGGGGTGACTGTTTCTAGCCCTGGAGCAGCAACATGCAACAAAGTCGGCTTCTTTCCTTCAGCGGCAGCCTGAGCACGAGTGACAACTGACACAACCTTGGACACAGCGTACACTGGAAGAACAATCGAGTCACCCAGCCGGGCGTGATTACCTACAATGAAATCAGCAACAGGTGTATCCATGACGATAGCCTCAACCTCACCAGTGTAGAAAGGACAATCAACCTGAACCTTAATCACTGGATAGCGCCTCTTGATGTCTTTCTCAGCCATAGAAACCTCAAGATCCTGTCCTGTGAACTGAGACCTTGAAACTAATGAACTCTTCACGACACAAACCTGAGATCCAGTATCACGCAACCCCTCCACTGCAACACCATCTACCACAACCAGGCATCTCGGGTCGTAGTCTTGCTGGCTACAGGGAGTACACAAAGTGGGTACACTGACGGGCGGTAAAGACTTCTCAGGACCACTATTCACCGCTCCCGTCGACTTGCTCTTCTTGGGGCAATCTCTAGCCAAATGTTTGGGGGACTCACAGATGTAACACTTCCTACCGGATGTACCAAATGAGTTATCTCCACTTTTCTGCTTTTCATCAACGCCAGCCTTTCCACCCTGATCACGATCATGCTGAAAAAACTTCTTACTGTCACGGTGTGCTTCAAAATGAATCTCAGCGGACTTAACTGCTTCGGCTAACGTCTGAGGTTTTTTCTCCTTAACGTACGCGGCCATGTCCGCGCTCAGGGTCTGCAAGAACTGTTCAAGCAAAACCAACTGTTTCAGTTCTGTGATCTCGGAAAGCTCATGCCACTTAGTCAAATTCTCTTCAATGCGAGCACCGAACTGTCTGAACGTTTCATGTTCTTTTCTCTTGCAGGTTCTGAGACGACGGCGGTAGGTTTCGGCTGTGAGCTGATAGCGGCCTAACAACGCGACCTTCAAACCGTCATAGTCGTCCGCGCTATCATCATCAAGAGTGTTGTACACTTCTACAGCCCTACCCGACAACCTAGTCGAGACCCTAGTTGCCCATGTATTTCTCTTCCACTTGTACAAGGTAGCGACTCTCTCAAACCTTTTCAACCAAGTAGCTATGTTTTCTTTGCTCTCATCAAACATCGGTATGGAAGGCCGAAAACCACGAAGGTCACTAGACCCTTCTTCACCTGAGGAATCTCCCTCATTATCAGCTCCATCCCTACTTCCTCTCTTCACCCTCTTACTTTCCGACTCTCTCTGCAGGAGTTGCATGCGAAGGTCATGCTCTTCTCTTTCCTGCCTTAGTTTTTCTTCCGCGGCTTTCTCATCAGTCTCCCGCTGAGCTTGAACATACTTAACTCTCTCATCAGTCTCTCGACGCGCTACTTCTAGCTTGTCCTGATAAGCTTTCCCTTCCAGCTCTAGTCTAGCCTGTTCCGCATCTTCACGGGTCATTCGCTCGGCAATAAACTCAGGAATACTGGTAGATTTAACACCTAGCTCCTCAGCAAATGAACGCCATCTAGCAATCCTATCCGAACTACTTTCTGTCCTAGACGCCATGATAGCACTATCATCAAGAACACGACCAGAACGAAGTTCCATAAACGAGAACAAACTAGCAAACGGTTAGCCAAAACATGGAAAATCAAACAAGGCACGGCTGACTGGCAACAAGGACAGGCAACCCACAAGGCCTGATGCTAACCCTCGGGCCCCTCCAACCACCCACAGTTACCAGACAACAACAAAAGCTAATTAACTACAGTACATCAGTGTCCAGTGTATGGGAAGTGTGGCCAACGACAAAAATGAAGTGAATTCCTTGAATTCAAAGAGAATTTATCCTGGCAAGCTCGCCATTGTCGCGTGCATGCACGTTTGCATGTTTAGTTTTTCACACAAAAACTTTGGCCACACCACACAGCACTCACAGAACACCGATGCAAATAAATGAAAGTATTTAATAGTTCCCAGTTGGGTGAAATATGGGGGTGACGATGGATGGAACAATGAAAGGGTTACCACGAATGCATGAGGATGAACATAATGAACATGAGAAAGTACACAACAGTCAAAATAATGTCAACAAACGACATACGAGACAATCAGGACAGTCAAACACAAAGCACGTACGTCATAAAGGCCCTCCTCATTCCATAAATGATATCTATCGTAAGAAAGTACTTATCTACACGTTCGACGAATTCAGGGGGGGGGGGGGTGCGCCCTCGGGTCGACACCTGCGTCTCTGTCGCGGGGGTGAGAGAATCAGCCCAGTTAAGAGCTGTCACACGGCACACACTCTGCAGCGACGGCGCCGGTTCGATGTTGCTGCCCAACAGCAGCGTGGTTGCGCCGCTGTGACGTTACAAGATAGCTGCTCAAAACAGCGTAATGAAGCCTCGGAGAAGATCCAGAGGGGCTGCTCACACAGCAGCGTGGGGGTGACGATGCGAGAGTCCAAACTGGCTGCTCAAGCAGCAGCGTGGTGGAGCCTCCTCCATGCTGTGAAGCTGGGGTTTGCACCTTCCCGTCCGGTCTGTCTTCGACAGTAAACACTGAAAGCCTAGAAGGCCAAAGTCAATATTCTCCCCAAAAATATAAGACACGTGACTTCCTCCTCCAATAGACATCATTATTAGGGATGAGGAGGAAGCACAATGACTAAACTTTGGTTTCCTTCTACGATATAATTTACCATTATAATGATTTCCTTTTAAACACTATGATGAACACTATTTACAACAACACAAAGACGAGACAAAACAGTACAACTGGTAACTAATGTAGGTTCCCCGTTCCCTGCCACCGGCCGCTAATTCACCTTCAGCAAAAACTGACAAAAGTCTATCCAATTAGACCAAGAAATTTGACTTACCTCACACAGGCTAATGAAAAACATCGCGCACTTTACGCAACCGACTTTAACAAAGTCCACAGTAGACGTACATTACTACTGAAAATAACTTCGAACTCAAACGACAATTCACACCCGAATTTCGAAGCCGTTCGAACAAACATCTGGTCTCGGCCGAGACAGAAAAAAGAAATGCCTATGAATTTCTCAGTCAGCAACCAGGTAAACGGTGAACCCTACAAATAGCGCGCAGCTTACCGTGAACGTCCCGTGCAATGCGTGCAAAGCGTGCAAGGCGCGAATCACTGAGCTAAGCCCAGCTACCGGTCTTCCCACCTTGACACAGGTACCTGTCAGCAACGCCCGACCAAGGAACCTTATAACTACATACAACTGTCCGCGACAATTATAAAACATATCAATGTGATGTGGAGAGCCAACCATTCTTTGGTTGGAAGGTAATGGGAAGGAGGGAGTAGTGGTATTGATAGGAAGTGCAAGAAAAGTTACATGTATTTGCTTGTCCTTTTGTAGAGTTCTATGTACATAGCAAGTCCCACCTCCGTCCCCTTCATTGTATCCTGCTCACACGAACAACACCACAACAAACAAACAAACAAACAAACAAGCAAACAAACTAACGCGTTATGACCATGAATATGCATTTTTCTTTACCAGGTTTTCAACAACGGACAATGCACAGACGTGACCACCCCGCCTTCCATCCACTACTACCGTGTCAACGCGGTCAGCAACCACGACGCCAAGAATCTTCTCATGGAAGGCAGCAGGCCACGTTTCTACCGTAGCGACACAAACGACCTGCAGGATGTTAGTCAAGTCTGGAAGACCGGCTGGGCGCAATGCAAAACCTCTGGCAGTCTGGCACCAGTTTTGGACTCGGGCATTACTGTCGAGTGTTCCAATACTGGTGTATGATATTTCATTGAATGTTAGGTTCTTGTTTGTGCGTAGCAATAGGTTCGATATTATGTCCTTGTGTGTGTGTGTGTGTGTGTGTGTGTGTGTGTGTGTGTGTGTGTGTGTGTGTGTGTGTGTGTGTGCTTTATGAAAGGTAACGTGCACAGAGTTGTTGAGTATGTCGGAGACGATGATTGATGGTATTTTTTTTATACTTTGTGTAGCAAAGTGCACTTCGCTACCCTAAACACTCTAATCATCGCATAGCGAAACAGCCTTGTGTACAGTACATAGCAGACGATACGATGATGCGCGCGCACCATTGCCGGCGCAAATTCTAATAAAATACCTTTCTTTATATATCTACCTAACTTCTATCTTTCAAAGTCCCTTTTATCTTTGATACGGTCCTAATTATATTTAGGTTTGCATAGAAGTCACTGATTAGGCTGGATGGCTGCATATTATTGTGTTATTTACGATAATGCTTCGAACTGACCAAAGCGTCACTCTGACCTTGACCGGTTTTCATGTATCGTCGAGAGAAATTGATTCTCACAAACTCATCTTTGTCTTTTCAATCATTGTTTTGTCATTTTTGTATCACTATTACATATCCCGTACCTATGTTGCATATGATTTTAGTTTGTTTATAAGGATTTGGTTGTAATGAGTGATGCTTGGTTCCTCTGCAAAGATTGCTAATTTATGCAGACAGGTACTCGCGCAGGAATTTAGCCGATTCCATTTACTTTCGGACTTTACCGCTTCGTACTAAGTCAATGTATAATTTTCCCCCAAGTAACGCATATCATGATGTTTGTCTAGGGTTCTTCTTTTTATCTGTATGATTTATGAGTTTGTCCATTATTCCAGTTTAGAGAGTTTTGTAATTTTCCGCACTGAAGTTGGTTCAGTGCCTTCACTAGGACCATTGTTTTTGCATCCTACTAAATAAATATAAGTTTTTATGAAATGTGATCTATTGCAATGGAAAGCTAAAGGTCGTAGCTTTAATTTGATGTATTGTTTGTTATGATTGGTTATGTATTTGTTTAAATAACGTAGGGTAAAGCAAGTGTAAGAAACACAGATTCCGTGTTTCTGGCCGTATTCAGGCGATTTTTATTCTCGGCGGACGGTGCTTTCTGTGCAGTCCGCGCCGGGGCTATATATAGGATGCATTCGCTCCTAGCAGCTGAACACGACACTACCCTTGCTTTGCTGTCTACGGGTTTCGCCTTCGGCCTCTACGTTTCCTTGCATTGTTTTCTTGAATAAAAAGTTGAAACAAGACGCTTGGACTTGGGCTTCGTGTATCTACTACTACCCTTCCACTCCTCCACTACATTTGGCGCTGCGCAGCAGGGTACAGAAGCATCAACTGAAAGAAGACAGTACAGGCAAACATGGCGGACGAGGCAAACACCCCCAACCTGCGGCTCTGCAAGCTGAGGCGTTTCACCGGCGAGGGCGACTGCGTCGAGACTTTCATCCAGGAGGCCAAGCTGATCCTGCAGCTACAGACGGTCCCTGCACTTGCTGCAGCGGCATGGATCCTTGGAGCGCTGGACGGAAGGGCTCGACAGGAGGTCAACACGCCAGCTAAAATTTACGCCATCTTGGAGCAGACGTGGGGCGACCAGCGAGATAGTGTCGCACTGGCTGCCGCCTTCCACAGACGACAACAGGGTCTCGGCGAGTCCGTTAGCGAGTACGCCAGCCACCTACGCGCTGTGTGGGCCAAGACCAATGCTGCCGAGGCCAACACGCTGAACGACAATACGCTGCGCAAGACCTTCGCCACAGGACTCCACCCACAATCCCTGAAGCGTGACATGTGCCGCTTCCTGCGAGAAAAGCCGGCCGCCACCTTCGACGAAGTGTTATTTTGCGGTTGTGTGACCTTGATGGAACTGTGTGGTGCCCATTTGGTGAGTGTGACTATAGCCCTTATTCAACGGACTGTGTATGACGGTGTAGAGAGCCTACAGGACTCAGCCAGTGTATATACTGTACTCGAGTGGCTGTAGCGCGTGCAATCCCATTCTTAGCTAGTGTGACACGTCATATCGGACTTGACGGATACAGACTTGGGCTGGTGACGTTAGCCATGTGGTATTACATAAGACTTTCCTCGGTGTTCGCGGCAGTGAAGTGACGCAAGTGTTGCGTCCACGAAGAGACCCGCAGGTGTGTTTACTGCCGGGTGTTTTGTTGCCGTTTAATTTGTTGATGTTTGATAATGTTCATTTTCATGTATGCTATGCCATGTTTCTTGCATTGGTATGATTGATATTGATTGTTGCGATTATTTGTCATGATGCTTTGAGTGGAATGTGTTGGCGGATGTTTGCGCTTATTGAAATATTTTTTTTTTTGCACAAGCAGATACTACAAATCTGATGGTAATTGCCACCTAGGGTTGAAAGTAATTTAGTGAATACTTGCTGACCTTCAAATAAGGCCCTGTATCATCACTTTCTTAATTGCTCTCTTAAGCGTAAACTAAGTTATGATTTACCTTGTTACCTTTAAATAGGCTTGGTACAGATCATTTGTAATGTTGGATGTCATTGCATTGTGTCAGGTGTATTGTACATGATGTATCATTTTAACAGTGTCAGGTAACTACGTCATTCATTAGTGAATCTGTCCATTTTGTAACTGTTACGTTTTTCACCTAAAATACGTCTTAAACACAGCCTTTACTGTAAAGCCGTGAGCGAGAGTTTTTGTGAGTGTTGAGCTTGTGCATACAAAAGCGCACATTGAAAGAGAAACCCTATATTATCAACTAAACGGATTGGTGGGGATGAAGGTTGCATTTTTGTATGGTAGTGTTGACATTGTGTTACTTTTTCTCAGTGGAGAAAATTTGATAATTGTAGCAATGTTTTCCCATGAAATTCCTGATTGTTTGCACTTTTATGTTTTTGACGCAGTACTTTGATCATATGTAAGACACTTTGTAAAATGCAGGCCTCACTTTTGATTTAGCAAAGCTGGTACTGATCACGAGAACATGTTTTTGTAACTGTCGATTTTCTCAGTGACATATGTGAAAGTCATAGGCAAAGTTTTCGCAATTTTTCTCTTTTTGGATAATCTAAGATGGTTTGATAAATTCAGCCCTTAGGCTTTCCTGTTTTTCTTAAAATCAGCGCGGCCGCTGATATGTAAAAGAGTTGGGGGGGATGTAGCAAAGTGCACTTCGCTACCCTAAACACTCTAATCATCGCATAGCGAAACAGCCTTGTGTACAGTACATAGCAGACGATACGATGATGCGCGCGCACCATTGCCGGCGCAAATTCTAATAAAATACCTTTCTTTATATATCTACCTAACTTCTATCTTTCAAAGTCCCTTTTATCTTTGATACGGTCCTAATTATATTTAGGTTTGCATAGAAGTCACTGATTAGGCTGGATGGCTGCATATTATTGTGTTATTTACGATAATGCTTCGAACTGACCAAAGCGTCACTCTGACCTTGACCGGTTTTCATGTATCGTCGAGAGAAATTGATTCTCACAAACTCATCTTTGT
>NC_090253.1:21239899-21242399 GCF_037325665.1 Littorina saxatilis | reverse complement strand
GTCGACACAGGTATATCTTGTCGACTCGTAAAAATGACCATCGGGTAGCTGCATGGGTCAGCTTGACCCGTTAAACTGTTTTAGCGCCAGCGAATGAAACAAATGAAAACTCTGTCACTATTCCAGTCAAACCCGTATTTTCCCAAAAGTAGCGTTGAACTCAGTAAAGACAGGCCTACGCATACCCATCCACCTGTATGCGCTGGTGCTAAATTTAGTATATATATATAATTCCATATCATGTAGCTTACCGAAACTACAGGATATACGAGATGCGCATGCCGGAAGTCGCCATATCACGTATGTTTCGGTCGGGCCGTCAAGACGCGTTTTTTGAATGCTCACAAGTAAGTCTCGTTATCCGTCAAATCCGCGCTTTTTTTTTAACGATTTGACTTTGTCAAATTCAATCGTTGAATTACAGACCCTGTAAAGACGGTGCATCGTAATATTTTTTGCGTTGCATATTGTTTTCTCAGCGAAAACCGTGACACGACCGACTTGGTGTCGTGCAGATAGCATGGCGGACTCCGCTGATGAAGAAATATTACTACGCGAGGAGACAGGGGAATGCTCTAAATCGAAATTCGAGGCTGTCACAATACCAATCGATGATTGGAATTTCATGAAAGATCAGAATGCTAGAATTCTAAAAAGACTTGATAAACAGGACAAGAAAAGAAAAAGACTCAGCTCCGCATCGGACTCTGACTCTGAGAGTTCAGATTGCGCGACTCTCGCACGCGGGCAAAAAACAGCCAAAACTAAAAGAACCGATCAGCGTTCTTTTTCCAAAGACGAGACGTCTAGTCTTGTGGAAGATGATTTAGAAATGTTAATCTCCTCTCAGTCTCACACAACGAAGCAGGTTGACACAACCGTGCTTGACGATATTGAACAAGAGTTTGAACCTGACACTGATGTTGGGCCTCCCATCTTAGAAAAACTAGCGAAAGTGCTTGGAACAATGGGAAAAGGAAAAATGGACGATGAAAGAATGAACACGAAGTTTGATAAACACAAAAGACCACAAAATTGTGAGACTCTCATAGTACCTAGGGTCAATCCAGAAATCTGGAGCGTGTTAGATCACAGCACAAAATCTGCAGATCTAAAACTTCAGCGTACGCAAAAGTGTCTGCTGAAAGCAACTTATGCACTGGCTAACACAGCAGATAAGTGTGTAAAAAGCGAAATGCAACACATGAAAGATCTCGTGAGAGATATCTCAGATGCAGTAAGTCTAAACCTCAAAACTGTCCATGAAATGTCAATGGAACGCAGATCAAAGATTTTGAACTCGCCGACTGTAAACAAAAAGTATCGCAAATTGACGTCAGACGACATTCCCATTACAGAACACCTGTTTGGTGATGATCTCAAATCTGTCCTCACGGCAATCGACTCGACTGCTAAACTGGGAGCTAATTTTGCACTGTCTACGAAAGGTAGAAAGTTTTTCCCCAAGTTTGATTCCCCAAAAAACGGGGGATGGGTGGACAGGCGTCGTGGGACGCAGGGCCAGCGCCAATGGACACCGAGAGCGGGACGTGGCCGAGGTCAGAGATACCGGACCAGGTGGCCACAGAGGACCACAACACAGGCTTTCCAAGCATAACACCAGAGGTGGGTGAAAAACACAATAATTGTGCACCGTGTTTCGAAGCAGGCAGACTGAAATATTTTGTGAAAGAATGGCAACAACTGACCTCTGACCCCTTTATTATTCAAATGATACAAGGAGTAAAAATTCCTATTTCTAACTCGGCCACATTACCTAGTTCTGTGATACCTAAAAATCAGGTACAGGGAAACTTGTGGAATAAAGTTGATCAAGAAATACGGAAACTTTCTGTCATGAAAGTGATTGTTAAGTCAGAACATGAAGAAGGAGAGATTATCTCTCCTATTTTCTTGGTCCAAAAACCTGACGGTTCATACAGAATGATATTGAATCTAAAAGAATTCAACGAGTCTGTGGAGTATGAACATTTTAAAATGGAAAATTTGTCTTCTGCTACAAGTATGATGAAAGAAGGATGTTATATGGCATCTGTTGATCTTCGTCACGCCTATTACTCAGTACCAGTTCATTCAGATTTCAAAAAATTTCTGAAGTTTCAGTGGAGAGGTCAGTTGTATGTTTACACATGTTTTCCGAATGGATTGGCGAACTGTCCAAGATACTTCACTAAACTTCTGAAGCCTGTGTATGCTTTTTTGAGAGCACAAGGTTTTCTCTCTGCCTCCTTTATTGATGATTGTTACCTGCAAGGCCAGTCAATTGAAGAGTGCAAAAAGAACATTCTGTCAACTGTCAACCTTTTTCAGAAGCTGGGGTTTACAATTCATGATGGAAAATCAGTCCTTGTTCCAACTCAAAAACTGAAGTATCTTGGTTTCATCCTCGACTCAAAGAAAATGACTGTTACATTGTCAGAGGATAAGATAAACAAGA
This sequence comes from Littorina saxatilis, assembly GCF_037325665.1. Lineage (NCBI taxonomy): Eukaryota > Metazoa > Mollusca > Gastropoda > Littorinimorpha > Littorinidae > Littorina > Littorina saxatilis. The sequence goes on along the minus strand of NC_090253.1, from coordinate 21,239,941 downwards.
TCAAATCAGCTTGTCTTGGTTTAATGCAGAAGAAAGTTTTTT
>NC_090253.1:21134298-21239699 GCF_037325665.1 Littorina saxatilis | reverse complement strand
TCTCTTTATCACTCTCTTCTCATACCCGTTCCCCCCCTCTCTCTCTCTCTTTATCACTCTCTTCTCATACCCGCTCCCCCCCCCCTCCCTCTCTATCACTCTCTTCTCATACTTGCTCCCCCCGCCCTCTCTCTCTATCACTCTCTTCTACCCGCTCCCCCCCCCCCCTTTCTCTCTATCACTCTCTTCTCATACCCGCTCCCCCTCCCCCCCCCTCTCTCTCTCTCTATCACTCTCTTCTCATACCCGTTCCCATCCCCCCCCTCTCTCTCTATTACTCTCTTCTCAAACCCGCTCTCCCTCCCCCCCCCCCTCTCTCTATCACTCTCTTCTCATACCCGCTCCCCTCCCCCCTCTCTCTATCACTCTCTTCTCATACCCGCTCCCCCCCCCCCCTTTCTCTCTCTCTCTATCACTCTCTTCTCATACCCGCTCCCCCTCCCCCCTCCCTCTCTCTATCACTCTCTTCTCATACCCGCTCCCCCCCCCCCCCTTTCTCTCTCTCTCTATCACTCTCTTCTCATACCCGCTCCCCCCCTCTCTCTCTCTCTATCACTCTCTTCTCATACCCGCTCCCCTCCCCCCTCTCTCTATCACTCTCTTCTCATACCCGCTCCCCCCCCCTTTCTCTCTCTCTCTATCACTCTCTTCTCATACCCGCTCCCCCTCCCCCCTCTCTCTCTCTATCACTCTCTTCTCATACCCGCTCCCCCTCCCCCCTCTCTCTATCACTCTCTTCTCATACCCGCTCCCCCTCTCTCTCTATCACTCTATTCTCATACCCGCTCCCCCCCCTTTCTCTCTCTCTCTATCACTCTATTCTCATACCCGCTCCCCTCCCCCCCTCTCTCTCTCTATCACTCTATTCTCATACCCGCTCCCCTCCCCCCTCTCTCTCTCTATCACTCTTCTCATACCCGCTCCCCTCCCCCCTCTCTCTCTCTATCACTCTATTCTCATACCCGCTCCCCTCCCCCCTCTCTCTCTCTATCACTCTTCTCATACCCGCTCCCCCCCCTTTCTCTCTCTCTCTATCACTCTATTCTCATACCCGCTCCCCTCCCCCCCTCTCTCTCTCTATCACTCTATTCTCATACCCGCTCCCCTCCCCCCTCTCTCTCTCTATCACTCTTCTCATACCCGCTCCCCTCCCCCTCTCTCTCTCTATCACTCTCTTCTCATACCCGCTCCCCCCCCCTTTCTCTCTCTCTATCACTCTCTTCTCATACCCGCTCCCCCCCCCCCTTTCTCTCTCTCTATCACTCTCTTCTCATACCCGCTCCCCCCCCTTTCTCTCTCTCTATCACTCTCTTCTCATACCCGCTCCCCCCCCCCCCCCCCCCTTTCTCTCTCTACCACTCTCTTCTCATACCCGCTCCCCACCCCCCCCCTCCCTCTCTCTATCACTCTCTTTTCAAACCCGCCCCCCTTCCCCCCCTCTCTCTCTATCACTCTCTTCTCATACCCGCGCCCCCCCCCCTTTCTCTCTCTCTATCACTCTCTTCTCATACCCGCTCCCCCTCCCCCCCCCCTTTCTCTCTCTATCACTCTCTTCTCATACCCGCTCCCCACCCCCCTCCCTCTCTCTATCACTCTCTTTTCAAACCCGCTCCCCTTCCCCCCCTCTCTCTCTATCACTCTCTTCTCATACCCGCTCCCCCTCGCCCCCCCTCTCTCTCTCTTTATCACTCTCTTCTCATACCCGCTCCCCCTCGCCCCCCCTCTCTCTCTCTTTATCACTCTCTTCTCATACCCGCTCCCCCTCCCCCCTCTTTCTCTCTATCACTCTCTTCTCATACCCGCTCCCCCTCGCCCCCTCTCTCTCTTTATCACTCTCTTCTCATACCCGCTCCCCCTCGCCCCCTCTCTCTCTTTATCACTCTCTTCTCATACCCGCTCCCACTCGCCCCCTCTCTCTCTATCACTCTCTTCTCATACCTGCTGCCCCTCCCCCCCCCCCTCTCTCTTTATCACTCTCTTCTCATACCCGCTCCCCCTCACCCCCCTCTCTCTCTCTATCACTCTCTTCTCATACCTGCTGCCCCTCCCCCCCCTCTCTCTTTATCACTCTCTTCTCATACCCGCTCCCCCTCACCCCCCCTCTCTCTCTCTATCACTCTCTTCTCATACCCGCTCCCCCTCCCCCCCTCTCTCTCTCTATCACTCTCTTCTCATACCCGCTCCCCCACCCCCCCTCTCTCTCTTTATCACTCTCTTCTCATACCCCCTCCCCCCTCCCTCTCTCTCTCTCTCTTCTCATACCCGCTCCCCCTCCCCCCTCCCTCTCTCTCTCTCTCTTCTCATACCCGCTCCCCCTCCCCCCTCTCTCTCTTTATCACTCTCTTCTCATACCCGCTCCCCCTCCCCCTCCCTCTCTCTCTCTCTCTTCTCATACCCGCTCCCCCTCCCCCCTCCCTCTCTCTCTCTCTCTTCTCATACCCGCTCCCCCTCCCCCCTCTCTCTCTTTATCACTCTCTTCTCATACCCGCTCCCCCTCCCCCCTCTCTCTCTTTATCACTCTCTTCTCATACCCGCTCCCCCTCCCCTCTCTCTCTCTCTCTTCTCATACCCACTCCCCCTCCCCCCTCTCTCTCTTTATCACTCTTCTCATGCCCGCTCCCCCTCCCCCCTCCTTCTCTCTCTCACTCTCTTCTCATACCTGCCCCCTCTCCCCCTCTCTCTCTCTCTCTCTCTCTCTCTCTCCTCATACCCGCTCCCCCTCCCCCCCTCCCCCCTCTCTCTCTCTTCTCATACCTGCCCCCTGCCTCCCCCTTCACAACCCTCCTCCGCCCCTTTCGTCCGCTTTTCTACACAACAATACCAAGCAGTACCGTAGCCTACAGTCTATATTTACGGGACCCAAAAGGTGTGGGGTATAGTGGAGCAGGGAGGAGAGAAGAGAGGTAAGCCCTTTGAGAGTCGTGGCTGTGTCACAGTCTAATGTTTTCTCGCTACAGCAACGCTGGGACGGCCGGGTAGCTATCAGCTTAATGCACCCTTTAGTCAGATAGTAATCACACCTTCCCGCCGGCCCCTTTGATCTTTCAGGTGTGCTCTTGTTCACAGTCGTTCGCCGGCTTCGGGTCGGGTACAACGACAGGTGAGAGAGAGAGTTAGAGAAAGAGAGAGAGTTTTTTCGGGGGTGGGGGGTGGGGGGAGAAAAGCGTATAAGACACAAGAGTATCACCAGCAGGTCTTAGTAGTATAGACTCATGTCTCCATGTAAAAATATTGCTGTGAGTGACAGAGGAAGTCGGAGAGAGAGAGAGAGAGAGAGAGAGAGAGAGAGAGAGAGAGAGAGAGAGAGACACTGACACTGACACTGACACTGACACAGTTTAATTGAATATGGGCCTACAGCCCCTTTCAATGGGGGGGGGGGGGGTTACACATGAATCACAGGAAAAAATAGAAAATATGATATTTAAACGTATGCAAAATACACAGTGGGTTGTTACAAGCTTTCCTCTATCAATAATCTTGCACATCAATGCTGCCTAATATATATACATTCAACCGAACAATAAATACAGCAACAACAAAACCTTCAGCGACAATTAATCCTCATTATTATTTAACATTGACAATCTAAGCTGTGGAACTCACAGAATGAAACTGAACGTAGTCCGCCGCTAGTGCAAAAGGCAGCGAAAGTGACGAGCCTGTTTGGCGCGGTAGCGATTGTGCTGTGCTTTACTGTACCTGGTTTAAACAAAACTTTATTCAATTTTAATCATGACAAGAACAATGCATGGATGATTACATACTCAAGCATATAATGCTTATTTTAAGCAATCATAGTAATTACAAAACAAAGGTTAGCATGATGGCGGAATAAGTACATTAGCTCCTTTCAGGAAACGAAAAACAAAACAAAAGACAAAACAGATACACAAACAAGCAGAAAATGGGAAGGGGATGGTGATACAGGAGGTGGGGAAAGGGCAGCTAGCTATAGTAGCTAGCTTAAGGGAAAAAGAAGAAGAAGAAGACTTGGAGCGCCAATATTTGAGGGGATTTTTTCAATTGTAATAAGTGCACAAAGTTAATGCATATTGTGATCAGAGGAAAAGTCACTACATTGCGCATAAATCGAGACATAATTGATAAGTCGGAAAACAACAAAAGAACATGAGAGAGGTTATGGGGAAAAATTTGTCAGGCAGCATGTCGCATGACAGTGTCTAATAAATGTAATGAGTGAAGTATAGAGGCTCATTTACGGAACCTGCCCGTCTGTCTAATATAGTCCTGTACAGTTATGAATATGGTCTGGTTGACATTTCGTGAATATTGCGGGATGCCTTTCAATAATATTTCGATATACTTATAATCATTTGTCAAATTATCAATGGACAATAATCTTATATCTCTATACAAGGGACAATGCAATAAGTACCTCTCTTCGTTTTAACTTTCTGAGCGTGTTTTTAATCCAAACATATCATATCTATATGTTTTTGGAATCAGGAACCGACAAGGAATAAGATGAAATAGTTTTTAAAACGATTTCGAAAATTTAATTTTGATCATAATTTTTATATTTTTAATTTTCAGAGCTTGTTTTTAATCCAAATATAACATATGTATATGTTTTTGGAATCAGAAAATGACGAAAAATAAGATGAAATTGTTTTTGGATCGTTTAATAAAAAAATAATTTTAATTAGAAGTTTCCGATTTTTAATGACCAAACTCACTCATTAGTTTTTAAGCCACCAAGCTGAAATGCAATACCAAACCCCGGCCTTCGTCGAAGATTGCTTGGCCAAAATTTCAATCAATTTAATTGAAAAATGAGGGTGTGACAGTGCCGCCTCAACTTTTACAAAAAGCCGGATATGACGTCATCAAAGGTATTTATCGAAAAAATGAAAAACAATGTCCGGGGATATCATACCCAGGAACTCTCATGTAAAATTTCATAAAGATCGGCCCAGTAGTTTAGTCTGAATCGCTCTACACACACACACACAGACACACACACACACACACACACACACACACACACACACACACACACACACACACACACACACACACACACACACACACACACACATACACCACGACCCTCGTCTCGATTCCCTCCTCTATGTTAAAACATTTAGTCAAAACTTGACTAAATGTAAAAATGAAAAGGGCCACTGCAAGGGAGGGATGCAGTAAGTCAGTCAGTCTGTCTGTCTCTCTGCATGTGTTCAGCTTGAACTTTCGCCACGCCCCCCCCCCCCCCCCCCCCCCTTCCCCTCCTCCCCTACTAACCTTCTCTCAAAAAAACCTCTTTCTCAAACTTGTCATCACATGTAGGGGAAGGGCTCCTAATATGGACCACTTTTTGTTTCATGCTGATAACTAGCTTGTTTTTTTGCGAATAAGTTTCATTTTGTGTTTGGTAGTCCTTCTCTCTTAGGTTAACCGTTAGTCCTAATTAGAGTGAAATAGCTTTGATAGACATTCAGCAAAAATTAAATACAGAAAAAATCACAAATGGTCCATATTAGGAGATATGGACCACTGAGTTAAGCGGCCTTCATGAATCACTGTAAAAAAAAAGCCCCCTATACTTCAAAATAACATGATACAACTTAGTGTACAAGTCAGACTAATTAAAATATACATTGGGGTGTGCACGTTAAAGATCCCACGATTGACAAAAGGGTCTTTCCTGGCAAAATTGTATAGGCATAGATAAAAAAAAATGTCCACCAAAATACCCGTGTGACTTGGAATAATAGGCCGTGAAAAGTAGGATATGCGCCGAAATGGCTGCGATCTGCTGGTCGATGTGAATGCGTGATGTATTGTGTAAAAAATTCCATCTCACACGGCATAAATAGATCCCTGCGCCTTGAGTCCGAGTCTGGAGATACGCGCGCGAAATAAGACTTCATATAAATATGCTTTAGATTTATCTGTTTCGGGTTGATGAGAGCATTATTTGAAGCACACCAGGAAACTAAAGAAGCTTATCAAAAACAGAGTGAACATAAGAAGACTTTTTGTTATATTTTTTTTGAATCTCGAGGGCTAGTTATAGATTATTTCCAGCAAGTTTCTTAATGAAGTGATGAAAATAGCCTTTAGCTTTTATTTTCTTCGATTTGTTAAAGGTGGTCCATATTAGGGGACTCGCACAAGTACATACTTTGAAATTTTGCTATTATTTTTTGTTTGCAGTAGAAACTCGGGGTCAACACTGCTAAAATATAACAAATACGGTCTTAGCTGTCATATATAGCAATTTTTGTGTGATAAAACCTTTGGCTGTGGACAGAAACGAGTCCGTTTTAGGCGGCAAATTTAGAGTGAACGCTGCCAAAAGTGGAAAAAAAGAGAAAAAGCCTAACGGTTTTTTAGATTTGTGTTTCTGCAACTGTTTTGACATACTGGTGCAAGTTATCCAGAGAGGGTGAATACAGCCAATACAACTTTTTTGGGCGCTCTAGCGCCGTTAGTTTGTCAGAACAGGAGGTGGTCCATATTAGGAGCCGGTTCCTACTAAACATATTCATTCACATTCTGCGACACGAAAGGCCTGGGATACAGATGATGGTTATCAAAACGAAATTGTTCACGTCTTGACAAGTACCGCTTCCGTCCTTGTAGATTTGATGTCAAACACTAACCCGTCAAACAAGGGCTACACAGAAGGTTGAAAGGGATACCATAAAACATGGGGTGGGGTGGGGTGGAGGAAGTAATGTACGTGTTAAGGAGGGGATGGAGAACGGGGAGGGGGGGGGGGGGGAGGTGAAGAGATGTGGTAATAAAAAAAAAAATCTGTTAACGGCTCCGAAGGTCTAAAGGAGTGAAGGGGAGGGAGGTGGTTATTATTGGAGGGTTGCGAAATAACTCAATAGGGAGATTGCACGACACCTTGCTCCTATTAACACCTTGTTCCTCCTTCCTCCCTTCCCCATTCGATCCTTCCATTTCCATCAGCACCAAGGCTAAACGAAGAGATGGGTGTCTTCATAGATTGCAACGGGTCTGAACGAACAGGAATACGGAGAAGGAAGGGGGGGGGGGGGGGGAGTGGAACATCAAAGAGACTATATACAGGTAGGATGTTTTCCCTGATCACTGTTCCCAAACCTATTCTCTCTCTCCCCCCCTCCCACCCTCCCCATCAAAAACAAATTGCAAATGGTAAGAAAGGGTCCTAATTAGTAGAGGTGCTTTGAACCAATCTTTCACAAACAGGAGGATGGCCGGGTGCTCCAAGCAGAAAGCAAAGGGGTATGTGATTTTTTTTTAAATTGGGGGGCGGACATGGGTAGGGGTAGAAAATGGCATAGCGTGTGTGTGTGTGTGTGTGTGTGTGTGTGTGTCTGTGTCTGTGAAATAGTTTTGATGGAAACACCCAGTATTGAGCTGAGCACAGAAAACCACAACGTTACCTTACCCACTCTCATCATTTCTCAGCCTCTCCTAACCTCCCATCCAACCGAATCCACCACAAGCGGGGGGAGGGGGCTTTGTAAGCCGACCGCAATGTAAACAGAGATACAGTCCTCATTCTTCAACTAACAAACAAACAACCACATAGAGCGAAACCTAAGTAGCCGGGCTATAAATAGCCGGCGGCTACTTCTTCTTCTTCTTGGCGTTCGCAGAGGTTACACAATCAGTCCAGCACTGGTGATAACCGGCGGCTACAAATCCCCCTCCATGTCTCTCTCTAACACACACACACACGCACATACACACACACACACACAAGGATTTCAAAATTCTTAGAAGATGATAACATAATTAGGAAAGAACAGGCAGGCTTCCGAAAAGGATATCGAACTACGGACCAAATTTTCGTATTAAAAAAAATTGTAGACGATCTCTTAAAATTAAAAAATGGAAGAATGTATGCATGTTTTGTAGACTTTCAGAAAGCCTTTGATAATGTATGGCACGAAGCACTTCTACTTAAACTATATACACTAGGGATAAGAGGATACTGTTTCAATATAATAAAAGATATGTATACAAATTCATTCATTAGAACTGAATACAATCAAGAGTGTCCAATGAGTATACATGTCAGAAAAGGTGTTCATCAAGGAAATACATTAAGTCCTATACTGTTCAACATTTTCATAAACGACTTCACTACAAATATACCTGATTTTGATTCACCATACATTGATATAAATTCAAAAACAAAAATATCATGTTTAATGTATGCAGATGATTTAGTAATGCTATCCAAATCAAAGTTAGGTCTGCAACAAAAATTAGATTACTTAAATATATACTGTCAACAATGGGGATTAAAAATAAATACTGAAAAAACGAACATTGTAATATTTTGTCGTAGTCTTCCCAAAATAAATACAATATTTAAATGTGGAGATTGTATTATCAAAAGAACAGACCAGTATAAATATTTGGGTATAGTGTTCAACCAAAATGGAAATTTAAATATTGCCCAGGAGCATCTTAGCAAACAAGGAAACAAAGCAGCTTACTCTCTTCGAAAAGCGTTCAGAAATAGTCTTGTTCAAACAAAAACAATTTTAAATTTATTTGACTTGTTAGTGTCCCCAATTATTTGTTACGGCGCAGAAGTATGGTTTCCATACATTATAAAAAATACACATATATTTGACGACATTGATGCCTTTTTTCAATGTTGCATCTCCAAGGAATGCCCTCATGAAAGTGCACATATAAGATTTTGCAGATTCATTCTTGGTACGCATAAGAAAAGTATGAAAATTCCAGTGCTAGCAGAACTAGGACGGTTTCCAATAGGATTGAGAATATTATCACAATGCATAAAATATTGGGCTCATATACTAGAGACTAAAAAAGACTCCTACATATATCAAGCATATTTATCACTATTAGATCCGTCACGGGAAAGTTCATGGTCACATTTCATAAAACAAGCAGTAGATAAATTAGGATTTAATCATGTCTGGCAAAATCAATCTACATTTAATTCTAAAAAGTTACAAAAAGCCATACAAGAGAAATTAGAATGCAAATTCATAAAATTCTGGATTAATAAAAAGTCTGAAGGAAGTTCAAAATTAAAATTCTACGCAAAAGTAACAGACTCGAGGAAATACGAATTGCAATCTTATATCAATGAGGTAAAAAATTTAGATCACAGAAAAGCATTAACAAAGTTAAGAATAAGTGCACACGATTTAGAAATTGAAAAGGGTCGACATTTAAATACACCAGTAAATGACAGATTATGCAAAAAATGTAATGTGATAGAGGATGAAATACATTTGTTGGATAAATGCACCAAATATACTTCCATTAGAGAAAAATTCATATCAAGCATAGCCTATTCAGGCCAATACACTCTTCCCAGCCAAATATTACAAATACCCAAACTACAAACCCAGCTAGCACAGTTTGTTTACGAATGTTTCAAAAAACGGTGATGTTTTCTTTTACTACAGTTTCTTTGTTAATTAATTATGTGCCTTATAAACTGTGTGTTTCATGGCAATAAAGATTATTCTATTCTATTCTATTCTATTCTATTCTATTCACACACACACACATATACACACACACACTCTCTCTCTCTCTCTCTCTCTTTCACTCTCCTCCTCTCTCACTTTTTACTTTCCAATCGCTTTATCTTTCCTCCTTTCTTTATTCCTCCACACACTCACACCCCCCCCCCACACACACACACACACACCCTCTTGCCCGCCCTGCCCCGCCTCCCTTTGACGGTTAGTGAAGTGATGGGCTGGCGACGAGCCGCGCTGTCAAAGGGAACAGGCCGACAGGTAAAAAGGACAGGTAAAAGAGTGGAGTGGCGGCTGCCTTTGATCTCTCTCGTCACGCTTCCTCTGACAGCAATTCTCTCCCCTTCTATATCTGATGTTGTACTGAGGCAGCGAGGGTTTGCAGATACTGTAGTAGAGTATACTGTACGAGAGAGTGGTTGAAATATCTCTAAAATGTATTCAACTGTGTGAAGGTTATGTTGTTGTTACACCCCCGGTATAGGGGTGTGTATAGGTTTCGGTCGATGTGTTTGTTTGTTTGTTTGTTTGTTTGTTTGTTTGTTTGTGTGTTTGTGTTCGCATATAGATCTCAAGAATGAACGGACCGATCGTCACCAAACTTGGTGAACAGGTTCTATACATTCCTGAGACGGTCCTTACAAAAATTGGGACCAGTCAAACACACGGTTAGGGAGTTATTGGTGGATTAAAATTATACAAGGACTTATAGAGGGACATATTAATGGTCAAAGGGAAATAACCTTCTCAGTTGGTGGCAGTGAGAATGGTTATTTCCCTTTGACCAACGGGGGTGTTTTTCCTACCTCGGAGGAATTTCTTGTTGTTCTTGTTGTTATTGTTGTTGTTGTTGTTGTTGTTGTTTGTATTTCAAGTGTCGTAATTGCCGTACTGCGAATGTGGGTAAAATATATCGCCCGTGGTAGCTCACAGTTTTGTGTGTGTGTGTTTTAACACTTCGGGGATGTGTGCGTGTGATAAATGGGGCGGGGGGGGGGGGGGGGGTGTTGCAATATACCTTTTCGGTATCTGAGCAGCTCTCGCGAGACACGCTATTTGTTATGCTTTGAACATCGTGAGAACTTCGAACCTTGGCTTGTGCAGCTCGCACGAGATCGCTGTACCGCATGCTTTGCTATGCTCTGAAGTTTGCGAGAGATTACGAGAGCTTGGAATACCGATAGAGTCTATTAGAGTCAGTGGGAAATGTTGCTGTTGGGTATTTTTTCTCTTATCGTTTACGGTTCTACTACGATGTTGAGTTCCTTGCACTGCACGCACGCATATAAACTCACACACAACGACAAATCAGACACCATTTCGACTTATCCGAACGACACTATGCTACCGACAAATCCGACCACCCTTACGGGTCTTCCGACTACCGTTACGACTAATCAGAATCGCCTTACGACTAAACCGACACACTTACGACAACCACCCGACACAATTACATCATGTTCAAAACAGTCTGAAGGGCCTTCCGAACTAACCGACTTTTCAAAAACAAAATTGCTAATTCTCACGAACTCTCCGACCTCTTCCGACTTCCAGCCGACTACCTAAAGTCGGGTGACATTCGTAGATGTGAGACCGGGGCATTAAGCGGACGCAATAATCTGGGATGACTCTCTTTTTCTTGCTGATTGCTTTACCTTTTTTTGTATCAAGTTATGAAGTGAAAGTGCTCTCTAGCTGCTATCTTCACAGTGCCATGGTGCAACTTGAGTAACTCTGGTATCATTGAGGCATGGGCATTCTAAAATAGAAAAAACTATGAAAATAGGCCGAGGTCCAGGTTCCGCCAAGGCCCCGGCGGGGTACAGGGGCAAAGTACCGTTGGGGGGGGGGGGGGGCGGAAGGAAAACGAATTTTAACATTTTAGACCAATATTTTGATAGTTCTCGTGTAAGCAAATAATGCATAGAGAGACAATAGAATACATATAATTTAATGTACCTTTTTTTTGCCGCGGACACTTTTTTATTTTCGCTGAAACGTAATTTCGATTTCGCGGACAATTCCCATGCCTGATCATTACGAGAGCGCCATCTTGTGAGGGGTTCCTTGGGTCCCTTCTGCTTCCAAACCATGGACTCAGTTTTTCGATCTCATGGAGTTTATGCAAATTCAACAACCGGTGTAACCAAGCTGCAGCAAACCAGAGAGAGAGAGAGAGAGAGAGAGAGAGAGAGAGAGAGAGAGAGAGAGAGAGAGAGAGAGAGAGAGAGAGAGAGAGAGAGACGGTTGTAAATCATTATACGTTGTTTAAAGAGAACGACAGAACAAAGAGAAAGAGTGTGGCAATTCAACAAATTTAGCGGGAAAACAACAGGGCCACATTTCTTCAATGAGTTTGAAACAAAAAGACCCCACATGTAGAGCGGCGAACGGCATGCGTCAACATGGCGTGTCTTCCCGGCATACCTTTGTCTTCTTTGATGTTGCTGCAGTCAGCGATCTGTCACGTGCGCACGCGCGGGTGCTAAGACACAGCGCCATCTATCAGGAAAGTGGCGAACATCAATCACCTGTTCTGCTACCTCAAGGGAGACAACCCCAGCCCATAAAAAGAAACTGTTTGGAATACTTCGGTTCCGTAAAACAATCCCCTGCCTTGAGATTTTTTAAACTCGCAACAGAATTTTTTTTTTTTTAAATACCCAGAAAGGTGGTTTAGACTAACTTGAATTGTTTAGCTGCTTTGGGTGAAAGTCGTTTGTTCATTTCAATGCTTGTTCTCTTCTCAGGTGCCAGGAGAGAGGTCTTTCCGCATAGCTTTCACTTACTGCTGTTGTCTATATCTAGAGTGCTTACTTCCTTTTGTTTCTCACACGTTGCTTTGAGCTTCACACCGATTTAAAAAAAATAGTTAAAATACTTGGAAGAGCTGTTTGCAGCTCCTCCTTTAAAGAAGGACAAAGCGTTTGAAATACTTCTGGTGTGTGTTTTTTAAAACTAGTTTCTCCTTTTTTTTTTGACTCACATGCGAAGCAAAAGTGAGTCTATGTACTCACCCAAGTCGTCCGTCCGTCCGTCCGTCCGGACGTCCGTCCGTCCGGAAAACTTTAACGTTGGATATTTCTTGGACACTATTCAGTCTATCAGTACCAAATTTGGCAAGATGGTGTATGATGACAAGGCCCCAAAAAACATACATAGCATCTTGACCTTGCTTCAAGATCAAGGTCGCAGGGGCCATAAATGTTACCTAAAAAACAGCTATTTTTCCCATTTTTCCCATTTTCTCTGAAGTTTTTGAGATTCAATACCTCACCTATATATGATATATAGGGCAAAGTAAGCCCCATCTTTTGATACCAGTTTGGTTTACCTTGCTTCAAGGTCAAGGTCACAGGAGCTCTTCAAAGTTGGATTGTATACATATTTTGAAGTGACCTTGACCCTGAACTATGGAAGATAACTGTTTCAAACTTAAAAATTATGTGGGGCACATGTTATGCTTTCATCATGAGACACATTTGGTCACATATGATCAAGGTCAAGGTCACTTTGACCCTTATGAAATGTGACCAAAATAAGGTAGTGAACCACTAAAAGTGACCAGATCTCATGGTAGAAAGAGCCAATAAGCACCATTGTACTTCCTATGTCTTGAATTAACAGCTTTGTGTTGCATGACCTTGGATGACCTTGACCCTGAAGGTCAAGGTCATGTAAAGGTCAAGGTCAAGCATGTGAGTCGTATGGGCTTTGCCCTTCTTGTTCCTTTTTTTTTTTTACAATTATAAGCTATCTTGAGCTTGAAAGTTATTGAGATTTTTTAAATATTTAAATACCAGGAAAAGCTGATTGAAGCTCCACATTTAAAAAGGGTTTGAATTTGTTTACGCAGGCTTTTTATGAAATACCATTTCAGAAAATAAACGTATACCTTTCAAATCCTATTCCCAATGCTTTTGGAGACAACGGGTGCCAAACCCAAATATATTAAATCACACTATCTAGAAGAAGAACTTATTCCTCTTAATAAACTTTTATCATCACCACACCTGCCCACCCCGTCATCCTCCCCTTTTTTCTCACTTTTACCAGCCCTTTAGCGCATCACCAACTCATGTCCCTAATAGAAACAGTTTCTGTGAGGACGTAAACTCCCCCCCCCCCCCCTTTAGTTTAGTTACGCAGGCTCTTCGATTTTGGGTCAGGGTCTCAATTCTGCTTATCAACTGATGTGTTTTCAGTACTGGCTGTTATACATAACGCTAACAGACGAAAACCGTGCGAATTTTGGCACACACATCCTTAACTGTTCTCTTTCGTGAAATCTACACATTCGAGACAGAGACAGACAGAATCAAAGAGGCAGACAGACAGACAAATAGATGCACAGAAAACATGGTCAGAGCGTCTGATGTCCAGAGATGTTTAAATTCAAACTGTCAAGACAGTGACGTTACAAGGATGTAGGTGAAGTGGGGAATGCAACAGGCTTGTCTGCTGCCTAATTGTCCGCACATTGCCGCAGGCCGAGCGTGAAAAAAAAGAAAAAGATTTTGTGTCATCTACGGAAGCCCATACGTGACGCAACTGTCTTACACCTTAGTTTTGGCTGCAAAATTTGCCTGACATCAAGGTTTGTGTCCTTGTCAAGGTCGAATCAGCTTCGGCTTGTCTCAGCAACATGACTCATTGCAATAATCATAAATACTATAAAACTAATGGCTTCTGGTCTTTCTGTATGATTCTATGTTAACCATATATGTATGCGCTGCAAAGGACATCCTTTGGACCCGGCCTACATTGTCTCTATTTTGCAGGTGGTCTGTCATGACAGGTATATTTGGTTTAAGCAAAATTTTATTCAGAATTTCTTCGTATGAACAGTTCACAACATACAGCTAGGACACGCACTCAAGCAAATGCTTATATCACGTGACCAGAACAATACTAAATTACACACATTTTCATAATGGTGGACATAACAACAATAAACCAGAGGAACAAATTGAAAGAATGGGGATGGGGAACTAAATAGGAAGTGAAAAAGAAGAAAGTACAAACAACCACAAGGAGAGACTAGGACGAAAGCGCACAGGAAGAGAACATCAAGTCTAAGACATGCAACATGTAAATTCAAGTAAATGTAACCATTTTTTGATGGAAGGCAGTAATTCGTTAAGATATACAATACAAGACAAACGATAATAATCATTACTTATACGCTGCTTATGTAATCAAATACGATAACACGACAGGTATAATACGGTTTATTTAAATCGAAGTGATAGACAAAGGGACTATTATGATAAAATGTGTATTTTATTGGGAGATGACCTCGGATCGGGGGGACCTCACATCACAAGTACCACCGTACAACGTCATCTAACCAAGTCAAAATGTGATCAATGGAGGCACATATCCTGCAAGAAGTTTCATTTGACTAAAATAGCCAGCCATACTTTGATGACGTGACATACTGGTGTGGTCACCTGCACAAACTGTAAAGAGCTGACCACAGCTTAAAGGTGCCTCATCCACGTACACAGCGTACATAGCGTAAGAATCGGCTGCTTTCTTTTCCACCTGCCCAGGCTGAGGAAACAAAATACCTCTTGTACCTGTGTCCGGGCTGACATCGATACAGGTAAGCTACGGGGGTTGCCTCCCCTCAACCGTGTGTTAATTCAAGCACCTTTCGCCGCCAAGTGTTTTTTTTTCTCTCTCAGTGTTTTTCTTTTTCTCAGTCTTGTTTTCTGTCTGGGTGTTGTTTACTTGAAATGTCTTCTGTCCGATTTTCTACATTCGGTTTTTATTGTCGTTGTTGTCCTCTACTTTTGAAGCTTGGCGAAATGTGAGCGAGGATGTTGAATTCACAATAGTGCCATGAATATCCTTCACGAAGAGTAAACTGCAAAAAGTGAATTTTCCAGAAATTATCTATCTCTTTTTTTCTGTCACGCACAGACATACAGAGAGAGAAAGGCCCGGGAGGGGGGGGGGGGGGCGACGTAAGACGTAAGACATTTTATTGATTAAACACACAAGGTACATTTCAACGGGATGTGTGTGTGTGTGTGGGGGGGGGGGTCAGTAATACATGCCGTGTGTTTGTATTTATGGACAATCACCCGGTTTTATCTCTTTCTCTCTAGCATATACTCACACGAACGCACGCACGCTCTCACTCTCTCTCCCTCTCTTTCTCTTAAACCTAAAGACATATCCAGCGCATGAATTAACAATATGGATAGGTGCAACGACAAACAAGTTTACAGTGCTAACATACATTATCGGCTTTCAATCATGCTCTATCGTTCCACGGCACAAACTCTCTCTCTCTCTCTCTCTCTCTCTCTCTCTCTCTCTCTCTCTCTCTCTCTCTCTCTCTCTCTCTCTCTCTCTCTCTCTCTCTCTCTCTCTCTCTCTCTCTCTCTCTCTCTCTCTCTCTCTCTCTCTCTCTCTCTCTCTCTCTGTTTGCAGATTTGCGTGCGGAAGGGCATGTGAATGGATGGATGGAGGGATGAATAGATGGATGACAGATGAATGGTTGGACAGACAGACGGATGATTAGATGGATGGATGACAGAGGGACATGAGATGGATGGATGGATGGATGGATGGATGGATGGATGGATGGATGGATGGATGGATGGATGGATGGATGGAAGGATGACAGAGAGACATGAGTGAAGTGTGATAGAGACTGGACTTTGTGTGATGCATTACTGTCCATTTTCAAACGTTTTGCTGTTGTAAATGCCTGTTTTCACTGTCGTCATGTCGACTGTCATTATGATGATGATGATTATTATTATGATTAATATTATTATGATTATTAATCATGAAGCATGTAATTTTGAAACTTTTTACACCCCGAATTGAAATGGGCCCAAGGCCAATAAAAATAAATTGTCTGTTTCTAATAACATGGGTAAACAAAATAGGGTAGGTAGGTAGGGATTTTTAATTTTTTTTGCCAGGATAGAATTCTTCAAAATAACTAAATGACATAAAGAGACAAAACTCGCTATAGATAAATTTATTTTTTAAAAAAGTAAAAAATGTGACAAAGAATATAAAATGATTGTTTTACCTGGTCTGGAATCTTCAGTAGTAATTGCATAAAAAAGTCTGATTTCTTAAAATGGGTGCGCTAAATCCTAGTCTGTTTTTAATGGACTAAGCAATCCTTGGACTGACAGAAAATATGTATTTTAAAAATGTCCAGTTGCTTAAAATTACTTATTTTTCTAATTGGAAGAGAATATACACTTTTTTGTGTTCAAATGGGTAGGGGGCGGGGGTAGTAAAAGGATCACAGTTCAAGATTGTGCGCGACAAGAGGTGTGTTTCTTTTAACTGTGATAAAGAGCGAAAACTCAACTTGGTATCTAACACTATTTCTGAACACTGTAACCACTGTGACCACTTTAGCACTTTTAATTTATTTTTTCTGTCTTCCAAACTTCTTCTTCTTCTCCTCCTCTTCTTCTTCGTTCATGGGCTTAGACTCCCACGTTCACTCATGTTTTTAGCACGAGTGGATTTTTACGTGTATGACCGTTTTTACCCCGCCATTTAGGCAGCCATACGCCGCTTTCGGAGGAATTCCAAACTTCTAATTCAGCTTCAAAAAATGAGAAAAAAAGGTGTTTTTTTAATTCAACAGTTAAATCACTATGTTGGATATTCTATTTTGCTTCCCTATTTATCTTAAGTTTTTGATCATCTGATTACCTTGCTTTCCTATTTGTAAGATAATATGCACTCTTTTCTGAAAAAAAGGTAGGGGGTGGGGGTAGTAAAAGCATCAAAGTTCAAGATTTTGCGCGACAAGAGGTGTGTTTCTTTTAACTGTGATGAAGAGGGAAAACGACGTTAAACACCAAATAAAGAAAGAAAGAAAGAAAGTTCTATTTTGCTTCCCTATTTCTGTTCTGAAGTTTTTGATCATCTGACTACCTTGCTTTTCTTTTTGGAAGACAATATGCACTCTTTTCTGAAAAATGGGTAGGGGGTGGGGGAAGTAAAAGCATCACAGTTCAAGATTTTGCGCGACAAGAGGTGCGTTTCTTTTAACTGTGATGAAGAGGGATAACTAAACTTGGTATCTAACACTATTTCTGAACACTGTAACCACATTAGCACTTTTAATTTATTTTTTTCTGTCATCCAAGCTTTAAATTCAGCTTACAAAATGAGTAAACAAGTGTGTTTTTTCTGAATTCACCAGTTAAATCACTCTGTTGGGTGTTCTTTTTTGCTTCCCTATTTCTGTTCTGAAGTTTTTGATCATCTGATTACCTTGCCTTTCTATTTGGAAGATAATATGCACTCTTTTCTGAAGAATGGGTAGGGGGTAGGGGTAGTAAAAGCATCACAGTTCAAGATTTTGTGCGACAAGAGGTGCGTTTCTTTTAACTGTGATGAAGAGGGATAACTCAACTTGGTATCTAACACTATTTCTGAACACTGTAACCAGTTTTGCACTTTTAATTTATTTATTTCTGTCTTCCAAGCTTTAAATTCAGCTAATAAAATGACGGGCGCTGTGGCGTGGTGGTAAGACGTCGGCCTCCTAATCGGAAGGTCGAGGGTTCGAATCCCGGTCGCGGCCGCCTGGTGGGTTAAGTGTGGAGATTTTTCCGATCTCCCAGGTCAACTTATGTGCAGACCTGCTAGTGGCTTATCCCCCTTCGTGTGTACACGCAAGCACAAGACCAAGTGCGCACGTAAAAGATCCTGTAATCCATGTCAGAGTTCGGTGGGTTATAGAAACACGAAAATACCCAGCATGCTTCCTCCGAAAGCGGCGTATGGCTGCCTAAATGGCGGGGTAAACACGGTCATGCACGTAAAAATCCACTCTTGCGAAAACACGAGTGTACTTGGGAGTTTCAGCCCAGAAGAAGAAGAAGAAGAAGCTAATAAAATGAGTAAAAAAGTGGGTTTTTTCTGAATTCACCAGTTAAATCACTATGTTGCATGTTCTATTTTGCTTCCCTATTTTTGTTCTTAAGTTTTGATCATCTGACTACCTTGCTTGTCTATTTGGAAGATAATATGCACTCTTTTCTGAAAAATGAGTAGGGGGTGGGGGTAGTAAAAGCAACACAGTTCAAAATTGTGCACGACAAGAGGTGTATTTCTTTTAAAATTTGTGAAGAGGGATAACTCAACTTGTTATTTAACACTATTTCTGAACACTGTAACCACTTTAACACTTTTAATTTATGTTTGACTGTGTTCCATGCTTCAAATTGGGCTTCAAAAATGGATACATATGGTGTTTTTTTCCAAATTCACCTGTAAAATCACTATGTTTGATGTTCTATTTTGCTTCCCTATTTCTCTTCTTCAGTTTCTGATCATCCGATTGTTTTTTTGTTAACATATTCACAATACAATATCACAATTTCTTCAGTAGGGTTTGCGTGAAAAAATCTCATACCTATGCTCAAACTTCAGTCGCTATCTCAAAATTTTGCGCGACAAGCTCTATTCATTTTGTTTTTTCCTGATAAACAAAACACTGAACTAACATAAAAACAAACCTTTAAAACTGCCTAACCACTTTGAAATATGGCCTCAGGTGTATACTCCAGCCTTAAGTGCGATACTCTCATTCCAAAATCGAAAGCCGATTATGATGACTTATGGGGTGATCTGAAACAGTACTTTACGTTGACAGGCAGAAAGTCCCAACCAGTGATTGAAAAAGACGCACACACAAAATCGAAAGTGGTCTCAAATGAAAAACCACAACCATAATGTATTCACTTGAACTGAGGGTTTACACATCATACAAGAAACGGATACAAAAAGGAGCTGCGTACACACTTCCTTAAAAAGAGAAGGGAGAAAGATAGCATTTTTCCTATTTTCTTTTCTTTTCTGGTCCTTTTTTTTCTCTAAGTCTTTCTTTTCCTTCTTCTGTCATGTGAGTTCACTGAAGATCAGACAGAGGGGGCCACTTGTCGTCCAAGGGATACATTCTCGCCACTCAAGCGCGAATTTACGAGAGCTGTCGTCTGCGACAGAAAAAAAAGCGGCCATTGAAATTTGTAAGGCTTTTCACTCGGAGGTGTAGTTAAAAGTTGAAAGGGGTGGTTACAATTATGTTTATGATGGCACTTACGCGTCCACGCCTTCTCTATCTGCCGGTGTAATTGATAATAATGGCGCAGATAAAAGCCGCGATAACTGCAGGTGTACAAATAATCGGAATGGAAAAAAAACGGGCGGAAGTGCGAAAACACCCAAATGATGTCCCAGTTCAAAAAGGCACCCGCTTTTATGTCTGTGTTCTTTGCTTGTCACTCGTGTTGTGTTTGTGCTTGTGTTTGTGCTCGTAGATGCTGCTCTATGCTTTTATTCCTTTCTTTTTTTGTTAAGAAGGTTTGTGTTGTTACTTGTATTGAAGGGGAAGTAATGTGCCCCTCCACTCCAAACACGCTGTTTTGTAGCGGGTGGTATTTTTTGTTTCTTTTATAATTTTCAGTGGGTGCTTTTTTACTTCTGCACACCGATTTTTTTTTTCAAGGGCACCACTCTAGCTCCGCAAAACTGTTTCGTGCGCTTGTCTTTTTGTTCTCTTTCTGTCCCTTTTCTCCTCTTTTTTTATGTATTATTATTTTGTAAATGTTCTCTCCAATCTTTCCATTCTTCTTATTGATTGTGTTCCTTTTTGTCCATGGATAGCAGACTATGCGCGTCATGATCACTCTAGTTTCGCTCCAAAAAACACAACCCCAAAAAGCAGACACACACACAACAAAACAAATACACCAATCTTGTTGCATACCCGTTAGAATACAAAGTAGAATGGTGTTTGCACCCAAATATTAGACAATACAGTGGTATGGTATGGTATGGTATATGGTATGGTATGGTATAGTTACACCCCCGGTATAGGGGTGTGTATAGGATTCGGTCGATGTGTTTGTTTGTTTGTGTGTGTGTTTGTGTTCGCATATAGATCTCAAGAATGAACGGACCGATCGTCACCAAACTTGGTGAACAGGTTCTATACATTCCTGAGACGGTCCTTACAAAAATTGGGACCAGTCAAACACACGGTTAGGGAGTTATTGGTGGATTAAGATTCTACAAGGACTTATAGAGGGACATATTAATGGTCAAAGGGAAATAACCTTCTCAGTTCGTGGCAGTGAGAATGGTAAGGACGGGGGTGTTTTTCCTACCTCGGAGGAATTTCTTGTTTGGTTTGGTTTGGTTTAGTATGGTATGGTATGGTATGGTATGTAATGGTATGGTATGGTTTAGTATGGTATGGTATGGTATGGTATGTTATGTTATGGTATGGTATGGTATGGTATGGTATGGTATGGTATGGTTTGGTATGGTATGATATGGTATGACATGGCATGGCATGGTGTTAGGTGATTTGGATTCATTGACTCCAGGTCAGTTACCTTAAAAGGAACTGCCAGCGTCCTTTAGTCAGGTAAGAGGGTAGGGTCAATGCTGCATTGAATGCATTCAAGGTACCTGCAACGTGTAATTGATACGCGCTTGAATCGAGCCAACTGTAATGCTTAGATTGAAGACAGCCATGTCAACTCTTTATGTCTTCTTCTTGGCTTGACTTCGCGAAAGAAGATTATGAAGACTTTTCATGTCTGTGGCAAGCACGCTGATGTAGACGCCGCTGAATACACATTAAACAGGAAAAACCACCTTACACTAGGACAACATCAGCATGGAAGAAAGTTGAATTGGTGAAAGCTTGTGGTTAGAGTCATTTTGACCGAGTATTACTGCTAAACAAGAACAATGCAAAACACAGGCGAAGGGTAGCGGAAGGTTTAGACGGACAAAAACCCGGTTGGGCACCGATGTAGGCTCCGATTCAGACTCATTCAGCAGCAAGACGTATTGTTATAAGGGATGACTGCATCATGAAGAGGAAGAATGGTGCAAAAATGATACCGTGTTAACGATACTTTGGCTGAGTAAGACGTCTACACCAAAGGAATACATAGACAAGGGGTAGATGGAAAGCTCAGCTGAGGAATTCCACAGAGTTGGATGGGGGTGGAGGGGGTGGGGGGGAGTAGGTGGCTCAACGAGCGGATGTTTTTGAAGATATTAAGGTGTAACTTTGTGAGTATGACGTCTGCACACAAAAAGAATTCATCGCAAAGGAGCAGTGGCAAGCTTATGGGGTTGACTCAGGTGGGGAAGGGTAGGGGGTTTCAGCGTCTGAAGAAAACAAACTGAGGCCATCCTGGATCAAGCGCGGTTAGGGTAGCGAAGCTTACGTTAATCAGCTTTTTCAAAGACTGTCACTCATGCAGGTCACGAGGGTGGCAAGGATGAAAGCAGCTAGCCCCCCATTGTTTCCGCATCGCTTGACCCTCCATGTCTGTCGGGATAGGCGAACGTCCAGAAACTGACCATGACCGTCACTTTCTTACTTTTTACATTTAGTTTTTGACTAAATGTTTTGACTTAATGTTTTAACATAGAGGGGGAATCGAGACGAGGGTCGTGGTGTATGCGAGTGTGTGTGTGTGTGTGTGTGTGTCTGTCTTTGCGTGTGTGTGTGTGTAGAGCGATTCAGAGTAAACTACTGGACCGATCTTTATACAATTTTACATGAGAGTTCCTGGGTATGATATTCCCAGAGGTTTTTTTCATTTTTTGGATTAATGTCTTTGATGACGTCATATCCGGCTTTTTGTAAAAGTTGAGGCGGCACTGTCACATCCTCATTTTTCTATAAAATTGATTGAAATTTTGGCCAAGCAATCTTCGACGAAGGCCGGACTATGGTATTGCATTTCAGCTTGGAGGCTTAAAAATTAATTGATGACTTTGGTCATTAAACATCTGAAAATTGTTATTAAAATTATTTTTTAATGAAATGATTCAAAATTACGTTCATCTTATTCTTCATCATTTTCTGATTCCAAAAACATATAAATATGTTATATTCGGATTAAAAACAAGCTTTGAAAATTAAAAATATAAAAATTATGATTAGAATAACATTTCCGAAATCGATTTAAAAATAATTTCATCTTATTCCTTGTCGGTTCCTGATTCCAAACACATATAGATATGATATGTTTGGATTAAAAACACGCTCAAAAAGTTAAAACGAAGAGAAGTACAGAAAAGCGTGCTATGCAGCACAGCGCAACCACATCCGCGCTAAACAGGCTCGTTAATTTCACTGCGTTTTGCACGAGCGGCGGACTACGGTCATTGTGAAAAAATGCAGTGCGTTCAGTTTCATTCTGTGAGTTCCACAGCTTGACTAAATGTAGTAATTTCGCCTTACGCGACTTGTTGTGTTATGCTGTTGTGGTTTAGGCACTGTACTGACGTTGGGATTGTGTGCACCCAATGAAAAGTGGCGTGGATTCTGCTGCTCGCATTTTGTGTTTTTGTGGGTGGTTTTTATGTATCTAATTATTTAGTGTTGTTTTTTTATTTTTTTTATCTGACGTTTACTCTTTAGCAATTATTAGAAGGCCACCGTGCAAATCTACATCCCTGATTCCGTGTTTCAATTGTGATACGGGCAACTCTGTACTTATTGAAAGACACAGTAATATACCATCGACAGAATGAGAAAATATAACAATTCTGGGCGTCTAAATTACAGTAGGCATTTTTTTCTCTCAAAGTCAAAGCAGCATTGTAATAAGTTGTATTTCACCTTTAATGTTTAACTTTTTGGAAACCAGATTTTGGCATTTCAGCTTCCATACTGGAGTCCCAGTTACGCTTACGTATATCAGCAATTGCTTCATTTAGTTGCCTATGGCTAGTTATTATTTTGAAGGTTTTGCCGGCAGAGAACTCTCTTGACGCGTAGGCCTAGTGTCTTCTTTTCCCAGCTCTCAAAAGAAAAAGATGTATTGTTAAAAAAAAAACCACTAAAACCTCCCTCATTAATTACATGATTATTTGATTTCTTTTGCAACATTAAAGCAAAGTTTCCACGAAAAGACTGAACACTTGCACAGACGAACAATGTCCCTTACACTACTGGCGATAACAATCTGATGGTGTACACACAGAGGTAGTATTAATAGACTTCCACTTAACAAGGGATGGACTGAAGTCCGCCAATTGTCCTGGTACGTACACACCAGGCATTCACCCCCTTGCTTACCATTGACGTGGGTACAACGGCTGACAAATTCCATTACTTCGCCGCATAGCCATATTTGGGCTAATTTGTGCAAGAATATTTTGATAATTCGTTCTGAACGGAAGCTGATGTGAATTGAGGTGGGGGAGAGGGTGGTAGGCAGAGGTGGGGAGGGTGGGGCTGAGAGGTGTTAAAGTAAAGAGAAGAGAAGAGAATGTTAGTTCTTGATTATGTGAGTTGAATTGTTACTCAGTTCTGTTTAGCCAGAATCTGGTATTGCACTGATTGCGATAAGAGAACTTACATAATGGACTGTTTTCGGACGGTAACTATAGTGCCTCCAGCACCTCTGGTCTAAAGTTGGCTGCAACATGCATAAGCAAAATAACGCTGCAATGCCTTAATCAGCGACAGTAGGGGAAAGGCTCCTAATATGGACCGGCTCCTAATATGGACCACCTCCTGTTCTGACAAACTAACGGCGCTAGAGCGCTCAAAACAATTTCATTCGCTGTATTCACCCTCTCTAAGTTGCACATGTCAAAACAGTTGCAGAAACACAAACCTCAAAACCGTTAAGCTTTTTCGCTTTTTTTCACTTTTGGCAGCGTTCACTCTAAATTTGCCGCCTAAAACGGACTCGTTTCTCACAGCCATAGCTTTCATAACACAGAAATGGCTATATATGACAGCTAAGACAGTATTTGTTACATTTTAACAGTGTGTACCCCGAGTTTTTACTGCAAACAGAAAATAATAGCAAAACCTCAAAGTATGTGTGAGTCCCCTAATATGGACCACCTTCAACAAATCGAAGAAAATAAAAACTAAAGGCAATTTCAATTAATTAATTAAGAAGCTTGCTGAAAATAACCTATAACTAGCCCTCGAGATTTAAAAAAATATAACAAATAGTCTTTTTTTTGTGGAAGTTGATAATTTCACTTATTTTCACTCTGTTTTTGATAAGCTTCTTCAGTTTCCTGGTGTGCTTCAAATAATGCTCCCATCAACCCGAAACAGCTAAATCTAAAGCATATTTGAATTAGTCTGACTTGCACACTAAGTTGTATCATATTATTTTGAAGTATAGGGGGCTTTTTACAGTGATTCGTGAAGGCCGCTTCACTGGTCCATATTGGGCGCCCAGGCTCCTAATATGGACCATTTGTAATTTTTTCTGTATTTAATTTTTGCTGAAGGTCTATCAAAGCTATTTCACCCTAATTAGGCCTAACGGTTAAACTAAGAGAGAAGGACTACCAACCACAAAATGAAACTTCTTCGCAAGAAAACAAACTAGTTATCAGCAATAAACAAAAAGTGGTCCATATTAGGGGCCCTTCCCCTACATCTTTACTTGGTCATTGTTGAGTTTGAAACTTAGCAAGATAACGTTGGTGATCATTTTCTATTATTTATCTTTTTGTTTACTTGCTAGAGTCCAAACTTGTTGGCTGACATTATCACTTTAATAAGATATCTTGGAATCTATATGTAGCTGTCTTCTCATGTTACCCATCATATCATTCATCACAGATCTGCCCAAGCTTTAACACGAGGAGATGGCATCCTTTATCTTGAACACACGTATCCAAATTAAACACACTCACTTGCTAGTATTTGTGTAGAGAGAGTATTAACTGAGTAATTAGTTAATGCAAGGTGTTGTTGATAGTCTTGATGAGAAGGATAGGAGGGAATGTTTGAGTGTTAATTACCGTTGTTAGTTGGTGTCTTCACTCATCATACACTCGCACGTATACAGGGTGCCTAAAAACAAAGTACCCGATTTTCTTTCAATACTACAGACAAGTCAGTAACTTTATTGAAATCATTTTTGCGTGATATTGTAGTCAGTTCATAGAAGTTTTGTCCCCAGTTCACAGCTTTCAGTTGAGATCGTCTGTTTCTTCACACCACGTGATCAATGTAGCCACCCCGTTTTTCAATGACAGACTGCATCCTCATTGCCATATTGTTCATTGCATTGGGGACTGTTTTCTGTGGGATGTTCTGGATTTCTCTCAGAATGTTTGCCTTCAGTTTTAGGTTTCTTGGTCCGGGGTACATATTAGCGTATTAGCTTACATATTAGTTTTTTCATTTCTCAGTACTGATGTTTCAATGTCTTTTGGGGTACTTTTTTTTTAAGACACCCTATATATGAGCGCATGCATGTACACATACAAACAAACACATTAAATCTCTCAATCACTCATTGTACTGTAGTGTTGTGCACGGGCACATACTCACACCCACTTCACACACACACACACACACACACACACACACACACACACACACACACACACAGTGTAAATCAAAAACACACACAGTGTAAATCAAAAACACACACATATGAATTTTGGGGATTTATTCTATCCTTCTTTTAACAACAGTCTGAAGATCAGCAGTATTTTGTCCGCACAAAAAAAGAAAAAATTGTAACCGAAGAGCTTGCATCTCGCTGTTTGGGATGATAGCGTTTTTCAAAATACATATTTATTAACATTCCAGTGTTATACAGCCATTATAAACACATCATTGGTAGAGAAACGAACACTCATACTACAAACACACTATTAATTATCAATGTCACAAAACACACCTAATAAAATTCCTGTTTTAAACTGCTGATATAAATACGTCAATTGTAAACCTACAAATAGTGAACACCACAAATGCTCCCTCTCTCTCTCTCTTAGATGACATGTTTTTTTTTTAAGCTAAATCTTTTGCTGACGTGTAGTAGTTCAAATCCACTTTGTTCATATGTGGGAATTTCGCTATACATTCAAACACTTCATGCCGTCACTTGCAGTTGTGAATAAAAAAAAGTACAAAATACAGTAACACACACACACACGTGCAATACGTACGTTATACCCCATGTATGACCACCCTCTCTCTCTCTCTCTCTCTCTGTCTCTTGCAGTCTGTGTTTGTTACTTCCACTGGTAAATATATGTCCAAAGTTAAACAACAAATGGGAACTTTACTTGAGAAAAGAAAACAAACGTCAAGATACATGTTACACAAACGAAATCAGAATGTGTCTCTTTATTACTGTCGGTGGAATAAACATTCTGGTAGCAAACCATCTAGATGTGCAGGTTTTTAATTCAATGCGATCACATGTTTAATGTATGATGATACATGTGTACTGAGGCTGTGCATTTCATTATTTACATAGCTGAGTTGACATCAGCTTCAACGAACCATATGGTAAAAGAGGGCACTGGGATAAAGGAACATAAAAATAGTGATCATGTTAAAAATTTGCAGTCTCTTATTACTTAAAAGAAGAGAAAAAGAGGGAGAGATTGATGTACAGAAGTTAAAAAAAAAAGTAAGCAAACAAGTCAAAAGAAAAAATAACAAAGCAAAATATACGTGATTAGTGTGAACTGCAAAATATCATACGTTATTTGTAATTTTGACCAAAATATGACATTTTACACCGATCGAGGCATTCAGTGTTCCAGCGCCAGGGGTCGAGGTGATCAATGACTTTCGAGATCTGTGTAAAATGTCATATTTAACTTTGGGGCTTGGAAATAGACGATTTTCGAAAATAACTCTGTCCGGTTTGCATGGGTTCTGAAACTTTCCCACGTGACATTAGGCCGAAAAGAAAAAAAAGTCTGTTTACGGTATCCTGACGGACCCTATTTTTTCGCGCGACCCTAGACTTTTTTTGGCATTTGGGAAAAAAAACAAAAAAAACCTTTTTTTTTAAATAAAAGTCTGTTTTTTGGCAAAATAACAGAAAAATATGGGTTTTTTTGAGAAAAAAATAAAAAATCCCGACCTACCGACCCTATTTTTTTTGCCTATGTTACCGTAAACAGACTATTTTTTGTTGTTGGCCTTACAGGCCAGTCGCTAGCAAGAGGACGTGTCCCAAACACATGTACAGGAAGCACTGCGCAAATGCAAGGGTTTACTACTCACTCTTTCACAACCCATACAAACCCAACAGAGTTATTTCCGGCAATCGTCGATTTAATGGAAATCATAAATGTACATAAAAGTATCATGTCTGGACGAAGATGCTGCCTCAAGGTTTGCAGCGTGTGTGTAATTGATTGTCTGTGAAGCACAATGGTTACATCTTGCAGGACTTGAGGGTCCCAGAGCTGTGCAGTCTGTAGAGGATCTCAATGAAGATGCTGCCTCAAGGTTTCCAGCGTGTGTGTAATTGATTGTCTGTGAAGCACAATGGTTACATCTTGCAGGACTTGAGGGTCCCAGAGCTGTGCAGTCTGTAGAGGATCTCAATGATGGTCGCTGTCCAACCTGTCTGATGACTGAAAGCAAATATTTGTAATCATTAGCAACAACAAGATCAGTACATACAGTACAGAGAGAGAGAGAGAGAGAGAGAGAGAGAGAGAGAGAGAGAGAGAGAGAGAGAGAGAGAGAGAGAGAGAGAGAGAGAGAGAGAGAGAGAGAGAGAGAGATAGAGAGAGATCAAATAAAATCAAAATAAATCAAATGTACAAGGGTTCTGGCATAAGCATTACAAATGAGCTTTTTTCAACCAGCCCTCGCTCAGAGAGGGACTACTCTAGAGAGAGAGAGAGAGAGAGAGAGAGAGAGAGAGAGAGAGAGAGAGAGAGAGAGAGAGAGAGAGAGAGAGAGAGAGAGAGAGAGAGAGAGAGAGAGAGAGAGAGAGAGAGAGCGAGTGAGAGAAATAGAGAGCGAGAGAGAGAGAGAGAGAGAGAGAGAGAGAGAGAGACAGAGATCACAGAAAATTATAGCACTCAGCACAAAACACAAGCAGAAAACTCTACATTCACGGATTAAGAACGTACCTTTCACCATGGCTAAAAGTATCATAACAAATAGTCTCCACATCAACACTAAGTCATGTTGTATACATAGGTAAAGGCAATCTCTTTGACTGATAATGTTGCTATTGGTGAAGGCAAGGGAGTGTGCTAGGGTGAGTGTAGAAATTGGCTTGTGGTTTTGTTTGTTTGTTTTTAAACTAACAAGCAAGTATCGCAAACGCTACCCTGAACTGTAAATATTTGACAATAAATAAATAAATAAATGAATAAATAGATAAATAAATAAAATAAAATAAAATTCTACATGCGGATGCAAAATAAATGGTGGTAGATGTATTGACTAAAGGGAAGTAGTAAGGCCACAGATCAAAACAAGCCTGTACACAGTTGCGTCCCTTGAAATTATGGTCTCGCTCTCTCTTTCTCTCTCTCTCTGTCTCTCTCTATGAAATGTCTTCTCTTATTCTGTTTCTTTATTTGTTTTCAAATTATTCTGATGTTATGCAGCAATGAATGCATTCTAAACTAATGCACACACATAACACTGCACTATTTTAAAACTGATTGCGTGTGTGTGTGTGTGTGTGCTTTCGTTTCTTAGTTTTCTAGCGCTGCTTTTGTTTTGTTTTCTCTGTACCTACCTTAAAACTGAGAAAATGAAACTGCATGCGAACAAATAAAGCAAGTAATCATATTTGTGTGTGTGTGGGTGTTTGTGCGTGTGCGTGTGTGTGTACCTGGCTCCACAGCCTCTGCCAGTGTCAGCGTGGATGAACTCGTAAAAGAGAACCAGGTTTCGCCACTTGGGGTCCACGGCATACCTGCTCACTGAACCTGTAGCGGCAGAAATAATACTTCCATCAGATACTGCACCGTCAGCTCAAGATATGGTTCAGGTAAGTTTCTTTACTTTTGTTTGAGCCATTTTTAATTTAGGTTAAATGTTTTTGTTTAATTGTTTGTTTGCTGGTTTTGTTCTTTGTGTGTGTGTGTGAGTGTGTGTGTGTGTGTGTGTGTGTGTGTGTGTGTGTGTGTGTGTGTGTGTGAGTGTGTGTTTCTTGTTTAATTAAAGTCCACAATTTCCAAATCATTCTTTAAGAATGTTGGGCCCTATGGCAAGCTTGCCAATTTGACTTTCTTAATCAAGAGTACAACACTCCCTCTGTTTTTAGTTTGCAGTTATCATGAACATTTCATGAATGAACATTTTTGCTTGAAAGCATCAGTCTTTACTGGACAGATCTCTCATACCGCAAGGCACGGACATACATTATGGGTCTCTCTCTCTCATATGTTAGCAGATTCTGTGCAAGTTACTTCTACTTCAAATCAATGTTCTTCTGTTAGTCAAAGTAAGTTAGTACAACTGTATGCTCAGAAGCAGACCCAATTGCAATGAACTCACTTGGAGGCAGATCTTAGCTCTAGCCTTCTATCATAAGCCAGGTGTTAAGTACTGCACCTATACAAGGGATGGAGCCACACAATTCTTCATTTCATATGACAGAAGGTGTGTAACATACATACTTTTAAAAGATCACCAAACATCTCAGAATATGAGGCCTTTAAAGGGGGGGAAGTCTTAACCTGTTCGCTGCCACTAGATATTTGTATACTTCTTCTTCTTCTGCGTTCGTGGGCTGAAACTCTCACGTACATTTTGCACGAGTGGAATTTTACGTGAATGACCGTTTTTACCCCGCCATTTAGGCAGCCATACGCCGCTTTCGGAGGAAGCATGCTGGGTATTTTCGTGTTTCTATAACCCACCGAACTCTGACATGGATTTACAGGATCTTTTTCGTGCGCACTTGGTCTTGTGCTTGCGTGTACACACGGGGGTGTTCGGACACCGAGGAGAGTCTGCACACAAAGTTGACTCGGAGAAATAAATCTCTCGCCGAACGTGGGGACGAACTCACGCTGACAGCGGCCAACTGGATACAAATCCAGCACGCTACCGACTGAGCTACATCCCCGCCCGATATTTGTATACAAAGCATTACCTGTATTCACCTGAATTTACAATGTACATTGTGCCCGTGATCCACACACATACACATTACTTGTTTGTTAGACGGGCGCTGTGGCGGGGTGGTAAGACGTCGGCCTCTTAATCGGAAGGTCGGGAGTTCGAATCCCGGCCGCGGCCGCCTGGTGGGTTAAAGGTGGAGATTTTTCCGATCTCCCAGGTCAACTTAAGTGCGGACCTGCTAGTGGCTTATCCCCCTTCGTGTGCACACACAAGACCAAGTGCGCACGGAAAAGATCCTGTAATCCATGTCAGAGTTCGGTGGGTTATAGAAACACGAAAATACCCAGCATGCTTCCTCCGAAAGCGGCGTATGGCTGCCTAAATGGCGGGGTAAAAACGGTCATACACGTAAAATTCCACTCGTGCAAAAACACGAGTGTACGTGGGAGTTTCAGCCCACGAACGCAGAAGAACAAGAAGCTTGTTTGTTACTTTTCTCCTTTGTAGTTTATTAAACGGGTTTGTTGCCCGTTTAACTAACCCAAGACGTCAGCTGATGTCCTACAGGCAGCAAAAGGGTTAAGTAAATTTACAGAACGTCTCAAAAAGCAAGGTCTTACAAGAGGGGAAGAGTCTTGAACAGAGGGGGAAGGGGGTGGTGGTATTAACAGAGGGGGTATGGGGTGGTGGTATTAACAGAGGGGGTAGGGGGTGGTGGTATTTACAGGGGGGTTCGACTGTATCAAATCATGCTCACCATGTACAGGCCTGTTGCCCTCCTTATCAGGCAGGAAGATGGCCAAAAGGCGTTTCTCCAGGTCTTTGATAAGACTTGGGATGGGTCCCATTGTCCCTCCGCTGGATTGGGGCTTGTTGAGCACCAAGCGAGAGCTTGAGCGTTTTGCACGGTCGCTGTACTTGTCAAAGCTCTCTAGCAGGAGGTAGTTCACTGAGAACACAAACATAAGATTGGAACGTCGCCCTTTGTAGTTCCAGCACAATCACACTGTGATAGATATACTGAATGTTACACAACAAGTGGGAGCCCCTTTCGTGCTTGATATGTTACAGGCCTTTACACTCAAACCGGAAAACTGTACAAGCAATTTCACTGGAAACAGAATATGAAGAAAGAAACTATCCTTGAAAATAAATCACCTCCTCTCTGGCCCTAACATCTGAATAACTATTACTGACAGTCAAGCTTTACACAGGTATGTGACAAAACAAAAGACTTGCAAACTTTGCTTTTCAGTGTTCATTGAGTGTTAATGTAACAAGAGTGCCCTTCTTTTCACTGTCGGAAATGTACTAGGGCATAGTGAGATGCAGTTATTGAGTTAATTGTTTTTAATTTAACATTTCAGTATGGTACCGTTGAAATCCAAAATAATATTCCCTAGAAGTTCAGCAATATTCACAACGTTAAGAGCTAAAAACCCAAACTCCCCACAAGGCATAGACACATACACATAGAAAACTGTATTATCTCAACTCCCCACAAGGTATAGACCCATAAACATAGAAAACTTTATCTCAACTCCCCACAAGGCATAGAGACATAAACATAGAAAACTGTATTATCTCAACTCCCCACAAGGTATAGACCCATAAACATAGAAAACTTTATCTCAACTCCCCACAAGGCATAGAGACATAAACATAGAAAACTTTATTATCTCAACTCCCCACAAGGTATAGACCCATAAACATAGAAAACTTTATCTCAACTCCCCACAAGGCATAGAGACATAAACATAGAAAACTTTATTATCTCAACTACCCACAAGGTATAGACCCATAAACATAGAAAACTTTATTATCTCAACTCCCCATAATGCATAAAGACATAGACATAGAAAACTACACTATCTCAAAAGAGAAATTATTCAGGTGTGGTGTGCCACATCAGACAACATACAACATAACACT
This sequence comes from Littorina saxatilis, assembly GCF_037325665.1. Lineage (NCBI taxonomy): Eukaryota > Metazoa > Mollusca > Gastropoda > Littorinimorpha > Littorinidae > Littorina > Littorina saxatilis. The sequence goes on along the minus strand of NC_090253.1, from coordinate 21,207,404 downwards.
TTCTACCCCACCTATGTTGACCAAGTTTGTTTTTTTTTAGCCGAGACCAGCTGTGCTGCAGCAGGTCACTCTGAATAGTGGTAACTGTGTAGTAACTGTGTATCAACACGTTGGAATTCAGGCGTTAGATCGACGTTACAGTCTGAGCGGATATATCCGTACTTGGTCAGATAGAGCCATATGAGTGGGTACGCATAAATCCGTACCTGGGAGACAATGAGTTAACATGTAAGAACAGAAAACATTCAAATTCCTTGCATGCCCAGCTAACAAACAAAAACACAAACAAAAATATTACCAATAAACATCATTGCAGGTTGCATGCATACAGGTACTCACTGAAGACCCAAACAGGCCCCCTCCAGTTGCTGTTTCCCCCAAACGCTCCGCTGTCAGACTCCCCGGGGGTGTACTTGACGCTCATGTGTTGGTCTCCCACCATCTGGCTGTAGTGGTTCTTTTCATATACCTAACACAACACAATGCTTGGTAAACAGCTGTCTTCTGACACAACACAATGCTTGGTGAACAGCTGTCTTCTGACACAACACAATGCTTGGTAAACAGCTGTCTTCTGACACGACACAATTCTTGGTAAACAGCTGTCTTCTGACACAACACAATGCTTGGTAAACAGCTGTCTTCTGACATGACACACTTCTTGGTAAACAGCTGTCTTCTGACACAACAAAATGCTTGGTAAACAGCTGTCTTCTGACTCAACACAATGCTTTGTAAACAGCTGTCTTCTGACACAACACTATGCTTGGTAAACAGCTGTCTTCTGACACAACAAAATGCTTGGTAAACAGCTGTCTTCTGACTCAACACTATGCTTGGTAAACAGCTGTCTTCTGACACAACAAAATGCTTGGTAAACAGCTGTCTTCTGACACAACACTATGCTTGGTAAACAGCTGTCTTCTGACACAACACAATGCTTGTTAAACAGCTGTCTTCTGACACAACACTATGCTTGGTAAACAGCTGTCTTCTGACACAACACTATGCTTGGTAAACAGCTGTCTTCTGACACAACAAAATGCATGGTAAACAGCTGTCTTCTGACACAACACTATGCTTGGTAAACAGCTGTCTTCTGACACAACACTATGCTTGGTAAACAGCTGTCTTCTGACACAACAAAATGCTTGGTAAACAGCTGTCTTCTGACACAACACTATGCTTGGTAAACAGCTGTCTTCTGACACAACAAAATGCTTGGTAAACAGCTGTCTTCTGACTCAACAAAATGCTTGGTAAACAGCTGTCTTCTGACACAACACAATGCTTGTTAAACAGCTGTCTTCTGACACAACACAATGCTTGGTAAACAGCTGTCTTCTGACACAACACTATGCTTGGTAAACAGCTGTCTTCTGACACAACACAATGCTTGGTAAACAGCTGTCTTCTGACACAACACTATGCTTGGTAAACAGCTGTCTTCTGACACAACAAAATGCATGGTAAACAGCTGTCTTCTGACACAACACAATGCTTGGTAAACAGCTGTCTTCTGACACAACAAAATGCTTGGTAAACAGCTGTCTTCTGACACAACAAAATGCTTGGTAAACAGCTGTCTTCTGACACAACACAATGCTTGGTAAACAGCTGTCTTCTGACACAACACAATGCTTGTTAAACAGCTGTCTTCTGACTCAACACAATGCTTGGTAAACAGCTGTCTTCTGACACAACAAAATGCTTGGTAAACAGCTGTCTTCTGACACAACACTATGCTTGGTAAACAGCTGTCTTCTGACACAACACAATGCTTGTTAAACAGCTGTCTTCTGACTCAACACAATGCTTGGTAAACAGCTGTCTTCTGACACAACACTATGCTTGGTAAACAGCTGTCTTCTGACACAACAAAATGCTTGGTAAACAGCTGTCTTCTGACTCAACACAATGCTTTGTAAACAGCTGTCTTCTGACACAACAAAATGCTTGGTAAACAGCTGTCTTCTGACACAACACTATGCTTGGTAAACAGCTGTCTTCTGACACAACACAATGCTTGTTAAACAGCTGTCTTCTGACACAACACTATGCTTGGTAAACAGCTGTCTTCTGACACAACAAAATGCATGGTAAACAGCTGTCTTCTGACACAACACTATGCTTGGTAAACAGCTGTCTTCTGACACAACAAAATGCTTGGTAAACAGCTGTCTTCTGACACAACACTATGCTTGGTAAACAGCTGTCTTCTGACACAACAAAATGCTTGGTAAACAGCTGTCTTCTGACTCAACACTATGCTTGGTAAACAGCTGTCTTCTGACACAACACAATTCTTGGTAAACAGCTGTCTTCTGACACAACACTATGCTTGGTAAACAGCTGTCTTCTGACACAACAAAATGCTTGGTAAACAGCTGTCTTCTGACACAACACTATGCTTGGTAAACAGCTGTCTTCTGACACAACACTATGCTTGGTAAACAGCTGTCTTCTGACACAACAAAATGCTTGGTAAACAGCTGTCTTCTGACACAACACAATTCTTGGTAAACAGCTGTCTTCTGACACAACACAATGCTGGGTAAACAGCTGTCTTCTGACACAACACAATTCTTGGTAAACAGCTGTCTTCTGACACAACACAATGCTTGGTAAACAGCTGTCTTTTTAACAGAACATGAATTTTGTGAAGGCTGACTTTCACAAGCATGCACTGAATGCACAAGGCTTCCGGGTGAATCTACTTTATTATCACAGTACACAGTCCTCTAAACATGATAATTATAAACTTATGTTTTCACTTGTTTTACTAAACAGAAAAGCATGAAACATAGAATCTAGGAAGAAAAGAGACAGACACTTCATTTTGCTAACTGAAACTGAGATTCAGGAAATTCTGAAAGCCCTGAACATCTTACCCACTCTTTTTCAGACACATCAGACAGAAGACACATTGCTAAGGCAAAAAGAAGAAGAAGAACGAGAACAAGATGACGAAGAACAACAAGAAGAACAAGACAATTAAGAAGAACAAGAAGAAGAACAAGAAAACGAAGAAGAAGAAGAACAAGAAGCATGAGGAGGAGGAGGAGAAACAACAACAAAAACAACAACAACAACAAGTTTTCTATGTCTACAACAACAACAGGAAAAGTGCCCCACCTTGGACAGAGAGCGGATGCCATAGGGAGACATAAACTCTTCCTCAGAGAAGACGCGCTCCAGAACAGACTGCACGCGGGGTAGACACAAGGCAGACAGAAACACCTCATCGTCCTTCAGCCTGAACACCTGGCAAAACACACGAGGGTGGGACATGGATACCGTCTCTGAGTCTGAACATAGTTTGAAGCTTGGAGGCAGAAGTCTTAATTAATACATGTACCACTAGGCTATTGCGCCCAACTGCACTGCACATCAAAATATGTCAAGTATATGCCAATGGAAAGCCACTCACATGCTGTGGATACTCATTCAGATAATAATAATAATAACAAGAACATTTATATAGTGCTAAATCAAAAACTTTCGTTAAAAAGGCTTGCTCTAAGCGCTTGACATCTAAACTAAAACGTCATTCACACTCTTTACAATGATGTACAAGAACTTCATGTTCAACAGGAAGTCACTCACATGCTGTGGACACTCAGTCAAGTGTGTGTCGAAGTGGACGGCAGCAGTGGATAATTTCCTGACCTTGATGGTAGCACAGGCCAGCAGGGGGACCAAGCCCACCATGGAGCGGAGACGAATTGGGATTCTGCCGTGTGGAGTATGGAAGACGTCGTAGAAGAATCTGTCTTCATCATCCCAAAGTCCTGGGGAATTTGTGGCATAGATTAATATTTGAACTAATCGCGAAAAGTTCAGTAATAAACAGCATATTTCAAGTATGCATCGTAAAGAACAGTAACGAAACAAAACGTTTCCATAAACCATATTGAACCAAACAGCCGTGTCTATAACTGGTACAGATTAGAGACAGCTGTGAAGAATACCTGGGAATATGCAGTTGCACCAGTTAAAGCATTTGTGATAAGGATAACCCAAGAAACGGAATAAAGCCACCATTCAAATGAGATCTTATGTACTTGAACAGAACTCCTACACACAGCAGTCCCTCTGTTCTATGATCTTCAATAATCTGTAAACAAAAAAATATTAAAAAAAAGATTTCCAAGAGTCTCAGAAGTACAGGTAAACATGCAAGCTGTATGAAAAACAAGATCTTGAAAAGAAAACATTCTAAAATGGAAGGTTCTGAAACGGTTTTCACTGTGTAAAAATATATTTGAAGTCTTGTCTCAAACAATATATTCATAGGAAAACCATAGATAGTGAATAGATCTACTAAAAGAAAACAAACACAACAATATTATATTGGTGTGCATGATATTTGGCTGGCCAAGCAAGACAGGGTACCTTTCTCCGAGACGGGCTTGTTCATGGCAGTAGCAATGTTCAGAAATTGGTTCAGGAATCTGGGAATGAGGTCACAGTAAACTAGGTCAGTCTGACCCAGTTCCACCACAATCTGAAGCATCCACAGAGCGTAGCAAGCCATCCATCCTGTGAAGTCAGCCTGTAAGATTTAAATAACCCTGAAGCTGAAATGCAGCTGCCCGAATGTGGAAGAATACAGGTAAAGCCAGAGAGCAATACACACCTTCAGTAGAATAAAAAAAAAAAAGCCTTGTTTCAAGACCGTTTTTGTTTGGGCCCCTGGAGATTAATTCTTCTCATTCAACATGTGTTTGCCACAACTACCATGTACACGCACATTTGCGTATACAGTCAAGGGAAAACCAGTGCCTGGCCTGTCTAAAAAAAACTCCGAGTGAGGGATTTTGCAGCAAGCGAGAGTGAAGATAAAGAGGGAAAATTTTTCTCTGCGCGCGAGCCAGCAAGCAGGATGTCTCAGGACTGTATAGGGCTGGTTTTTTTCTCCATCAGGTTCTGACAGAATTCCATTCCCAAACATTCCTTCCATTTGGGGAGAGGATCTAAGCACAACCACCTCAGTCTGGTGAGGTAAAATCTATATTACAGTTATACACCTATACATACCAATCTATTCTTCAGGCAAATGCTGTGGTCAAACTTTACTCAAACGATTCAGCAATTTTACGCAAGGACTGAAGACTTTTGTTGAATTAAAATAAATTATTGCATTTTACAAACTGCAGACACATACCTAAGCACATCCCTGATGTACCAACTGTAAGCCAACTCTGGATACAGTTGAACCCCACTTTTAAGAACACCCCCCCCCCCCCCCCACCCCCCTCCAAATTTAAGACTCCTGCCCTTTCAAGACCTTGAATTTTCAGAGGGGGCCCGGTAGCTCAGTTGGTAGAGCACTAGACTTGTGATCGGAAGGTCGCAGGTTCGAATTCGGGCCGGGACGGACACGGGTCAACTTTATGTGCAGACCCAGAGACGGAAGCCATGTCCCACCCCCGTGTCATCACAATGGCACGTAAAAGACCTTGGTCATTCTGCCATAAGTGCAGGTGGCTGAATACACCTAAACACGCAGACACCTGGGTAGCGCGACTCCGTTGCTGCTAGCTTTCCACTGGGAGGAAGCGACCCGAATTTCCCAGCGATGGGACAATATTAAGTAATGAAAATGAAATGAAAATGAAAATGAAAATGAAGATTTTCTGTTCATGACGTCTGTAATTTTACCCCCATTTTAAGACTCCTTCCTTTTTAAGACCCGATTTTCTCAGATTGTTGGAGGTCTTAAAAGGGGGGTGCCACTGTACTGACATATCAGACCATCAGCTCACCTGTACCAGTGACCAGCCGTGGGGCAGGCTACCAGACCTGTCAACCACACTGATGTTGTCCATCCCCAGGAAGCCCCGCCCATAGGTGTTGGTCGACTCGAACTCACTGTTGCACCACCTGCACAGAGTATGAACCTCAAATTAAAACGAATTTGCAGTGATAGCTAACTACAAAACTACAGTGATGTTATGAATACATTATAAATAGAGGCAAAGATGTATGTTCCTAGATACACAGACAAAGACACACTAATTTGTCCTGAACTGGGCACAGAAGCATGCATAATGAGACAAGAAAAACTTGTTTTTTATGATCGTTATGGTTTTTATGATCGTTATGGGGAAACATAATTTCCCTGCCTACACCGGTCATTTTGTGCTTCTCCCTATCTTCACGTAATCCTATGACACATCCTTAATCCTTACTCAATGACAATATTGAAGATGAAATCTGTGGGTCTGCACCCACCTGTGCAGCCCTAACAACCACCCCGAAACATCCCTGAAATGGCAACATTTTCTGCTGGAGTGATCAGCATTTGTGTTAACCTTATACTCACAGTATTTTACCAATCAAAATGTGAAAGTGCTGTGAGGTTGATTATCAACCGGTTAGTTCTACCTGTGATGATTGTATATGATATTTGCCGTCCTGCTCCAAAGTGAGGTTACCTCGTTTACTTCAACTGCATGTTGTAAATGATGAATTAGAGATGCATATATATGTGTAAGTATCATTCTTCCCCCAATTTTGTACTTAATGAACTTATTGACCAAATTACTTGATTATTTGGGGGAAAAATGAATGTACAAATGTAAAAAGCATCCTGCACAATCTTTCTGGTTCAATCAGCAGTAACTGTGCCTCAATCGCCATCGCACAAACAAATCTTTGCCAATGAAGCATGCATAATCCAGTACTCGTACCAGTTGTAGTTGAGAAGCAGGCGGTGGAAGCACTTGCGGAGGAAGCCCAGGTCGTTGGCACCATCAGCGTAGTAGATACGCAGCACCGCCCAGGGTTGCAGTGGAGGGTTGGCGTCCCCCATCTCAAACTCACAGCCTGGTAACTTTGCAAACACGTAAGATAACACTCAAGAGTGTTTGCGTGGGTACACACACACACACACACACAAAAGAATTACACATACACACACACAGGTGTAAACACACACACACAAATCATAACCGAATTAACAGTTCAACGGTTGATAACAATACACCGTGAAATCTTAGTTTCACACTGTTCAACTCATCACCGGCACCATGTTTTATTGGTCTTAAAAGCACTTCAGAGAAACCTGTTCTGTATTTGGTAGCCAAAATGCATCACTGCTTAGGCACTTCTTCACTGAACTATTTGCCATCGTCTGTCGATCAGTCCAAAAATGGAAAATAACAACAAAAACAAATGCTTGCAGGAAGGACAAAGGTAACACTCTCCATATAGAAACAATGTTCTGTTGGCCCTGAATCTACAACATTTCTTTGTAAAATGTTCAGTAGTAAGTGGCAAGACACCCATGGGAATACTGTTTGTTTCTCTTTCCTTTTTTAGCTGTTACCTGTCCCTTTGGGTGCATGTAGCAGTCGGACAGGAAGGTGGTGATCTGGTTCTTGGCAAAGGCAGGGCTGAAGCGTGCATACAGCACTGCAGATACGCACAGGTCCCAACCAGCATACTGCAATGAATCAGGTTAAAGTGTCAGACAAAGGACTACGATTGCATAAACCGAACATTTCCCTTATTTTACCGCTAAAGATCTCAAAATACTGGAAATGAAATCGGCAAGCAATCATACATACTGGTTCATTCTTTCTTTTCTTCTTCTGACGCATGAAATGTAATCGCTGTGTCCTCAACTTCTTTGATGGGTTTGAGTTACAGAGTGACCAGTTTTGAGAGAGGTATGATTGATTTTGTTTAAATGTTGATTGAGAAAATAGCTCACACAGTCACTGAAAGAAAGGCTAATGCTTTTCGTTGAAAGATAAAATGATCTCAACATGAAACAAAGCAACCGCAGAGATGACATGCCTCTGAAATGATCAAGTTGGTTTGATTCAGTTCCAACATTAGTTTCACTTGTTCGATCTCTCTCGCATTACTTTTCTTCTTCTTCTTCAGCGTTCCAGAAATTTCTCATTTGCCCATTTGGGTTCCCCAAACTATACTCTGAGAGCATAGTCAGCTTCGCTCCGCTTTCGTTGGGTAGGCATGCTGGGTATTTTCGTGTTTCCATAACCCACCGAACTCCCGACATGGATTACAGGATCTTTTCCATGCGCACTTGATCTTGTGCTTGCGTGTACACACGAAGGGGGTTAAGTCACTAGCAGGTCTGCACATAAGTTGACCTGGGAGATCGGAAAAATCTCCACTCTTAACCCACCAGGCGGCAGCGACCGGGATTCGAACTCACGACCTCCCGATTAGGAGGCAGACGTCTTACCACTGCGCCGTTTCGCCCGTCACATTACTTTTCAAATGCAACATAGAGAAAGATATGCCTATATTAACTTGATGGGCTTCTTATCGCTTTCTTTTTTAAAAGACAAAAAAATGACACAACACGGTACTACTCCCTGAGATATGATAAAATGTAGAAATCTCAGTAAATCATTCACAACTCGATCAAACCCAGTTTCAATTAACCGATTGAAAAAGAAAAAATCCCCACAATCTCAATGACGGAAAAAGGGGAAGATAAACACAAAGCAATACAATTGAAGAGGGGAGAACAAATCAAGGGAGATAATAACCCAAGGAAACTCCCAGTTGTCTGGCATCAGTAGTATGTGATGGTTGTGTACATGGCTCCAAGAAGAGTTGCGTCCCTTCCTCCCTTTGTTTTCCGAGCAACCACGGAAATCTGAATGACACACATGTCTGAGAATTATCACGGGACTCAATTATAGAAAATGTAAAAACACAAGCAAATATCTTGAAATAATTCTCCCCCCCCCCCCCCCCCCACCAAACACACACAAACAATACAACCTCTGTTAGACAAGCAACATTTAAGCCAGTTATAACATTTTCATGACAGCATCTTCCTCTCTTTATTCAAAAGCAACACAAAAATAATAGTAGGTACACAAAAAAAGAATGCTTGACCATAACATATTTCTTTTGGTCAATGAGAGTTCGCTGTTTCACCCCGATTTGTTCTGCAGCCTTCTGTTTGTCACTGAATGACAGTTTAACACTATTGTGACTAGCACTGCCACCGCGTTAACGTCCTGCCTGCCCAAGCTAGCCACCAAGAAACTTCCCAAAAAACAGTAACTGTAAAGAAATCTGTCTAGCAAGCTTGAATTAAGTCCAATCACCACCAAATTTTGTGTACTAATTAAAAAATGGATGCCCAGTTCAGTCGTGCTATTTATAAGTTTGTCACGCGATTTGTTTTAGCAAAGGGGGGGGGGGGGGGGTGAAAGGGGGATAATTTGTGTTTTTTAACGTTTTTTTTGTGTGTGTTTTCTTTTCCACTGCTTTTTTAAAAGTTATTTTTTAACAGAAAGTATTATAAATAATTTTATAACCAAACAAGGTGTAAAACCTATGAATTAGCTGAAATATTGTTAAAATTCTACACAGAAATAAGGAGACAGTACAAAGAAAAAAACAAGCAAATTCCGCATTCACTCACAGCATCCTGACTCAAATGAAACAAAACTGTGACACTCACCAAATGATGTCTAGGTAATCCATATTGAATATACGTCACATTTTCACAACAAAGTCCCAACTGTACACCTATGAACATTTCCAAAAGGATTAGGCTCCAGCCATCCATTGTTATCAGTGCTGCCACGCCCCCCTTGCAACTACACATTCGAAGATTCATGCAGTACCACCCTAACACGTGTAGTTTGCCGACTCATACTAGCAGCAACAACGGGACTGTTTCTTCCTCAATATCACTGCTATTATCGCTTTCTTGAGGCGAAAACAACACGTCGGAATCATGATCTACAGGGTCCTCAAGATCCAACATCCGGAGAATCTCCTCCCGTGACAAGGCTCGCCTTCGATTCATTTTTTTTCTCGAAAAAACCACACAAACCAGGCTAATTTTACATATGGCGGAAGGGCACACCAAGTGTGTCAAGGGAAACAACTCAATTTACTGCAAGCTTCAAAAACCGGGAAGCAATCACGAGTCGTGTACCTTGTATGTCTAATACTAAAATAGTCACTTCCCGTCCGTGGGCGTTGCAGCGCTATTACTAATATAGTCACCTCCCGTCGCGAAAGTGTTAAATAATGAAAACCAGTAATCTTCAATTACAAATGGTTGCTTTACTGGGTATTATTTGGTAAACTTTAAAAGCTTTAGAAGCTTTTCCTCACACAGTGGGACCTGTGATGAAAGGACACCCTCGGGACCAGCCAAGTGTCCTTACATTGCAGGTGGCCTGTCATGACAGGTTTATTTTGGTTAAGATATTAGGTCAATGACAACAGAATGTGTCCTTTCAAGGAAGGTGTCCTATCCTCGGAAGGGACTCACAGTGTTGGCAACACTGGGGTAGTGGCCTGTGCTTCATTGTTTTGAGGGTTAAAACGGACTCGACCTTATTTTTATGACAACCCTATGAAAATGTTCATGTTGAAATCTTACCATTCAGCCAGTTCTTGACGTCATACATGTAGTACTGTTTTGACCAGAAGAGGCCTGCCATGGCCTGGGTGCCAATGTTGCGTTCCTCAGGGGTCCAGTCTGGCATCATCTGCACAAAAGGCCAATCATGAGTTTCAATGGTACAATCCCTAGTGATCCTGTTAACCACCACAGATCTGTACAGGCTTTTACTTTACAAGGGATAAGAGCATCGGAGCACCCTCGTCAAAGTGTGGAGACACACCCCTCGCTCGTGACTCCTCGCTCGTGACTGACCTTTTATGTCACATGGGAAAGCGCGGGCCTGAATGTGTCCAAGAGTATTCACTCTTTCAAAACCTATACAAACCTGATGGTTTTTTCTCAACATCGTCTACAGTGGAACCCCCTTTAACTCATTGTCTCCCAGGTACGGATATATCCGTACCCACTCATATGGCTCTATCTGACCAGGTACGGATATATCCGCTCTGACAGTTAGCTTCAGTCGCTTCCTGTAACGTCCATCTAACGCCTGCATTCCAGCGTGTTGATATACAATTGCTACACAGTTACTACAATTTTGAGCGACCTGCTGCAACACAGCTGGTCTCGGCTATAAAAAAAACCTTGGTCAACATAGGTGGGGTAGAAAGTGTTAATGTCACATGGGAAAGCGGGCCTGAATGTGTCCAAGAGTATTCACTGTTTCACAACCCATACAAACCCGATGGTTCTTTCTGAACATCGTGTACAGTGGAACCCCCTTTAAAGACCTCAACAATCGAAGAAAATCAGGTCTTAAGAAGGAGGGAGTCTAAAATGGGGATACATTTACAGAGGCTGTGAACAAACAGTCTGAGAAAACAGGGTCTTAAAAGTGAGGTAGTCTTAAATTGTTTGTTTTTTATAAAGGGGGGTTCCACTGTATTAACACACACACACACACACACACACACACACACACACACACACACACACACTCTCTCGCTCTCACTTACTGCACGATAGTAGGTCTCTGCATCTTTTCGCTTTTTCCCAAACAAGGTCTTCAGCTCTGCAAGGTTGATGTGCATGGGGTAGGTGCTGGATTCTAACCTCCAGTGAACGTAAACCTTGGCCCCTGGCTCTACTGTAAACTCATAGCGGGCGCCACATTTCGTTCCGCTGTTTTCTGGGTTCACTGCATTCATCTGTCCTATCAAAAGAAAAAGACATAGACCCAACATAGACACGTGCAGACCTGCAGGCTGTATCTACATGGAAACTACGGTACAATGGTACCTGTGATGTGAGGCCCCTCTGATGAGTGGACACCTCCCATGAAAGGACACCTTCTGGAGTACCCTTGTCTATTATCTATACCAAAATATACCTGTCATGACAGGCGACCTGCAATGTAGGGACACTTTAGGGTGATCTTTCATCGCAGGTACCACTGTTCCTCTATTTGTGTTTAAAATAAAAAAACGGGTCAAAAGTGCAGTTCTTCAGTCTAACATCAAGTTTTCTTTTTGTAACAAAAACTGACATTTAAACTGGTAAGTGCATGTGTAGGATAAAGGGCACAAACACTATGAACATGATAAACTTCATAAACAATGCAAAAGCCAACCACAACAAAAAATAACATAAAATGAGTGAATACAGAAATTAATGTATCGACTGGACATTGGATTTTTCTTCTTTGAGCCATGTGATGTCAGAGTCTGACTACAAAATAGTGCATGTTTGTAAGCGTTCAATCTTAAAACATAAAAAGAAGTCTAACTAGAATCGATCGATACATAAATGTTATTTATATTTTTAATAAATATATGACATTTTACTCAGATCTCAACAGTCATTGTTCACCTCGACCGCTGGCGCAGTCTATGAGGAACACTGACTATCTCGATCTGGGTAAAATGTCATATTTTGGTCAAAATTACAAATAACGTATAATTAATGGAGAAACATCACTTTCACAAGATATGAATAAACAAGGCCTTCTCAATCTCAGTGACATCAATCAGTCAATCTTCTACAGTGGTTCCTACAATGTGAAGCCCCTCTGATGAGAGGACAACCTGTTGTCCCTTTGTGTACCATCTCTACCAAATGACACCTGTCAACAATAGCCACCTGACACGAAGGGACACTTTAAGCTTGTTCCAAGGGATTGTCCTTTCATCGTAGTTACCACTGTATCAATCAGCCAATCAATAATACAGTGGAACCCCCCTGTTAAGACACCCCAATTTAAGACTCCCTCCTTTTTAAGACCTGATTTTCTCAGATTTGTGGAGGTCTTAAAAGGGGGGTTCCACTGTACATTAAAGGAGAAACAAAATGCTTAACTCTACCATTCACAACAACTTTGTGGAAGGCATTCTTGTAGAAGGCCTGTTCATCAAACCCGCAGCTTTTCTCAGGGACAGGTGCCGACACGTTGTCTGTGAACATCAGGGTGGGAGTCACTTTCTGCTTACTTTCTTGCATGAAAATCAAGCGCCAGTTACCTTCGGACATAAAAAGAAAGATAGTTGAGAGAAAATGTGGTGACCAACGATAAACTTCTGGGACTTCTGTATAGTCCTATGAATAAACAAATATTAAATCAAGAAATAAAAGTTAACAAAGTAAAGAAACACTGATTGCAAGAAGCAATGATGATGTTCATTAGTTCAGCCCTTTCTTTTTCTTCTTTTGAAGACATGGAGACTGCAATTGTTGCATAGTATAAACTGACCAGAAAAAAATCACACCAGGCAAAACGTCTCTTATCCAATTGAAAAGATGGCATGTATTTCTGTGTCTTAAGAAATATTCCCTTTGCTAAAGCAAATTTCATCAAACTAGTGTTTTGTCTCACCAAAGTTGTATTTTATTTTGACGGTTCCATCTGACATTGCCCTCATTTCTGGTTGATTCTGAGTCATTCGAGGTATTGGCTCGTTTCTCTGAACATGCCTGAAATCAAAGAGAGAGCATAATATTATATGTGACCCTCCACCACGAAATGAGTCGCATGTCACCTCGCGCGGTTCTGCGCTAGGCTTAATATAAGTCCGGGGAGTGTCTGGTAAAAGTGTGAGGGTCATCTATAGTCACAGGCTTATAACTCAAAGTTTTCGCTCTTTTCTAAAACGGTTTTCACCACTGGATAGAGCATAAAACACTCTTTAGGAAAATGTAAAAATATGAAAATCATGCAAAGGTGACATGCGACTCATTCCGTGGTGGAGGGTCATATATAAAATATACCAAAGGCAAAAAAAACCGTGCACACATGAATGTACACACACAAAGATGCTCACACTACCAGACACTCAAATGCATAAGTCTACACACACACACAAATTCACATACGCATGCACACAATGGTAATTTATTTTCCCTTAAAGTGTGGTAACCATATGCTATCAGAGTTCCATGACTTCATTACTTAGTTATAGAGACATGCGTAAGAACCATACTTCAGACATATAATGAAAATCATGGTTCAATGTGGTTTCTCAATAAAACACCTTCACCTGCCCTTTTTTTTTTTGTTGTGATCAATTTATGTCTTTGTGGCTACAAGAAGGACCCATGACATGACATCTAGCGATATGGGAACAGGATGACATAACAAAACAAAGCAAACACACACACACACACACATTTTAATTTGAGCTGATACTAGCTGCTCTACTGTTGCACATACAAACCACACCACATTTATTGATTTAACACAAATGCCCTGTAGGTCTGCCAGCTCACCTGAACCAAAACTGTGGGACAATATGGATAGTCTGCTTAAAGCGGCCATTGTTGACTGCCTCGATCTGACACGCCAGTCCTAGATGATCCGTCTTTGCGTACTCCACCGTCACATCCCAGTGACCATCGATTTCAAACACGCCTGAGACAAAAACACAGAACGGTCAGATTTTTGTTTGTGTGCAAAATTGACAGTTACCTATCGATATATCCATCCTTCTGACGTTTCAGATTTGCTTCAAATCAGTCAGTAGGACCCAGAAAAAGAGTGTGATTACAGCGTTGGTGTTCACCAAACATTTCTGGTATACCATCAGTTTTTATTTCAAAACATCAAAAAATTAAATCATCAACCAGTCAGTTGCTTTGGTTTTGATTTCGTTTGACAATTTTCCCTTCTTATTACGCCTTATTTTAACTGGTGACCCAACCAGAATGACCAGGTTTTGTTGGTTATGTTTTGCAAGTCTTTAACGTTTTACCCATTTACAAAACTCCTAGTTCGATCACTGAATGCACTACCAAATAGCGCCTCCCATGGGTAAAAGTTACTTGTTACATTCATTACTCTCTACTGTTGCTGTTGGGTGTATCAGTATGTCACTATGTGTGTTGCGCCAGAGAAGTGTGGAGAAAGTGAAGCCTATAAATTGCCAAAACATATAGACCAATTCGCCGAATCCTAGCAACATCCCTGACAACATTTAAACTTACCAGTGTCTGTGATTTCAAACTCGGGAGCGTCACGTCCTCTGTTCTTGTTTTCCTCTCTCAGCCACTGGTAGGGGAAAGCACCCTGGGGGTACTTGTACAGCGCCCTCATGTAGCTGTGGTCAGGCACGTTGTCCAGGTAGTAGTACAGCTCTTTCACGTCTTCTCCATGGTTACCCTTCAAGACATAGAAAGAAAACATGATTATAATCGTGCCAATTATAATTGAGGTTTTTTTTTTTTTTTTACATTCTTGGTGACAGAGGCAGGTACTGTGTTAGACTCACTTCATGCTGTTGATTTGACTGTAATTTGGTTAGCATAAATGCAAAGAAACAATGATTCAAAATAATGATTTAGTTGGAAGTACTGTTCATGCCACATTTGCTCACTGAAATAAAAAAATATTTTCAAGGATACATGTATCAAAGAGAGCATTGTTAAGATGCTCAAAAAAGAGTGTCTAGTTTGGTGTCTAGTTTAATGGTAACCTAGCTAGCATCCCTTTTAACACTTTCTACCCCACCTATGTTGACCAAGTTTTTTTTAGCCGAGACCAGCTGTGTTAAATGATTTAAAGAAATACAGGTGCAGTTATCAGATTCAGAGAATGCTAGCATTTTAAACTGGCTTAAATGCGGATACCCTGAACAAAATATCAAGTGAGGCAAGACGTACATACTCTCTCAGTGGACCATAACGACCACCTTCCCGTTACGACCACCCAGAAAGATCCCCCGATGTTTTTAGCTATATAATGCCCGTGTGACCTGGAATAATAGGCCGTGAAAGGTGGATGCAGCGCCTAAAGGCAGTCGATCTACTGGTCGATGTGAATGCGTGATATATTGTGTAAAAAATTCCATCTCACACGGCATTAATAGGTAACATGCGCCTTGAGTCGCCTTGTGTGGTGAGATACGTGCGCGATATAAATCCTCGTAAATTAAATTAAAATTTAAAAAAAATATAATTGACGTTTCCATAGCAACCACCTGTCTTTTACGACCACTTTTGGTCGTCCCCTGTGGTGATCGTTATAGACAGGTTTGACTGTATTTATAATTACATGTACTATCTATAAGCTATGTATATATGTATCAGCTACAAGCTACTGACCTCGTTGCCTGTGAGACCAAAGAGGCGTTCCTTGAGGAAGCGGTCCTTGCCGTTCCACAGAGCCATGGAGGCGCACAGCAGCTGGCACTTGTCACTGACCCCCATCAGCCCGTCCTCGCCTGACACATAGGCGTGGTGGTTGGCATCCTCGTACGACACATGCTCCCAGCTAGAATTAGGACAATTTTGTATTCGTGTTTTTCTTTGAGGTACAGTGTAAACCCCCCTTTTAAGACCCCATGATTTAACGCTGAGCAGTATCGATAAAACTAATTAATTGCTTTTTAGAAAGAAAGAGGGGACACAATGCAACTCTGATCCATCTTTTGCTACCCTGGATACTGTCCCATGATGTGTGTGTGTGCCTATAAAACGCCTGAGCTTTTATCATTCTGTCACCCACCCACCCCCCACCCCCACTCTCTCCTGCTCGCTTTTTGTGTCAATTTCTATAGATCTCTCTCTCAAATATGCGCACATTCAATTTCATAGTTGGGGGGTAGGGGGGGTTAAGGGGAATCCCCCTAAGTAATATTCCTATTTTTTTCTCTGGTAATTAATGGATCACTTTAACACTTGCCTGTTTTCATCCTCGGAGAAGTCTTCCCGAACTGTCCCCCACTGACGCTCAGACAGGTAGGGGCCCCAGAACATGGGGTCGTCCACCGAGTGGTCAAAGCTCTTGCTTGATGAAACATCCCAGAAATTACTCGACGATTCCTCTGCAAACCCCACACACCATAACGATGGATTTTTGTTCTGGGAAATATTTTGCTTTGCCTCTTTGTCTGCTGACGAAAGCACTTGGGCATAGCCCTGGTCTACAGAACTTTCTTCAAATGCAATGTATTGTTTTTCAGGTTGAGCCTCCACCTCCGAGAACTCTGACTGCAAGTTTCTCCCATCCCCTGCAAATATCCTTTGCTTTTTTTGTTGGGACGCACCTGGTAGTGGTAGTTCATCTTTCTGATCTTGTATCTGACCTGATTCAGTAACCGGACGAGGATGCTTAGGCATTTTGAGTTCAATTCTTGGTGTAAACAAAATAAAATCAGAAACTTTAAAACAAGCAGAAACTTGACTCCAGCGCTTGTAGAGACGGTGGAAAAATCAAAAGATAACAGAACAGAGTAGTTGAGACTGTTGCAGTTTGCAATTTTGGGTCACATTATCTCTAGTAGGAAAAGCGCCATTTGGATTCCGATAACTACAACGGTTTATAGTGTAAAGCGAATGTGATTTTCCTGCGTGGGCATCCCAGCTGATCAATCGTTGTTTGTTCCGACACATACTGCAGAACGAAACACAGGTGTTAGAATCGCGTTGCGTTAAACAAAACAAAATGGCCAAGTTGAGGCTCTCCAGTTCGCGAGGTCACAGCAGAGCTCTCTTTTCCCCCTGATCTTCCCCCTCTCTCTGGTTGTTTTCGTTTCACAGTGCATACTTACGCGAACGCACAGCTCTCGCGTGTTAAGTCCTTGTGTAAACTACATGCTAGATCGCTAAACGTGCAGGGAAATACCCGAACACGACGCAACGCGAAGTGTTTGTTACTTTTGCTTTCGTCAGTTGTTGATGCTGATCAAGGGAAGTCACTCTTGCGTGCGGCTGGGTGGAAACCTATGGCGGACGTTTCATGCCAAAAGTGTGCGGCTGTGGTAGTGAATGAATCATATGAATTGATTATTAGAGTTTAGCATCCTCTCCGACCCGTTGGCTAATATTGTTACTGGTATTTGTGATACGCTGAGAATGGTGTGATATTTTGATTCTTCTGCTTCTTCTTCTTCTTCTTCTTCTACTTCTTCTTTCATGGGCTAAAACCCGGCGTGACTGACTCCCACGTTCACTCATGTCAGTTTTTGCACGAGTGGATGTTTACGCAGAGGCGGACGAGGGGGGGGGGGGGGGTCTGAGGTTTCCGGACCCCCCACCCCCCCCCCCCCCCCAGCAAAAAAAAAAAAAAGTGTGTTTTTTGGGGTTGAGTTTCAATTTTTGGGGTATTAATCAGTGACAAAATCTGCTGCCTGAAACTGGTAATGATCATCCTCAGAATGCACCAGATTGCACCATTTTGCATCCTTTTTTTTCAAAATGTTACGGGGGGGCATGCCCCCGGACCCCCCTAGCTTCGCGCCTTCACACCCATAATCTTCACAATATACTTTTTGGAGCCCCACCCCCCCCCCCCCCTAAAATGAGCTGATCCGCACCTGTTACGTGTATGACCGTTTTTAACCCGCGGCCATTCAGGAAGCATACGCCGATTTCGGGGGAAGCATGCTGGGTATTTTCGTGTTTCTGTAACTGATCAGTTCCAGGATCTTTTCCGTGCGCACTTGGTCTTGTCACGTGCTTGCGTGTACACACGAAGAATGATAAGGCACAAGCAGGTCTGCACAAAAGTTGACCTGGGAGAAGTTTGAAGTTCAAAGAAGCCCACGGAGAGACTGAGAGAGAGAGAGAGAGAGAGAGAGAGAGAGAGAGAGAGAGAGAGAGAGAGAGAGAGAGAGAGAGAGAGAGAGAGAGACCTTTGAAAGTGGTTTATGCGTTGGGTGTATGGAGCGTGTCATTGTATCAATTTGAAGTAGGGACAACTATAGATTAGATGGTGAACTGACGTCGCGAAAACAAACAAGTCGCGTAAGGCGAAAATACAACATTTAGTCAAGTAGCTGTCGAACTCACAGAATGAAACTGAAGGCAACGCAACGCAGCAAGACCGTATACTCGTAGCATCGTCACTCCACCGCCCGTGGCAAAGGCAGTGAAATTGAGAAGAAGAGCGGGGGTATTCGTTGCGCTGAGAAGGATAGCACGCTTTTCTGTACCTCTCTTCGTTTTAACTTTCTGAGCGTGTTTTTAATCCAAACATATCATATCTATATGTTTTTGGAATCAGGAACCGACAAGGAATAAGATGAAAGTGTTTTTAAATTGATTTCGAAAAAGAAATTTTGATCATAATTTTTATATATTTAATTTTCAGAGCTTGTTTTTCATCCAAATATAACATATTTATATGTTTTTGGAATCAGAAAATGATGGAGAATAAGATGAACGTAAATTTGGATCGTTTTATAAAAAATTTTTTTTTACAATTTTCAGATTGTTAATGACCAAAGTCATTAATTAATTTTTAAGCCACCAAGCTGAAATGCAATACCGAAGTCCGGGCTTCGTCGGAGATTACTTGACCAAAATTTCAACCAATTTGGTTGAAAAATGAGGGCGTGACAGTGCCGCCTCAACTTTCACGAAAAGCCGGATATGACGTCATCAAAGACATTTATCGAAAAAATGAAAAAAAAACGTCCGGGGATATCATACCCAGGAACTCTCATGTCAAATTTCATAAAGATCGGCCCAGTAGTTTAGTCTGAATCGCTCTACACACGCACACACACGCACAGACACACACACACATACACCACGACCCTCGTCTCGATTCCCCCCTCGATGTTAAAACATTTAGTCATAACTTGACTAAATGTTAAAACAAGTCGTGTAAGGCGAAAATACAACATTTAGTCAAGTAGCTGTCGAACTCACAGAATGAAACTGAACGCAATGCAAACCGTATACTCGTAGCATCGTCAGTCCACCGCGCACGGCAAAGGCAGTGAAATTGACAAGAAGAGCGGGGTAGTACTTGCGCTGAGAAGGATAGCACGCTTTTCTGTACCACTCTTCGTTTTAACTTTCTCAACGTGTTTTTAAACCAAACATATCATATCTATATGTTTTTGGAATCAGGAACCGACAAGGAATAAGATGAAAGTGTTTTTAAATTGATTTGGACAATTTAATTTTGATAATAATTTTTATATTTTTAATTTTCAGAGCTTGTTTTTAATCCAAATATAACATATGTATATGTTTTTGGAATCAGAAAATGATGGAGAATAAGATGAACGTAAATTTGGATCGTTTTATAAAAAAAGTTTGTTTTTTTAATTTTCTGATTTTTAATGACCAAAGTCATTAATTAATTTTTAAGCCACCAAGCTGAAATGCAATACCGAAGTCCGGGCTTCGTCGAAGATTACTTGACCAAAATTTCAACCAATTTGGTTGAAAAATGAGAGCGTGACAGTGCCGCCTCAACTTTCACGAAAAGCCGGATATGACGTCATAAAAGACATTTATCGAAAAAATGAAAAAAACGTATTGGGATTTCATACCCAGGAACTCTCATGTCAAATTTCATAAAGATCGGCCCAGTAGTTTAGTCTGAATCGCTCTACACACACACACACACACACACACGCACAGACACACACACATAGACATACACCACGACCCTCGTCTCGATTCCCCCCTCGATGTTAAAACATTTAGTCATAACTTGACTAAATGTAACAAGTCGCGTAAGGCGAAAATACAACATTTAGTCATGTAGCTGTCGAACACACAGAATGAAACTGAACGCAATGCAACGCAGCAAGACCGTATACTCGTAGCATCGTCAGTCCACCGCTCATGGCAAATGCAGTGAAATTGACAAGAAGAGCGCCCAGGGGCGGATCTGGGGGGGGGGGGGTGCAATGGGTGCAATTGCAACCCCCCCCCCCCCCCCAGCGGGACAAAAAAAAAAAAAAAAAAAAGAAGACAAAAAAAAAGAACAAAAATGTATCACCTGAAAATAGTACTTTACACGCTCAGATTGCACCAGATTGCACAATTTTGCTTCCTTTTTAAAAAAAAATTCCGGGGGGGCATGCCCCCGGACCCCCCTAGCATGCTCGGCGCTTCGCGCCATCGGTTCGGCGCTTCGCTCCTTCGCTGATAAGATACAAAAACAAAAAAAACAAAAATGTGCACCCCCCCCTTTCAAAACCCAGATCCGCCCCTGAGCGGGGTAGTAGTTGCGCTGAGAAGGATAGCACGCTTTTCTGTACCTCTCTTCGTTTTAACTTTCTGAGCGTGTTTTCAATCCAAACATATCATATCTATATGTTTTTGGAATCAGGAACCGACAAGGAATAAGATGAAAGTGTTTTTAAATTGATTTCGAAAATTTAATGTTGATCATAATTTTTATATTTTCAATTTTCAGAGCTTGTTTTTAATCCAAATATAACATATTTATATGTTTTTGGAATCAGAAAATGATGGAGAATAAGATGAACGTAAATTTGGATCGTTTTATAAAAAAATAATTTTTTTTTACAATTTTCAGATTGTTAATGACCAAAGTCATTAGTTCATTTTTAAGCCACCAAGCTGAAATGCAATACCGAAGTCCGGGCTTCGTCGGAGATTACTTGACCAAAATTTCAACCAATTTGGTTGAAAAATGAGGGCGTGACAGTGCCGCCTCAACTTTCACGAAAAGCCGGATATGACGTCATCAAAGACATTTATCAAAAAAATGAAAAAAACGTCTGAGGATATCATACCCACGAACTATCATGTCAAATTTCATAAAGATCGGCCCAGTAGTTTAGTCTGAATCGCTCTACACACACACACACACACACAGACAGACATACACCACGACCCTCGTCTCGATTCCCCCCTCTATGTTAAAACATTTAGTCAAAACTTGACTAAATGTAACAAGCAAACTTGACATACAAACAAACAACGATTATGATGCACCTGACATCATCGGTTACAAACACCATCAGCATCACCACCACCAACATCAACACCAACAACAACAACAACAATGTAAAACAAGTCGCGTAAGGCGAAAATACAATATTTAGTCAAGTAGCTGTCGAACTCACAGAATGAAACTGAACGCAACGCAACGCAGCAAGACCGTATACTCGTAGCATCGTCACTCCACCGCCCGTGGCAAAGGCAGTGCACGTGGAATTGACAAGAAGAGCGGGGTATTCGTTGCGCTAAGAAGGATAGCACGCTTTTCTGTACCTTTCTTCGTTTTAACTTTCTGAGCGTGTTTTTAATCCAAACATATCATATCTATATATTTTTGGAATCAGGAACCGACAAGGAATAAGATGAAAGTGTTTTTAAATTGATTTCGAAAAAAAAATTTTGATAATAATTTTTATATATTTAATTTTCAGAGCTTGTTTTTAATCCGAATATAACATATTTATATGTTTTTGGAATCAGCAAATGATGGAGAATAAGATAAACGTAAATTTGGATCGTTTTATAAATTTTTATTTTTTTTTACAATTTTCCGATTTTTAATGACCAAAGTCATTAATTAATTTTTAAGCCACCAAGCTGAAATGCAATACCGAACCCCGGGCTTCGTCGAAGAGTACTTGACCAAAATTTCAACCAATTTGGTTGAAAAATGAGGGCGTGACAGTGCCGCCTCAACTTTCACGAAAAGCCGGATATGACGTCATCAAAGACATTTATCAAAAAAATGAAAAAAACGTTCGGGGATTTCATACCCAGGAACTCTCATGTCAAATTTCATAAAGATCGGTCCAGTAGTTTAGTCTGAATCGCTCTACACACACACACACACACACAGACAGACGCACATACACCACGACCCTCGTTTCGATTCCCCCTCGATGTTAAAATATTTAGTCAAAACTTGACTAAATATAAAAAAATCTACAAGAACAAAAGAACAGTGAGAATACAAATTGACACGATGGCACACCCAATTCAAAACTTGTGCATATTTTATTGACATTCTTCACAGTAAATCACGTCAGTATAATTATTCAGGGAAAGCTTCCAGAGACTGATTTTCTTATAACTTTACTCCCTTTATTCGGAATTTTTTTTATATAGCTGAACGTACACTACAATCATGAGTTGTATATTTCAAATCACCCACTCCTCTCTGGTCATCTCAATCTCCTGGGGGTGTTATCCGTTTCTCAGAATGGGTATATAGGTGTTGATATCTGTGGAAAGCCGGGCAAAGAAAAAATACACCGATGCCGTTAACTTTTTTTGTTGGATAGTCACTGCATGGTCGACATTGTTCCACTGCAGATGACATAAGGTTCGCTCTGAACTGAAAGATAAAACAAAACGAAGACAGTCGTACACATATTTTATTAAAAAAAAATGTTTAAACTGTATACAATGCTAGTCAATCATTCGATTCATCCAACCATCTATCCATCCATATATCAATCAATCATTTATAGACTGTCAATACACACACACACACACACACACGTGCGCGAGAGGGAGAGAAAGAATGAGAAAGAAAGAGAGAAATTATTGGGGGAAGAAGCGAAGGCCCGGGGGGGGGGGGGGGGGGGCGGTGCAGCGCCGGGTAGGGAGGGAGAGAAAGATGGGTGAACGTAGGTCAAACTCTGATTTCCAAAGTGTCATCTGATATTCACTTCAACAATCTCCTTGAACAGTTACAGTCGAAAATGCCCCGAGAAAATATATCACTAGGTTTGTTTGTTTGTTTGTTTGTTTAACGCCCACCAGACCACGAAGGGCCATATCAGGCCATATTGCGCCACACACAAGACAGAAGTCGCAGCACAGGCTTCATGTCTCACCCAGTCACATTATTCTGACACCGGACCAACCAGTCCTAGCACTAACCCCATAATGCCAGACGCCAGGCGGGGCAGCCACTATATATTGCCAATTTTAAAATCTTAGGTATGACCCGGCCGGGGTTCGAATCCACGACCTCCCGATCACGGGGCGGACGCCTTACCACCAGGCCAACCGTGCCGGTGTAACACGAAATTTTTACTCCACGAAAAATTTACTCCGGAGTAAAAATTTCGTACGAAATTCTTACTCCGAGTACACATTTCGTACGAGAAAAGAACTCCCCAAGGCACGAAAAAATGACTCCCTCCACGAAATTTTTACTCCCCATTTTTTTTCACTTCCAGTAAAAAATCTCGTGCGCGAAAATGGGATGCGGGCGAAGGGATAATGCCAATATGTGATCTCGCGCAAACGAATGTCGCGCTAGCCTCCCTCCACCCCTTCCACCACCAAGACTAACAGGGGACAAGGGAGTAAACATTTCGTACACCTGGCATGGGAAGTTAAATTGCTCGTGTTAGGGTGAAGTAATTTATTCGTTTTTTGTATTCGTCAGGGGAGTAACATTTGTGTACGAAATGTTAACTCGGAACTCACCTGTCGTGGGGAGTAATTTTCTCGTGTAATGGGGGAGTGCTTTTTTCGTAAAGGGAGTAACATTTTCGTACGAAATTTTTACTCCGGAGTAAAAATCTCGTGGGAGTAATTTTCTCGTGTTACACCGGTATGTCACTAGGTACATTAATAACTAGATGATTACCCGCTTCGCCGGGTACCGGCTTCGCCGGGAAGAAGTAGAGCCGAATACCAGGCTGCGCCTGGGACCCGGCTTTGCCGGGTGTACGCCGGCTTTGCCGGCGCACGAAGGAAGGGAGATCTAAAAATAGTAACGTGCAGTGACCTTCTTAAAATAGTATCGTAGTAACGGGAATATGGATTGACGCCACACGAAGGAAGGGAGATCTAAAAATAGTAACGTGCAGTGACCTTCTTAAAATAGTATCGTAGTAACGGGAATATGGATTGACGCCACACGAAGGAAGGGAGATCTAAAAATAGTAACGTGCAGTGACCTTCTAAAAATAGTAACGTAGTAACGGGAATAATTATGGATTGACGCCACACGAAGGAAGGGAGATAAACGCGCAAAACAAAACACTGGAGAAGATAAGGAAGAGTTACTGGGAATGGATATAGTGGATCTACAGAAAAACCAAAATCGGTTCAGCGCTGCGCGCTGAAAGCACGTGTTGAAATATCTCATCGATGAGGTTGTGTCCGGGGTGTAGCTGAATACGGTCTCCAAATTTGAAAAAGATCGACCTAGAACTTTGGCCGTACATCGCGGACAGACACACAGACACACAGACACATAGACACACAGACACTAGTCGTATATATATATATATATATATATGCTTAACACTGGCTGTCACTGCAACCCATCCATTATATTGGTAAAGTATCATGCTAACCTCTCCACAGTGCAATGTGTCAATGTGCCAATCAGTATATCCTTGAAAAAATAGCTGTCGAAAATGCCCCGAGTAAATATGTCAGCAGGTTCATTAATAATGCTCGGGACTGGCTGTCACTGCAACCCATCGATTATATTAGAATAGTATCATGCCGCACCTCTCCACACTGCACTTTTTTTTAAGGGACAACTCCCTACCAAAAACGGCCTCAAATCGGACCAAGCTTTGTTTAGAGGTGGCAACGTCACCACACCAACAATACCTTAATAACCAAAGTTTGGACGTTCAATTTTTCAATGGCTGTGTTTTGGTCATCTTTGCAGACTAAAGTTTCAATACACTAAATTGGTCTTTGTTTTCGCCTTGTCCCACTGTTTGGCCTTTGAAAACGGTGCAATGTGCAACTATCTCAGGGGCTCACATCAACGTCGGACATCGAACATAATTATACACGGATATTTTTTTCCAAATGTCCTATACATTTTTTCATGTAAGAGGACATAATTATGTCCTATTGATTTTGTCACTAAGTGGTCATTGTCCGTACTTTCCAATTTACAGTAGTTTGATTTGCTATTTTATCAATGTTTTGCGAAGCGATGTGTCTCTCCAAGCAAACGAAACTTGGTGAGACTGTGTCTGCTTTTTATAGAGAAGAGCTTCCAAGGGTCGCAACTCTGAATGTTCCAAGCCGGTTGACAGTTGCCTCCCTTCGCGGTTTTTTCTCCTCTGAAAAAGCAAGATAACTAAAACAAATGTCCTGTTGATTTATTTTTGTTCAGGACAAATGTCCTATCACTTTTGCATTGTCCAGGACATTTGTCCAGTGCCACCTCTTATGGATGTGAGCCCCTGCCATCTGCTAGATCACTGTGTTAAGTACAGGGGTACCTGCGGGTAAAGGATATGACACCATTGGGACCTGCCAAATATCCCTACCTTGCAGCTGCCCTGTTCTGACAGGTATATTTTTTGGGGAAAAGAATAAAACAGGAGAACAGAGAAGTGTCGTCTCATCGGAGAGCTTCATATCACAGGTACCACTGTACCTAATTTAGCACGGATGGATTTCAAATTTTGGCCAACAATTAAAAAAAATTAAAAAGATCAATGTCGGGTTCAATTAACGGCGAAGATTCGCATGTCAAAACTAACGAAGCGAAGTAGGGGACGGGTTGAAGTACTTTGGTCTAGCTGCGGGTTTTTGGGTATGAAGACACCAAGAAGCTTCGCGAAGTCAACTTCGGTCTCAATTAGGGACGGGCTTAAGGAAGGTCTTTTCTTTGTATTAAAAACTATACCTTCTTCTTCTTCTGCAGGGTTGTGGGCGTATGCTGGCTCCTCACTAATCGTCGTCATTATATTTGGGCGTGTAGTTGATATATTGTTTGCCTCCGTTGTCGTAACCTCCACCGCCTCCGCCTCCGCCTGAAGAGCCGCCACCAGCGCCTCCCGCTCCACCTCCTAAAGCAGGTGTAAAATACACTGTGATGTGCTACGCCGTCGGCAAAACGAATGTGTGATGTGTGTGTGTGTGTGTGTGTGTGTGTGTGTGTGTGTGTGTGTGTATGTGTGTGTGTGTGTGTGTGTGTGTGTGTGTGTGTGTGTGTGTGTGTGTGTGTGTGTGTGTGTGTGTGTGTGTAGGAATGTCGTGGGGTTTGGAGGTGAGTAGTGGTGTTGGTGGTGGTGTGGTGTTGTGTGGCGTGTGGGTTTGCTGGTGTGTGTGTGTGTGTCTGTACGTGTCTGTTGGTCTGTTTGTATGTGTAAGTTAAAAGAAGAGGATTGCATTGTGTGTGTGTTTGTTAGTGTGTGTTCCTGCGTGCGTGCGTGTGTGTGTGTGTGTGTGTGTGTATGTGCTTGCGTGCATACATACGTGCGTGCGCGTGCGTGTGTGCGTACGTGTTGTCAGTGTTGGAAAAAGAAAATGTGAGTCCAGTTGTCATTGTTTCTGTTCAATGATGCATAACAAACCTCCTCCGGCGCCCCCTGCACCAGCGCCGCCTCCAGCTCCAACTCCTCCACCACCGACGACACCCACTCCAAAGGCGTTGCCGCCGCTGACGACGATCGGTCCCACGTTGGAATTGGACGACGATGCTGTGTTGATCAGGAATTGGCCGTTGCCGGTGTTGATGACGTCGCTCCCTTTGACGACGATGAATTGACCTGTAAGTGATTTATGGCGTTGTCAATGCAATGCGAGTCACCTTTTTGTCAAATACCGTTTTTTTCTTTCTTTCTTCTTTTTCTTTTCTTTTTTTTTTTTTTTACTCGATTTTACTCGATTTGTTCCTGTCTTTTCTTTCCTTTTGTCTTCTTTTTATATTTAGTCAAGTTTTGACTAAATATTTTAACATCGAGGGGGAATCGAAACGAGGGTCGTGGTGTATGTGCGTATGTGTGTGCGTGCGTGCGTGTGTGTGTGTGTGTGTGTGTAGAGCGATTCAGACTAAACTACTGGACCGATCTTTATGAAATTTGACATGAGAGTTCCTGGGTATGAAATCCCCGAACGTTTTTTTCATTTTTTGGATAAATGTCTTTGATGACGTCATATCCGGCTTTTCGTGAAAGTTGAGGCGGCACTGTCACGCCCTCATTTTTCAACCAAATTGGTTCAAATTTTGGTCAAGTAATCTTCGACGAAGCCCGGGGTTCAGTATTGCATTTCAGCTTGGTGGCTTAAAAATTAATTAATGACTTTGGTCATTAAAAATCGGAAAATTGTAAAAAAAAAATAAAAATTTATAAAACGATCCAAATTTACGTTTATCTTATTCTCCATCATTTGCTGATTCCAAAAACATATAAATATGTTATATTCGGATTAAAAACAAGCTCTGAAAATTAAATATATAAAAATTATTATCAAAATTAAATTGTCCAAATCAATTTAAAAACACTTTCATCTTATTCCTTGTCGGTTCCTGATTCCAAAAACATATAGATATGATATGTTTGGATTAAAAACACGCTCAGAAAGTTAAAACAAAGAGAGGTACAGAAAAGCGTGCTATCCTTCTTAGCGCAACTACTACCCCGCTCTTCTTGTCAATTTCACTGCCTTTGCCATGAGCGGTGGACTGACGATGCTACGAGTATACGGTCTTGCTGAAAAATGGCAGCTACTTGACTAAATATTGTATTTTCGCCTTACGCGACTTGTTTTTCTTTCTTTTCTTCTGTCTTTTTTTCTTTGATTCAGTTTTTCTTTTTATATTTAGTCAAGTTTTGTTATATTTAGTCAAGTTTTGACTAAATATTTTAACATCGAGGGGGAATCGAAACGAGGGTCGTGGTGTATGTGTGTCTGTGCGTGTGTGTGTGTGTGTGTGTAGAGCGATTCAGACTAAACTACTGGACCGATCTTTATGAAATTTGACATGAGAGTTCCTGGGTATGAAATCCCCGAACGTTTTTTTCATTTTTTTGATAAATGTCTTTGATGACGTCATATCCGGCTTTTCGTGAAAGTTGAGGCGGCACTGTCACGCCCTCATTTTTCAACCAAATTGATTGAAATTTTGGTCAAGCAATCTTCGACGAAGCCCGGACTTCGGTATTGCATTTCAGCTTGGTGGCTTAAAAATTAATTAATGACTTTGGTCATTAAAAATCTGAAAATTGTAAAAAAATATAAACATTTATAAAACGATCCAAATTTACGTTCATCTTATTCTCCATCATTTGCTGATTCCAAAAACATATAAATATGTTATATTCGGATTAAAAACAAGTTCTGAAAATTAAATATATAAAAATTATTATCAAAATTAAATTGTCCAAATCAATTTAAAAACACTTTCATCTTATTCCTTGTCGGTTTCTGATTCCAAAAACATATAGATATGATATGTTTGGATTAAAAACACGCTCAGAAAGTTAAAACAAAGAGAGGTACAGAAAAGCGTGCTATCCTTCTTAGCGCAACTACTACCCCGCTCTTCTTGTCAATTTCACTGCCTTTGCCATGAGCGGTGGACTGACGATGCTACGAGTATACGGTCTTGCTGAAAAATGGCATTGCGTTCAGTTTCATTCTGTGAGTTCGACAGCTACTTGACTAAATATTGTATTTTCGCCTTACGCGACTTGTTGTTTTCTTACTTTCGTTCTTCATTTCTTTTTTCCTTCCTACTTTCTTAATTTCTTTCTTTCTTTCATTTGTTTTTTTCTTAGATGATATTGATAGTGGGTTTTTTTTTTCATTTTATATTCTCTATCATCCCAATGCTGGGAAATTCGGGTCGCTTCCTCCCAGTGGAAAGCTAGCAGCAACAAGAGTCGCGCTACCCAGGTGTCTGCGTGTTTAGGTGTAATCAGCCACCTGCCCTTATGACAGAATCACCGAGGTCTTTTACGTGCCACTGTGGGGTGGGACATGGATACCGTCTCTGAGTCTGCACATAAAGTTGACCCGTGTCCGTCCCTGCCGGGATTCGAACCTGCGACCTTAGGATCACAAGTCCAGTGCTTGAGCTACCCGGCCCCCCAATTATGGCGTATATAATGAGTGCCTATGAAACATTCTAAAAAACGCGATCGTTGGAGGGGCTCTTGAACATATTGTCAGAGTGAGTTCGATCCATGGTTCGGCGGAAATTTATTTCAGAGTCAACTTTGTGTGCAGACTCTCTTCGGTGTCCGAACTCCCCCCCGTGTACACTACATTGGGTGTGCACGTTAAAGATCCCACGATTGACAAAAGGGTCTTTCCTGGCAAAATTGCTTAGGCACAGTTAATAATTGTCTACCTATACCCGTGTGACTTGGAATAATAGGCCGTGAAAGGTAAATATGCGCCGAAATGGCTGCAATTACTGGCCGTATAAAATTTCATCTCACACGGCATCACTGCAGAGCGCCTAGAACTGTACCCACGGAATATGCGCGATATAAGCGTCATTGATTGATTGATTGATTGATTGATTGATTGATTGATTGATTGATTGATTGATTGATTGATTGATTGAGTTATTATACTTCGCGCAGTCTACTGCAAGAAGTTCGGTGCACGAAACTTTGGACCTCAATTTTCATTAAAAAGACTTCACGAAGCTATCGCGACGTCAACTTTGGGCTCTATTCAGAACAACCTTTGCTCTATCGTCGAAAAAAGCACTCCGGTATTTAAAGGGTCAGAACGCCCAAATACTGGGGACTAAATATATAACCCATTAGAGTTAAATTCACTATCTATATATATATATACGACTTGTGTCTGTGTGTGTGTGTGTCCGCGATGCACGCCCAAGGTTCTCGATGGATCTGTTTCAAATTTGGTGGGCATACTCAGGTACACCCCGGACACAACCTGCTCGATGAGATATTTCAACACATGCTCTCAGCGCGCAGCGCTGAACCGATTTTGGTTTTTCTCTGGATCCATTCCCAGTAACTCTTCCTTATCTTCTCCAGTGTTTTCAGCGTTTATCTCCCTTCCTTCGTGCGGTGCGCCGGCTATCCGGCAAAGCCGGGTCCCCGGCGCAGCCGGGTATTCGGCTCGACTTCTTCCCGGCGAAGCGGGTATTCATCTAGTAGCTATAGGCTATATACTACTAAAAACTAATAAGGATATTCATATCGGACAAATCGTACTACAGTTTCAGGCGTTCTACAAATACTGGAACACGAAAACAAAACTTCACATTACATTTATATGTAAATCAGTAGTATATGAAAATTGTTGAAGGAAGATGCTGTTACTTACCACCTCCTGCGCCAGCACCTCCTGCCCCTGCGCCAAAACCTGCGCCGAATCCGGCACCACCACCACCGCCTGCTTTTAATCCTGCGTCGAATCCTGCGCCGAATCCTGCGCCGAACCCTACCCCACCGCCAGCTCCTCCTGCACCCACGCCAACTCCTACGCCAACTCCTGCACCGCCGCCAGCGCCAAATCCTGCGCCGAAGCCTGCGCCTCCAGCACCTCCGGCACCTGCGCCAAAGCCTGCGCCGAAACCTGCGCCACCGCCCCCACCTCCCGCACCGACACCGATACCGATACCGATGCCACTTCCTACAATGCAAGAGACATTTGTTGAATATCGTTTCATACGGCGAATTTGATTTCATTACATTCATGTACAGGAGCATACGGGCGCATGCAGGGATAGTATTGGGATTCATTTTCTCCGCAAAAATGTTTCGGTTAATGTGGACAGTTTAAGGCCGTTGTTGTCGTCACTAAAGTTGAAAATTCTTAATTATGAACATTTGGATCTTCATATCTAATTCTTATTTTGCCATTTTTAACATGTTCAACATCAAAATACCTATCATGTTGACACACCATACTATTAAACAATGTTGTTCAGTTTTTGTAATATTTTTATCTTGTCATCTACGTGTCCCATGTTGTCAATTAAACACTGTTTTCATGGTACACTACCAACAAATATTTTCTTCAAAAATGTACACAAACACCATACAACTCTTATCATTCCTCCTTATTTGAATGAATAACATCTTCAAAGCATTGTAATTAAATTGAGGTAATAAAAAAAAATTCCACATATTTACATATTCAATTTCTAAAATGAGTTGGTTATAAAAAGAAAGTGAGTGATTTTCTGCCCCCCGCCTCCCCCCCCCCCCCTCCACTACACCACACACACACACACACACACACACACACACAAACACACTCACACACACACACACACACACACCGTTTCTAGGCGACTGAGTTGGCAACATTTCTGGCTTCAAATGTCATAGTGAGGCCAGAGAGAGAGTGAGCAATGTGTGTGTTGCAGTGAGCATTTCTGGTCTTACCTCCACCGAACAGCCTGCCGCCTTTGTCGACCCCTCCTATCACCCGTCCTTCACCGTTAACGTAGATGACATCAGCTGTGGAAAATGGATGACGTCATTGTTTGTTTGGAATGACCGGGGGATTGGGGATGATAAATTGCTAATAATTATCTCATTAATGTGCGATTTAATGACACTGATTATCAGAGTGTTCATTGTGTGTTACCTGTTGTACAATTACTTTCTTGTCACCAGCTAGCCTATAAAATAATTAAAGACGTTTAATTTCAAGCTTTGAAGCAAAAAAACAAACATGTGGACAAATAGTTATAGAAGACTATACATTTAAATGTTTCCATAGCAACGCTCCGTCTTTTTGTAAAATTTAAAAAGGCAAGTTTTACTTAAATTATTGAACTAATGATGTTTAGCAATTTTTTTTAATGATAGTATAAAATGTTTTGACCAGTCCTTAACTTTTTTCTGAACACTATACATGTCAATCAAATCGATCCTGAACTATACATAGCGTTCTACGAGGCATTGCGTCTAATTATGCGGTTTTTGTGTGTGTGTAGGGGGGTTTAAACAGTCTTTTATTCAACAATGTATACATACAACACATAATGGACATGTTTAGAATCAATGACGATTATGCTTAATTCATCACTTTATATTCAACCAAAGGTATCTTGCAAATTTACCTTTATTGCGAACGGTCGTGGCTTGTTTCACAACCAGATCTGGTCGACCTGAAACAGTATCAAAGTCAGTTATCAACGATGAATGTTTGCAAAAGCTCACGAATGAAACATACACAATTATTATTTATTTTATTATTAGTGAGTATTTCTACGCACATACCCTCCCAGAGGGAGGCTCATGGCGTTTACAATATGCCGTGTGAGATGGAATTTTTTACACAATATATCACGCATTCACATCGGCCAGTAAATCTCAAGCGTGTTAGGCGAGTATATACTTTCACGGCCTATTATTCCAAGTCACACGGGTATTTGGTGGACATTTTTTATATATGTCTATACAATTTTGCCAGGAAAGACCCTCTTGTCAATCGTGGGATCTCTAACGTGCATGTTACGCGCATTCTTACGATTACGACCATCTTAAGATGGCGCTGCGCCGGTACACGCCGCGTGTATTGGCGCAGCCGGCTTAAGACGGTTGCGCTATTACACGTCTGCGGAAAAACAGATGGCTGCGCCGATACACGTTCACCTACAAAGCAAACTGCGTTCAGTAAAACCTATTCACTTTCACATTGAGTTGTTGTCACACGTGATAGCGTCATTCTTTGGAAACTCACTGTGACCGGGGCCCGAGGTCATGAGACGCACGTATTTTACGTGCGAAGATACGACTCACATTTTTGGTGAAGTTAAGATCTCGAGCACTAAACGACAGACGTATCGCAAAGTTCGTTTGTAAATGCCTTACGATCGCGTCGTGACCTCCACCCCAGGTGTTCAGTGTCACTGTGTGTGCCCGTCGCTTTCTGACCATCGTCATTCTCCCAGCCAACATGGATCCAGTCTGGCGAGAAATCGGCGAGACCCTCGCAAAAGAAAAGGCCGACCATCCTAGGTCTCTTGTTATGACTGAAGGCCGTTACAACAACATTGTAAAGTATATAAAGGACAACAGCTCCCTCCCAACCACAACCCCAGAGGATTTAAGTGAGAGGAAGAGTTGCCGGGAGATCCTCAAACGGAACAAGTTCGTGTTGAAAGGCATACCACTGAGAGGGTTGACTGATGCTTTGGTGGCACCGAACAAAAGAGGAGACCAGGTGAGAATGACATCCAGCTGACTTTTCGTAGTATCAAACAATTTAAAAGGGCAGTTCGAACTTATATAAAACTAAAAAACTATACCTGATTTTTTTACTTATGTCATTCAAGGTAAAAGAAACCTATTGCGATTTACTCTATCTGACAATCTGTCTCTCATCTCTCTTCCTGGGTACTGTAATTCCTAAAAGGCATATTCAAATGCTCACATTTCCATACTACCCACATTGTCAGAATAGCAATATTCACAACAAATGTTTACTACTACCTAACTTCATTTCAAACCCACACCGATAATTATACATACACACATTTTACATTTAAAGCATTGGTCGGCTACTATCAATATGTATCGACTTAAGTTTGATAGATTGTGATTATGAACGTGTATCGGCGCAGCCATCTGTTTTTCCGCAGACGTGTAATAGCGCAACCGTCTTAAGCCGGCTGCGCCAATACACGCGGCGTGTACCGGCGCAGCGCCATCTTAAGATGGTCGTAATCGTAAGAATGCGCGTAACATGCACACCCCAATGTAGTGTACACGGGACCTCGGTTTTTCGTCTCATCCGAAAGACTAGCCCTTGAACCCACCACCTAGGTTAGGAAAGGGGGGAGAAAATAGCGGCCTGACAGTCGAACACGCAACCTCTCGATTCCGAGCGCAAGTGCGTTACCACTCGGCCACCCAGTCACAACAGAACAATAAAAACAAAAAACCTTATCTTCTCAATATTATTTGCCAGTCACATGTGCATGCTGTTTTTCACAGTAAAGACCGGTAATTCAAGATGATTGTGAACGTTCCGTGTTGTATTAAATGCAATGATTTATTATTTTCCCTTTGTTGGTGTTTTTTTTTAATCTTGGAGCATTAGTTTAGGACTCTTTTATTGCTAATGCAGACAGAAACTCGAAACTAATAGACTGCTTTTTTTCCAAATACAAAATGATAATGATTAGCTGGTGTGTTTTTTAAAGTTTATAGAACGCTTAACAATAGACACAACGAACGATTCACTCGAACGTAGATTTATCGATCTTTGAGCAAGATACTCAACATACGAATAATCTTCTGTATATTATCAAAAACGTCTGTCTGTCCGCCTGTCTGTCATACTTTGGACCACTTGTAATTCCAGTGTTAATGAGCCAATTTGCCTGAAATTTGGCATAACACTTTGCCATACCTATGACATATTTGTGGGTAATCTCCAACCAATCGCTAAGTACACGCCAGACTGAGTGTATGCGAGTAAGCGCACAAGCGTGCTTTCTTTCGCTTTTTGCTCAGGTGTTTCTTGGCCGATGACTTTGGTACTGATGTAAAGATAAACATTCACCTTCCAAAGTTCGGCTTGCTCTATCAAAGAAGACAGGAAAAAAATTGACAAATTGACGATCAACACTGAAGATTCTCCAATGACTTTACATTTTCTTTTCAGGTAAAAACAAAAACAAAACCGGTTCGATATGGACAAGGTCACTCACCTGCAGGCGAGTATCTTTTGTCAACTGAAAGAGAGGGAAAAAGAGAAAGACGTCAGTTCAAGCAGCCTCGTGAATCATATCCTGGAGGTAATGTACATGTGTGTGTGCGTGCGTGCGTGCGTGTGTGCGTGCGTGTATGTGTGTGTGTGTAAGACATAGACATAAACACTTTATTATCTCAACGAGAAACTCAGGTGTGGTGTATCACAGCATTACAACCTACAACATACAACGTAAGAACATAAATAAAAATATTGAGGCGCAGATAGTCAACTCATAATAATCAAGACTAGGACGACAATATCAAAAGAAATCTCTCTCTCTCTCTCCCTCTCTCTCCCTCTCCATCACTCTCTCTCTCCCTCTCTCTCTCTCTCTCTCTCTCTCTCTCTCTCTCTCTCTCTCAAATGAAAGTACTTTGAAATATGGGGTCCCACAGGGATCTGTTTTAGGCCCATTATTGTTCTCCATTTATGTCAATGATTTACCACTGTACATAGATAATAACTGTGAGTTGTTTGCAGATGACACTACTATTCATTCTAGTCACCATTCCATAAATTATTTATCAAAAACTCTACAAGAAAGCATTGATGCACTCCTGAATTGGTCAGAGTTAAACCATATGTCTCTTAACCATACTAAAACAAAATTTATGCTAATAACCACAAGACAGAAACGACAAAATCTATTATCGAGCATTCCACCTCTTTATATTAAAAATCAAGTATTGGAAGAAGTGTCTCACCACAAAGTCCTTGGTGTAAAGATTGATAATAATTTATCATGGCATGATCACATTGATTACATCTGTAAGATTGCTTCCCAAAAAATATATCAGTTATCAAAAATAAAACATTTCTTGAATCTCCACTCGCGAAAGATTTTTTTTTACAATCACATCTTGTCAAATATTGATTATGCATCCACTGTGTGGGATTGTGCAAGTGCTAATGCTTTGAAACCTTTAGCCAGTCTTCACAGAAGAGCAGTTAAGCTTATTATGCTAAAAAATCACACTCCTTCAGAATCTGATTATACAAATTTGCAAGTATTACCATTTCAAAAAAGGTTAATGTATAATAAAGGTGTTATAATGCATAAAGTGATGTCAGGATATGCACCGGAGACATTACGTAATAATTTTATTTTGAACTATAACAGACTAAAAATCATCACACCGACTCCACGTATTGACCTTTTCAAATCAAGCCTTCTATATTCAGGTGCGGTCCTATGGAACTCACTTCCTATTTTTCTTAAGCATAAAACAAACACAGACAGCTTCAAAAAAAATTATATGTCGCACATAATGCAACTAAACATGTGCTGAATGGTTCAACAATTCATTTAAAATGTATGTGCATGTTAAACTAAATTATAATAATATGCAGATCTAAATTAAGATATGTTAAAAATTGACATATTTATTATTGGAAATTGTACTTAAAATGCAGCATGACAAATGTATATCTGTATATATATATAATGTATTATAAGTTTGATGTGATAGTTATTTGATTATATTGTTTTCTGTTCTTGTTGACCCTATATTAGGGCGAGGGCTGGATGTAAAAAAGCAATATTCTTGCTTATCTATTACCCTCGATAATAAAGATTTTGTCTTGTCTTGTCTTGTCTCTCTCTCTCTCTCTCTCTCTCTCTCTCTCTCTCGCTCCATTCATATCACATTACGTCACAAGCAGACGGGCACGCGCGTGTGTGTGTGTGTGTGTGTCACAGTGTGTGTGTGTGTGTGTGTGTGTGTGTGTGTGTGTGTGTGTGTGTGTGTGTGTGTGTGTGTGTGTGTGTGTGTGTCACAGTGTGTGTGTGTGTTCTTTCCTTCCTTCCTTCCTTTGTTTGTTTATGTGTGTGTTTGTTTGTTTATTTGTTTGTTTGTTGGTTAGTTCTCGCTTTGAGAAGAGAAAGTTTTAGCATACTCAAACATGTTCTGCATATTACTTGAATTGCCTTTTTATTGTTTGTGTCATATGAAATAGTTGTCTTTCTGAGAAAGGTAAAACTGTTTTAATCAAGGGCAACATGTTCTGCATATAGTTTTCTTAATTTGTTCTGTCTGTCTGTCTGTCTGTCTGTCTGTCTGTCTGTCTGTCTGTCTGTCTGTCTGTCTGTCTGTCTGTCTGTCTGTCTGTCTGTCTGTCTGTCTGTCTGTCTGTCTTTTCTTCTTTCATTTTTTTGGTTGGTTTGTGTCCTCTGGTTGAAGTTCTAAGAATTTGCACATGCAACTGGGTGTGTAATCTGGCCAAGGATTTGCATTAAGAACTTGGTATATAGCTTTAGCCCTAGGTGATCAAAAACCTTTTAGAATCAACCACACATTTTACTCACTACGCTTGATTCCAGGGATGAGAGGAGGGGAACGATAGTCGACCAGGATGGGTCCCTTCTGCCCCCCCCCCACCTTGACGGGCACTAAGACCTTATGCACCGTGTTCACTCTCTGTATCACTGGCACTTGCTGCACCACGTTCTTCACCACGGCTGAAACACACAGGTACAAAGGTAGAAGCATTCATCACCACGGCTGAAACACACAGGTACAAAGGTAGAAGCATTCATCACCACGGCTGAAACACACAGGTACAAAGGTAGAAGCATTCATCACCACGGCTGAAACACACAGGTACAAAGGTAGAAGCATTCATCACCACGGCTGAAACACACAGGTACAAAGGTAGAAGCATTCATCACCACGGCTGAAACACACAGGTACAAAGGTAGAAGCATTCATCACGACGGCTGAAACACACAGGTACAAAGGTAGAAGCATTCATCACCACGGCTGAAACACACAGGTACAAAGGTAGAAGCATTCATCACCACGGCTGAAACACACAGGTACAAAGGTAGAAGCATTCATCACCACGGCTGAAACACACAGGTACAAAGGTAGAAGCAGTCATCACCACGGCTGAAACACACAGGTACAAAGGTAGAAGCATTCATCACCACGGCTGAAACACACAGGTACAAAGGTAGAAGCATTCATCACCACGGCTGAAACACACAGGTACAAAGGTAGAAGCATTCATCACCACGGCTGAAACACACAGGTACAAAGGTAGAAGCATTCATCACCACGGCTGAAACACACAGGTACACAGGTAGAAACATTCATCACCACGGCTAAAACACACAGGTACACAGGTAGAAACATTCATCACCACGGCTGAAACACACAGGTAAACATGTAGAAACATTCATCCACGCAGGTACAAAGGTAGAAGCATTCATCACCACGGCTGAAAAACACAGATACAAAGGTAGAAAAATTCATCACCACAGCAGAAACACACAGGTACAAAGGTAGAAACATTCATTACCACGACTGAAACACACAGGTACAAAGATAACAAGTCGCGTAAGGCGAAATTACTACATTTAGTCAAGCTGTGGAACTCACAGAATGAAACTGAACGCACTGCATTTTTTCACAATGACCGTAGTCCGCCGCTCGTTCAATTGGCAGTGAAATTGACGAGCCTGTTTAGCGCGGTAGTGGTTGCGCTGTGCCGCATAGCACGCTTTTCTGTACCTCTCTTCGTTTTAACTTTCTGAGCGTGTTTTTAATCCAAACATATCATATGTATATGTTTTTGGAATCAGGAACCGACAATGAATAAGATGAAATTGTTTTTAAATCGATTTCGGAAATTTTATTTTAATCATAATGTAGGGCATTCCTTGATTCACATTCATGTAGTAATCACTCAGTGAAAAGTATAACGCAGTCACAAGCTCCTGTGAACGCAGTTATGAATAATACACTAGATTTGTTTGTTTGTTTGCTTAACGCCCAGCCAACCACGAAGGGCCATAACAGGCCGGTGCTGCTTTGACATATAACGTGCGCCACACACAAGACAGAAGTCGCGGCACAGGCTTCATGTCTCACCCAGTCACATTATTCTGACACCGGACCAACCAGTCCTAGCACTAACCCCATAATGCCAGACGCCAGGCGGAGCAGCTGTTAACCCGTGATTTGTAAAAATGTTAAAAAAAATTACAAATCGCGGGGCGCCCCGTGATTTGTAAATTTCTTTACAAATCACGTTTTTGCGCCCGATATTTTCTTGTCATCTCCAAAGTCAAGGGACAACAAGTCGCGTAAGGCGAAAATACAACATTTAGTCAAGCTGTCGAACTCACAGAATGAAACTGAACGCAATGCAATTTTTCAGCAAGACCGTATACTCGTAGCATCGTCAGTCCACCGCTCGTGGCAAAGGCAGTGAAATTGACAAGAAGAGCGGGGTAGTAGTTGTGCTGAGAAGGATAGCACGCTTTTCTGTACCTCTCTTCGTTTTAACTTTCTGAGCGTGTTTTTAATCCAAACATATCATATCTATATGTTTTTGGAATCAGAAACCGACAAGGAATAAGATGAAAGTGTTTTTAAATTGATTTGGAAAATTTAATTTTGATCATAATTTTAATTTTTTTAATTTTCAGAGCTTGTTTTTAATCCATATATAACATATTTATACACGGTAGTAAAATGACGCTTGGCTTGTGAAATGTCGCGACAATGGGATGGGGGCGAAATGGAATGGCGGTGAAACGGCATGGCGGCCAAATGGGATATGGTGTCAAAATGGGATGTCGCGCTATTGTTATGACATGTTAGTAAAATGACGCTTGGCTTGTGAAATATCACAAAAATGGGATTGGGGCAAAAAATTGGACGGCGGCAAAATGGGATTGCACCAAAATTCGATGTTGATCTAAAACCACCCCTACCACTCAGCGTAGAGGCTCTAAACAAGAAAGAATAATAATAATAAAAGGCATGCATTACTTTGTGGAATGCGATATTTTTACATTTTTACATTTCTACAAATCGCGGTTTTAGGTTCGACGTGATTTGTAAAATGTTTTTACATTTTTACAAATCACGGGTTAACAGCAGCCACTAGATTGCCAATTATAAAGTCTTAGGTATGACCCGGCGGGGGTTCGAACCCACGACCTCCCGATCACGGGGCGGACGCCTTACCACTAGGCCAACCGTGCCGGTACTAGATAATTTTACAAGGATTGGCGCTTGTATATGCATGTTTTGATGTAACCCTTAGGGTTTTTTTCCTTTACATATTTTTGATACTGCGATCACCAAGCCATGACTATCCCCCACCCACCCCCTGTGTGTTGTAATTGTCCAAGTGTGTTCTGTTTTATGATTGTGTCCCCTTGTCTATGTGATGTGCTGTAATGTAAAGCATAAACATGTAACAAATAAATTGAAATTTTTTTAAAACTCCACTAAAAGAGAATAAACAAAAAATAAAAATAAAAAGTAATTACTCAGCACACTTTAGAAGCATCTATCATCGCATGCGCGTGTCCAAATGCAGCGAATGGCCTGTGCATCTCTTGGGGTCAAAATGCCAAGAAAACATTCCCAAATGGCTTCTTAGATAATATTTGTTTAAAAACAGAAGCAGTAACAACAAGAACAACGAAACCTCTAAATATACATATTCGGTGCAAGTTATTTCAGACCTTAAGGCCCGTCCAGACACTC
This sequence comes from Littorina saxatilis, assembly GCF_037325665.1. Classification (NCBI taxonomy): domain Eukaryota; kingdom Metazoa; phylum Mollusca; class Gastropoda; order Littorinimorpha; family Littorinidae; genus Littorina; species Littorina saxatilis. Next base: position 21,166,898 of record NC_090253.1, on the reverse strand, counting down.
CCGGCCGACCCTGTCCACATTTGACTTATGCTCAAAACGGCCCCGTGGGGCGCACCGCGTCGTGCTATGATCGCGAAGCGTTATTTGCAGAAGAATAGCGCGTGTTCTAATTTCTATGACACAGACATAGAACGACGGAAATTTGACCAATCAGAGCAAACCAGAGCGATGACGTCAGCTGCTCGCGGCGCGGCAGTCGAATGCAACTGAACCTTCTTGTCAGCTGACCCGCTCCACTGATACCGCGTTGTGAAAAGAATCGTCGATGTGTGGCCACTCGGCAAATCCCGCGCGACGCACAAAACGGCCTGTGGCGCATAGAGCGTAAAACGGCGGCCAAGTCTGGACAGGGCTTAAAGCAGCAGTTGTCACAAACTGGATGAGGCACAGCGATAGGCTTTAAGATACTACCACAGAGACAGACCATGACACATTTAGCAGATATTTTGAGTGAAAGTTAAGAACAAGAACAAAGGCAACAACAACGATTACAACAACAACAAAACAAAACAAAACAAAAACAACGACAATTACACAACCACCACCACCACCAACAACAACAACAACAACAACAACGTTGTTCCAGGCCTAAAGCAGCTATACTCACGGAAGGGATGAGGCACGGGAACAGCCTGAGGTACAGGGTAAGGGCGAGGCACTCCGACAGGGTAAGGGCGAGGCACTCCGACACGGTAAGGGCGAGGCACTCCGACAGGGTAAGGGCGAGGCACTCCGACAGGGTAAGGATGAGGTACGCCAATAGCGATAGGCTTATGGCGGATGTAGGTGGCACACACTGCGCTGACCAGGCAGGCCAGGCTGACCAATGTGATGCTGACCCGCATTCTGAACTGTCTGGACATAGATGGAGAACATATAGAGTGAATGAGTCATGTACATGTGGCTCATTTCGACGTCGTCATGGAATTTTGGCGTAACTCGCTTTAGACAGCTCTTCAGCAGAAGGCCAGAACTGATTACAGTCAAACACGCTTAAGCCGAACTCCCCCGGGGAATGAAAAATCGTTTCGCTTATCCGAGTTTGTGCATATCCGAGTTCGGATAAGCCACACCTTTCCCGAGAAATCACCCTGCAGTTCGACTTAAGCGAGTTTTTCAGGATAAGTTGTAAAATCACTTGGAATCTCTCTCTCTCTCTCTCTCTCTCTCTCTCTCTCTCTCTCTCTCTCTCTCTCTCTCTCTCTCTCTCTCTCTCTGTGCGTGGTGTTTGTGTGTGTGTGTGTGTGTGTGTGTGTGTGTGTGTGTGTGTGTGTGTGTGTGTGTGTGTGTGTGTGTTTAAATGAATAAGATCAAAACAGTGATAAGTTACAAGTGCTTTCTTCAGTGGTGCTTTATTAATACCTCAAAGCCAACTGTAAAAATAAATGGTGAAAACAGTGACACATCTCAGGAACAAAACCAAAGATTCTACAAGCAACTACGCTTTTGTTAAAAGGATTCCAAGTAAATCGTAATAAATGTAATGTTTCATGAAACCCTCTCCATTGAAGAAAGAAAAGAAACAAAATTAGACAATTTGTCTCTGTGGTCACAAATCAAGATCAGATCTCCGTAAACATAGATTGTAGGCAAATGTTTTGTTTCGCTGCATGTTTATTGTGGTTTGATCTTCCCCACTCGCTCAAAATGAGCACATACATTCCTCAGGTAGATTTGCTCTTCACAAAGATCTCCTCCTTCTACACGTCATCAGTTTCCCCGCATACTCAAAAACAGGTGACGTGTTCGTTTCCGTAGGATAATTATAGCCGTGACGAAATATGTTTATCTTCCTGACGTGTTTTTCAAGCACACAAAAAAAAGTCTCTCCGACAGTGTTTAGAGTTTGGCTTATCTGTCAAAATCACGTTTGAGATGTCCGTGTTTGAGTTAGCTATTTTTTGACAGAGTTTGGCTTATCCGAATTAGAAATAGTCTTACAAAGAGGGGGGTCTGGCGGGGAATTGGTTTTGGTTTCAGATATCCGAGTTTTTTGCTTAAGCGTGTTTCGTTTAGGCGAGTGCGGCTGTATTTGTATTATGAAATAGTGTACCTGGTATGGATAAAAAGATGAACGAATGTAAAATCATGGTTTGTCCATCGTACTTGAGAGAATATTTCTCATTGAGAATGATTTGCAGGACGACGACGAGTTGCAGGTCATCATGGCTCAGCCAAACATTCGACTCCAACGATCCGTTGTACAATAATTAAAACGTTATCTTACACAGATCGCGGTCGAGGTGAACGATGACTGTCGAGATCTGTGTCAAATGTCATAGTTTGGTCAAAAATACCAATAACATTTATAAATCGATCAATTTGAGATACAATTTTTTATTTTTTTATTTTTATAAAAGCACCCTTTTGTAGTCTTGGCCAGCCGCCTAAATATGAGTTTTAATCGGCCTCTGGCGTCACATAGCTCAAAGAAGGGAATTCCAGTGTTAAATCGATACATTGTCATTTTCAAAATAAAGACATCAAGTGTATTCCGCACCTGACCAACACACCAGAACCTAAATGGCATAAGAGAACCCTGCCACTTGAAAACATAGTAAGACTCAGTGTTGAGAGGGAATTTTGTTGTTGAATTAATTTAGCAGATTGGCATAGGTTTTACTCACAAAGTGTATTCAACAACGACAGATCCCACTCAGTGCACTTAGAACTCAGGCTGTTATAAATGTCGGCATGTGTTTCAGTTGTAGCATGCTGTTATCCCGTGTACATGATCGCTTACAGGAGAAGGATTGTACCTTTAAGTTTTGATGCGTCGGTGATCGACAGTGATTGGGACAGGTGCTTTGTAAACTGGTATTTTGACTTGATATTATACGATACCATGTACGAAAACAAATATGCGTGTTCTGTTTCTATAGCAGTTTTCTATTATAAGATGTCTTCCACATGTCTCCCGAGGAACTGACAAAGGAGTTCGATAATGAAATTTGTCTAGTTGACCTTGTAATATCAACAGCAATGAATGTCTCGTAATGTAACCCTGCACAGCCTGGCCGGGTTACATTACGAGACATTCATTGCTGTTGATATTACAAGGTCAACTAGACAAATTTCATTCTCGAACTCCTTTGTCAGTTCCTCGGGAGACATGTGGAAGACATCTTATAATAGAAAACTGCTATAGAAACAGAACACGCATATTTGTTTTGAAAAAAAAAAGAAAAGTTCCAACGTTTTTTGTGTGGATGTGAACGTTAATTTTTGCACTTCGCACAGAACTGCAGGATTTTCAGTGGGAACTGTGAGGACACTTTTGTTGGTGGTATTATTATAGATACAGTATAGATGTCTGAAATGCTTTCATGAAATTATGCTGTCAAGTAGTTTACACACAAAAAAACAAGATGTTCCTGCAAATGTTAATAAAAAATTAAAAAATTAAGGTCAACATCCGAGTGTTGAAACGTCACGCTCTGCTGATTAGAAAGACCCCCTAGTGGTATCGCGGGAGCAAAAGGTCAGGGCGATTACGGCAGTTTGAAAAACATTCCTTGGCCTACAAAGTCGTTTCTATACACATTTGCATTACTACGTTCGGCAGACACGTTACGATTATATTGTAGATTGCAAAATGACCGAAGTCTTCTGTAGTTTCATGGTATTATTTAATGCCCGCTTTGTAAAAGAATTGTTTTCTTGCTGTTAAAGATGATCCAAATAATGTTTTACAGGCCTAACTGTCACTGTTCTTCTTTGCACGTTTCAGAAACTCACCGTAGGTGAAAACGATTTGACCGCACTCCGGTTAGCTTCGAGATAATAAAACATATTGCAGGCCTGAAAGTGGCGAGTAAAAACATTTCTACTCGCCAAATGCGAGTAAAGTAGCTGAAACAAATGGTTGGTTTGGCGAGTAAAAATACACACATTTTCTCTCTGGCTAGTAAATTATGAGAAGTACTAGCCAAAGGCCAGTGCCCCATTGCGTGTACTTTCAGCGCTGTATTTTAACAATGTGCACATTTGTATTAACACAGGACGTCCTTACTTGGCCAATGATGCCACCGAGAACGTATATTATCAATTGCTTCAATCATCCTTTCAAACAGACTTTCAACAAAAGTCAATAATACCGCAAAACGTATTCATTATTTCTCAACGACTGAACTTACCTGCAGAGTCGATGGACAGAAGAAGAAGGAAGAAAATAGAAGCGAAGAGCCACTAACTTGGGGTAACCGCTGTACGTGTCATCTTTTGTCTTGTCCTTTTTATAAGGCCATCCGGTCATCTGTCATTTGTCAGAAATTGCAGCTCCCCTTTGAAAAGCTTATCAGTTTCCTTCAAATTTAACTTTGACATATCAAACTCTGATGGATTTATTAAGACCTCGTGTTTTAAGGCTATTGCACCTTCATCAAGGTCTCTCTTTACCTGTCTGTCTGACTGGATCTCTCTCTCTCTCTCTCTCTCTCTCTCTCTCTCTCTCTCTCTCTCTCTCTCTCTCTCTCTCTCTCTCTCTAATTCCGAGCGGGCTTTCAATGTGAGTGCGTGTTCCACCCAAAATATGATAAAAAACAGTTTATTTTAAATTCACCCTTTCTTTGTTTTTATCAAATGTTTTTTCCTTTTCTTGCGAATAAAATGTAAAAAAAATATTTTACAAATTACGTCGAACCTAAAACCGCGATTTGTAAAAATGTAAAAAAATTAAAGGAATCGATCCGAATTCGCCAGCGATATAGGACAATAAAGAAATGAAAAAAGAAAGAAAAACAAATCTAATGGATTCCTTGACTTTGGGGTAGCGCGACTCTGTTGCTGCTAGCTTTCCACTGGGAGGAAGTGACCCGAATTTCCCAGCGACGGGACAATCTAGTGATGAAAAAAACAAATGAAAAAAATCTAAACATATACAGTCGCGCTACCCCAAAAGTCAAGGGATTTTGTTTTTGTGCCTTGACTTTGGAGATGACAAGAAAATATCGGGAGCATTAACGTGATTTGTAAAAAAAAAAAACTAATCACGGGGCGCGCAGACCCTTGATTTTAACCCCCAGGCTCAAAACTGCAAGGTTCAGCAGCTAAAGTCACTGCTTGTGACGTCATCGGAATTTTACCCAGAATTCACCACTTCCGTACTCTCGCGGACGTTCGCGATACAATGGCCGCGAGATTGGAACGCGAAAACGCTTCGCTTAAGCCACGAAATTCGTCGGATTATGGCCTAAACGATTCCGAAATAAACTAAACCCTGTGAGAGAAGGTGAGAAAACAATTTCCTACGGCATGCATATGCCTGGTTAACTAACCTAAGTCACGCCAAAACGCAAATGAACGCGTTTTTGACACCAAAAAAAGCCTGTTGGGGTCCTTTAACTTTTTAGCATGAGTATTCTTCTTCTTTGTTCATGGGCTCAAACTCGCACGTTCATTTATGATTTTGCAGTGGATTTTTACGTGTATGGCCGTTTTTACACCGCCATTCAGGCAGCCATACGCCGCTTTCGGGGGAAGCATGCGGGATATTTTCGTGATTTTATAACTCATCGAACTCTGACATGGATTACAGGATCGTTTCCATGCGCACTTGGTCTTGTGCCTGCGTGTACACACGAAGGGAGATAAGGCACAAGCAGGTCTGCTGGAAGAGATCAGAAAAATCTGCACCCTTAACCCACCAGGCGCGGCCGGGATTCGAACCCACGACCTTCCGCATAGGAGGCCGATGTTTTTATCACTCAGCCGATGCGTCTGTCATTCGCATGAGTATTAAAACATAACGGTGAGAACCTCACGAAAACGTCCAGGAACGGCGCCACCTATTTGGGCTCTTGATGGAACACATGTCCCAAAGAGCCTTGCCGTAAATCGCTAATTTTCCGGCACATCAGAGACGTCGCTGATAGATGGGCCGTTTCGCCCCAATGATTGTGGCCGACCTTAGAATAACGGTGTCAACGGTGTCAGCCCTGCAACGAAAGACTGACATCATCGGTTCAACCCACTGGTGCATATGAACTTTGTTTTTATTTTTTATTTTTTATTTGCCAAGCACATCATCGTGGGGCTTTTAATAAAAAAAATTCAAGCATCCGTCTACAACGTATCATCATTCATCCTTCAACATTTAGACAATACTGAAATATCTCAACGCTAATTCATATCCTAACATCACATTTATATCAATAGGCCTACCATATCTATACTTACTGATACACATTTTTGAAATGAGCAAAATATGATTAATAATTTTGTTTTGGGGGGTTTGCACTTCTGGAGAATAACCAAACAATACATCTTTTTTTGTTAATATGCAATTTTCTCCCGTATAAACAAATATACATCTAACATTTTCCCATTTGCTACATTTCCAAAAGAAGTGTTCAATATAATCCATTTCATTACAAAGACTACATAAACTATTTTCTTTTAACTTCATTTTATGCAATAAAATATTTGTGGGATAAATATTATATAAAAATTTTCCATTGGAGTAACTTTAATCTTTCTTCGCTTGTACATGCACTTGCCATGACCCAATACTTTTCGTCAATGCAAATGTTATATTTGTGGGACCAAACTTTTACAGAGCAAGGTTCACTGGCTTTGGGTTGCGTTAATATCGCACGAAATTTCTTCGGGGAAGGGTTTTAACTGTGTTGTCTCGCAGACGCTCGCGCGCAAAGGGCCGTGTGTAAAGCGTTGTACTCAAACAGCCTTGTGGCACTATATCCGACAATGGCACAGATATTTATTTCCTGTTCAAAAAGAAAGTATTTTTGATCAATGTTTGTGGAATAATGCAGATATTATTTTTAGAAAGAATTTGTTGTGTTTTGATAAATGGATTGAAGCCGGTGTGAATTGTGCACGTGATGTATGGATAGACGAAAATATTGTGTCATTTAAACATATTGGTGCATATGAACTTTTTATTTGACCTTGTCTTCCACGTTTTGCCGAATGTTATTTTGCACAAGAGTTCATGTATGTAATGAGCGCTTCTGGGGTGATAACGCGAGACAACTCCTGTGATCTTGCCGCGAGGTGGCGCCAGTTACCAGCCGAAAGAAAGAAGGGGCATAACCTCACCAGAACCGACCATTGTCTGTTTACCGTATAAAATGCACGACTTACACACGAACTGTTACCAAACCGATATGTTATTTCGGACCAATGCAAGTTTGTTGTCCTTTCTTTGTGTGATCTTGCCGCGAGGTGGCACCAGTTACCAACCGAAAGAAAGAGGGGGCATAACCTCACCAGAACCGCCCATTGTATTAAAAGAAAAAATATCTAAATGACGATGACAGAATTGACATTCAAAAATACCCTTGCAGGGGCGGATCACATCTTTTTAAGGGAGGTATCCACATTTCTTTTAGGGACAATTCGACGACGCGAAGCGGACCTAGGGGGATCCGGGGGTATGGTATGCCCCCCCCCCCCCGCCCCCCCCCCCCCGGAAAATGTTGATAAAAACAAGGAAAATTGAGAAATCTTGTGCAATCTGAGGCAAGAAACGTCCCCTAATAAACCTTCCAACAAGTACATTTAAGAAAACAACATCTTTGGATCAAAACAAGGACAACTGACCGATCGGGTGCAACCCGAGCCAACAAATTGCCAAACTACTTTGCAAAACCGTCACTTAGAAGACAAAGGCCGGCTCCTAGGGTGGTCCGGAAACCCCGGAACCCCCCCCCCCCCCCCTCCCCCCCCCCTCCCCCCCCCTGAATCCCCTCGTGCCTTGTTGATCAGTGTCTGTTATAATTGCTTGCCTATTGTACTAAACATGTTTTTTTCCCGTCTTATGTATTATATCCGTGTGTTCTGTGCATTGCATAATAAAATGTGAATTGAAGAAGAAGAATATCAAACACAATATCACGTGACAATACTCGTGTTCGATTTTCTAAAATAAAACAATTAATTATATATTAAAAACACGTCGTTAAACCAAACGTTCTACAACAGTTCCTGGTGTGATCTGACAAAGTGTGTTTGCTTGCGGATTCCTTTTCTGGTGATAATCAAATAAAATGAATTGATTAAAAGCCACACACACACACACACACACACACACACACACACACACACACACACACACACACACACACACACACACAATAAATGAAGCGTCTTCAGCGTCTGAGTACCGATGATTCATCGTTGTAGTTGCCCAATGCTGTCCTGGACGCGAACGTCTAACAGACGAAACGCTTTGGAGTTTAGAAAATCAAAACCGGAATCAAGCAAATGCAAACAAGTTTCACGCCTACCCCGAGCAAAATATCGGCACGGTTGGCCTAATGGTAACGCGTCCGCCCCGTGATCGGGAGGTCGTGGGTTCGAACCCCGGCCGGGTCATACCTAACACTTTAAAATTGGCAATCTAGTGGCTGCTCCGCCTGGCGTTATGGGGTTTGTGCTAGGATTGGTTGGTCCGGTGACAGAATAATATGACTGGGTGAGACATGAAGCCTGTGCTGCGACTTCTGTCTTGTGTGTGGCAAACGTTAAATGTCAAAGCAGCACCGCCCTGATATGGCCCTTCGTGGTCGGCTGGGCGTTAAACAAACAAACAAACAAACCCCGAGCAAAAAGTAGGTCGGATTAAAGGTCCTTGTCTACATTTTTATACCGAAATCGCCATTTGACCATTAAAATGCAGAGTCTATTATCTACAAATATCAAAAATACACCCCCTTTCGATCAGGAAAGACGAAGCCAGTGTAGCCGTTTGAAAATTCATTGTGGTATTCCAGCGTAATACTCATAGTAGGATATCCTTATTTGGAAAATGCCAAACGCGAAACTCCTCTCAAATCCCGTGCATTTCGTGCGTTTAAAAAAAAGCTTGGACAGCGCTCCAGTGTCAAACTGTTGCTGCACTTGTTTGGGCGTGGCTATAAGCATAGTGACATGAATTTGATTGGTCAGTATTTTTAGGCAAAGCACATGTTTTCAACAAACAGAAAACAAAATATTGGAAGCGTGAGTCACGCAACCCAAAAATAAAATCTTTCTTCACATATATTTTTTTTTCTAGAACTTGTTTCCCCATGGTTCATTCATCATCTGACATAACTTTTTAGCGAAATCTAACCATAAGATTATTGAAAAAAAAGCAAAAATGTAGACGACCACCTTTAAGCAAAGGCACAGCTAGGCGCTTTGTAGCAAGAAGTGCAGTCACTACAGGTTTGCAGCGCTTTACTTAGAATAATTGAGCTGTCTATATGTTACAGGCATTAAGTGAAACCAGGCATTACGCGTAATGCCTGAAATGTTCAGGCATTACGCGTAATGCCTGTGACCACTAGGCATTACACGTAATGCCTAAATATATCAGGCATTACGTGTAATGCCTGAAAATCATTGTCAGGCATTACACGTAATGCCTGAAACCTGTTACAGGCATTAAGTGAAACCAGGCATTACGTGTAATTCCTGAATATCGTTTGATAGAATCGGTCGAACAACAACACCTTTGACTCTCGCTCGTTTCTTCTTCTTTTGATACTCTGCGCACACAGATTTGTAAAGTGGGGTTCACGTAGGACAGGGTCCAGATTGCATTCATCTTGCTAAAACAACAACAACATGTCAATGTACCCGAGCGCTACATTCAAACTACTAAAGATCGTGAACAATTTACGTCGAATAATAATAACAAATCTCCCTTATGAGAAAAAAAACCCCGTTTACACAGTGTTTCTCAAGCGAACATTAATAATAATTTGATATCGTAGCTTATTTAACAGCCCCGGAATGTGAGATAACACAACACAATTTTCTTATTAGGCCAAAAAAAAAATTGTCTGTTTAGGGTAACATGACCAAAAAAAGTAGGGTCGGTAGGTAGGTAAAGTTTTTTTTTGTTTTTTTTGTTTTTTTTGTAAATGCTATGTTGGCTGAACATTCACTTCTTATATTTGATGAATACATGTTTCAAAACTAACGTATAAATAAAACAGAGAGAAAGGGAGAGAAAGAAACGCCAAATGTCTCTTTTTAGCATTTTTACCTTTTTTTTTTTTTTTTTTTTTTTGAAATCAAAAAAAAGTTTTTGGGTCGGCGCCAAATCGATAGGGTCGGTCGGGTTACCCTAAACAGACAATTTTTTTTTGTTGGCCTTAGCTGTTTTTGTTCCAGCAAGAACGATACAGTAAGAGTGAGTGCATGTCACAATGGAAAGCCGAGGTCCAATATTTCCAGTCGAGTTTTCACCAGTTGCTTATTCGTCACCTTGGAGGATAATGAAAAAGAACAATTGTTTACTCGACGTTTGTTTAAACATTATGAAAAGGACGGCAGAAAGTTGCTCCCGAGTGTACTTCAGAACAATCGAAGAAGTAAAAACTGCCTTCCAGAAAACGACAAAGTCACGTCATGAGTATCATCTCTTGGGAAAGTAAGTGATGTACGTGTGGTGTTTGTCAAAACAGATTTGAGTGTTGGTATTCAACTCTACGTCTATCGTGAAACAATACTGAAACCGGGTTATCTCCAATGCTGTCTCTGATGAGTAATTGACACATAATTATAATGTCAAAGGGAGGTAACAACAAGTCGCGTAAGGCGAAATTACTACATTTAGTCAAGCTGTGGAACTCACAGAATGAAACAGAACGCACTGCATTTTTTCACAATGACCGTAGCCCGCCGCTAGTGCAAAAGGCAGTTACACTATGTCAGAAATACATTATTTTGCATTACGAACCATCACTCATAATCGCAAAATAAAATGTGCATTCATTTCAAAGCTCACTTGATTGAATGTCAGTTACTATATTCACACCATGACATTTTGTCAACACTTTGTCATAAAAAAATGTTCTCACTGTCATCAAAGAGGTAATGTGTATTGCCTGAATTGCTTCAGGCAATAAGCGTAATTTTGAGAGTCAAATTTCAGGCATTACGTGTAATGCCTGGTATTTTTAGGCATTACGTGTAATGCCTAGTGGTCTCAGGCATTACGCGTAATGCCTGAACATTTCAGGCATTACGCGTAATGCCTGGTTTCACTTAATGCCTGTAACATATATACCAATTGTAAGATATTCCAAGCGTGAGATTTCATTGTTCAAACCATAGAACAAACTTTTTACTTCTTGGGGTATTTAGAGATAGTGTATAATGGCGGGTAAAGTATATTTAAACTCACTCAGCACCAATGTTTCAGCGAGACTCCTACGTAAATATGCCGTATTTGAGCAATTCGGTACTGAAGCTTAATAGGTCATCAAGCTTACAGACAGGTAGGGGTAATAGCCTAAAGTCTTTAAAACCTCGTCAATTCACGGCTCACGACAAATAAGATAGGCATACCTATGCCTCAGGCAGAGATCGGGTAATTGGCATCTTCAAAGCTTTGTTATCAGAATTTTTTAACAAACGAGTGAATGCCACAGTTTCCAGACAGTTGGGCGGCCCTCCCTGTACAGTAAATTATCTTGTCGCACTCATAGATGATGACGCTGCGAAAAACGTGTTTATTCCTTACGCATACATGTCTTTAGTGTGACAAGGCGTGACATTGACAGAGCAACGTGTGTTGTTTTTGGTTTTGTTTTACGAGAGCTTATATAACTTGTTTGATTAGGGTTTTTTTTGTTTTGTTTTACGAGAGCTTATCTTACATGTTTGAGTAGTTGGTGTTTTTGTTTTACGAGAGCTTATATGACGTTTGATTTGTTGGTTGCCCGAGGTTCACCGACAGTTTAAACGTTCTTGACAACTATGCTGTCACGTGTTTCTGAATGACGTCAAGTGTTACTGTGTAATTCATCTTAAAGGCACACACAGCTTCACGTAAACCATCCGTTTCTGAAAGTCTTCTCTATATTTGTAAAGTTTGAAACCACTTTTAACAACCCCCAGTTCAGTTGATCTCTAAGAAATTTCAAGGTCACAGGTAGAGGGGTCAAGGTTCGTTCAAAAAATTTAAAAAAAGTATTGTTTTCTTCAATGTTTTGAAGGGAGATCTTTGAAACTGTACACACTCTTATTTGATGATCTGGTCAAGACTTGACCAAAGTCTGCTTGACTCTCATCGTCACAGAGGGGTTGATATCAGGCGAATGAAGCATTATCATTCTCTTCTTGATTTTGAAGCGATATCTTTGTAACGTCACACACTTCCAGGGTTTGATTATCCACGTGTTATCGATATACATCATGTTAGTGTCAATCCTGGTTGATTAAGGTCACATTTCCAGGTCACAGTGTGGTCGACTTCCGATCAATAAAATTCGAATAATGTTATTGAGTGTTGAGCACATGCAGCGGACGACTTCTTTCTTATTTACATCAAACATACATGGGTGGGATTCTTCCGGTATATTTCGGAAATCCGGATTCGTAATGTCTGTGGTGACGTTTTTTTGTTGTTGTTAATTATACAAAGCCTTCAGCGTCTGGGGTCCCCCAGACCCCCCCCCCCCCCCCTTAGAATTCTTCAGGATTCATGGCATTTTTCTGTCCCACCCATGAACATAACGATGGCGAGTCGCGGGAGCAGTTGCTAGTGTTGTGTTCTATCCTTATTCAATTTCTTTTCGTTTTAAGAAAAAAAGTGCAAAATATGCTGTTTTACTTTGTTTAAAAGGTCTTTATTACCTAATGACAATTAATCATAGATGCGTGTATCTCTCTCTCTCTCTCTCTCTCTCTCTCTCTCTCTCTCTCTCTCTCTCTCTCTCTCTCTCTCTCTCTCTCTCTCTCTCCCCCCTCCCCTTCAGTCCCTCCCTTCTTCCTTCCGCTCCTCTTTGAAACGTAGCCCACGTCAAGGTGAACCGAGACAAAGTGAACACCGAGAGGTCAAAGCCGCAGTAAAAAGAAAGTGGACGGGTCGGCGAGTCCCAGACACAGGGCAAACACTTATCTATATATGTATATGAGGCTTTGCCAAAAGGTCCCATTTCGGACCCATGTGTGTTTGGAAAGCAAGTGTAATTAACTGGATTACCCCTACATGTTCACGTATTGTGCTTTGAAAAAGGGAGTTTGATGATTGCTTTTTTAATGTTTTGAAGCCTGTTGTTGTTGTGAATGTTAAATAAAAAAATTAAAATGTTTCAAACATACACCGGAAACGGCCCCGAAAATGTTTGGACATTTTGGTGTCCTCGGGGAATTTTCGATTTTTCATGATCTGCATCACTGCATCTGTTTTAATCTGCGTATTTCATACAGTCTAAGCATGCAACTCTTTGTAGAATGTGCAACAATCGTAATTAGAACCAGAATTTACCGAAAAACTCGCCCAGTAAATACCCGGTTTTTTTCGAAGGGCTCATGTCCGCATACCAACTTGTTTAAAGATTCGATTTTCGCCGGTCTTGGTGCTTTGAATGGCCGCCATTTTGGATGAAAACGATAGTTTCGTATTCGAGGAAATAAAAGCAGTGTGTTGCATTTGAGTCAGAATTTACGAAGTTATTGTATCTAGCAGCTAAAACAATCGATGGAGTTTAATGTCCAAAAGTAACGTTTGACAAATGTTGTTATCTTTGCAATTTTTACAAAGAAGTTTCGCAAGTATTTGATACGAAAGCGTGGAAACCACATGCTTTGTTTCCATGGCTTTTCCGGTCACCGATTCGATTGAAATCATGGAGACGACGAGCCGTAAAGGTGAGAGAATATTGTACTGTCTATTCAGGATAAGGTGTAACGTCTGACACTGTGTAACGTTTGACACATAATTCTTCTCCCAACGAATTGAATTAGCTTATAATAACTGCTCGCTACTTTTGGAGGCAAATTTGATGGAAGAAAAATACGATCCTCTGTTTTTGTCCCGCGCGATTTTAGTGACCAAATGTGGAGAAATCACTTATCTCGGACATGGTTCTGTTTATGTCCGTGTTACGATTCAGGAGGATACGTTCATGTCCGTGTAACGATTTAGGAGGAGACATTTATGTCCTTGTAAATATTGTAGCCAAAGCTGAAAAAATGCATTTGGGTTATTATATGAAGTCTTATATCGCGCGCGTATCTCCAGACTCGGACTCAAGGCGCAGGGATCTATTTATGCCGTGTGAGATGGAATTTTTTTACACAATACATCACGCATTCACATCGACCAGCAGATCGCAGCCATTTCAGCGCATATCCTACTTTACACGGCCTATTATTCCAAGTCACACGGGTATTTTGGTAGACATTTTGTATCTATGCCAGGGCCGGATCGGGGGGGGGGGGGGGGGGTTCCTGGGGTTCCGGAACCCCCCCTCCCCCCCCTGGCCATCCAATGTACCTCTCAGAGAAAAAAAATGTGGACTTTGGACCCCTGCCTTCAGTTGGAACCCCCCCCCCTCAAACGAACTTGGTCCGGCCCTGTATGCCTATACAATTTTGCCAGGAAAGACCCTTTTGTCAATCATGGGGTCTTTAACGTGCACACCCCAATGTAGTGTACACAAAGGGACCTCGGTTTTTCGTCTCATCCGAAAGACTAGCACTTGAACCCACCACCTAGGTTAGGAAAGGTGGGAGAAAATTGCTAACGCCCTGACCCAGGGTCGAACTCGAACTTGCAACCTCTCGCTTCCGAGCGCAAGTGCTTTACCACTCGGCCACCCAGCCCACCAAGGGTTAGCAGGGGGAAGGAATATTTTCATGAGATTGTTTTAACACCCCCCCCCCCTCCCCAACATCAAAAAAAAAAAGAATCGAAGAATTTTTTTTTTTAATTGGGATTTTGCTAGGATTTTACGTACAACTAATTACATTTTTTAGATTTAATTGAGAACCTTATTCCAGATGTACCTAGTCATTAGGTTAAAACTGTATTCTAAATGTCTGTTTGAATATTGTAGTTATTTTTGACATTTTGATTGATTTCATGTCCACTGACTCCGTGTAATACGTGACAGGTAGAACGCAGATTTGACCTGTTTTGAACATGATGTTACTTTTTGTGTGGTGTTTTGATGTTCCATAATTACCTAATCTTCAAAATATGAATGTATCCTAAAGGTCTATTTAATATTATAGTTGTCATTTATAACATTTTGAATAATTTTATGTCCACTGACACAGTGTAACACGTGACAGGTAGAATGCTGTTATGACTTGCTTTTAACATGTTTTGCTATTGTTTCTGTTTTCATATTCCAGAAATAACCTAATCTTTAGATTGTAAATGACAAGTTAGTGCATGTATAAAATTCTGGTTGTTATTTCAAATATTATGAATATTTTCATGTCCATCAACATTTTGTAACACGTGACACCTACAACAACATGTTAAACTAGTTTTAGCAAACTTTAACAATTTTTAGGGATATTTTTAACATGTGTCAGTGTTTCTGTTGAAGTGTTATATTTTATTTTAGGGTTTATACTTCTTGTGGTTACTTAGCAGAAAGTATCAGTTTTGACTTTTATTATGTTTGAGCGTCTTGCGACATTACGTGGCACTGCAATCAAGATTTGGCTCCAAATGTACTTTTAAAGACTGATAATGCTTTTGCAGGGTCTGTTCAACACCAGTTGTATGAAATGATATTAATGGCTTCTGTGGTCAGTTTTGTTGCACATGTGGCTTTTCTCAAAATTGGCGTATCATGGCATATTATCAAACAGTACACATTTCCCAAATGCACAAACCATTCTTTTATTACACAAATGTGTTCATCAAAGACTAATGTATCACTTAAAACACACAAAAAAAATCAACTGAAAGGGTTTAGTTTGTCACAAATGTCCAAGCACACCCCCCCCCCAGCACGTTTTGGCAAAGCCTCATATATATGTGTGTGTGTGTGTGTGTGTGTGTGAACGGTCCGAGAGCATCAGCTTGTTCAAGTCATTTGTTCAAGGGAGGCTATTATGCAGAGGATTGGGTGGTAGTATAGATGTTTGGGTTGCTTCCCTTTGAATCTAATTCGTCAGCCTTTTCCATCGTCATACTTGCTTTCCTCTGTTTGTGTGTGTGTGTGTGTGTGTGTGTGTGTGTGTGTGTGTGTGTATGTGTGTCGGTCTGTCTCTGTCTCTCTCTCTCTCTCTCTCTCTCTCTCTCTCTCTCTCTCTCTCTCTCTCTCTCTCTCTCTCTCTCTCTCTCATGCAATGTATTATATTTAAATGTATTATATGTTCTTACTTCATTTTATTCATAAACATGTAGCAGTTGTTTCCTTTACTTGTTTATTCTTTAGCCATTTTAGACTAGTCCCTCTTCAGGGCGAGGGCCAGATGTAAAAAGGCTGATCACTGCTTACTCTATTACCCTCGTTAAATAAAGAATTGTTCTCTCTCTCTCTCTCTCTCTCTCTCTCTCTCTCTCTCTCTCTCTCTCTCTCTCTCTCTCTCTCTCTCTCTCTCTCTCTCTCTCTCTCTCTCTCTCTCTCTCTCTCTCTCTCTCTCTCTCTCTCTCTCTCTCTCTCTCTCTCTCTCTCTCTCTCAGAAAATGTGTTCATAAGCACCTCGTATAAAAAGTATTAGATTATTGAGATTTTACTGATCCCTAAGTGTTTTCATTTTTTAAGCAGAAATTCACCAATTGAGATATTCCAATTTCGAATATTCCCTGCTGGTGTACCTGGCACATCGTTATAATTATGTTTTACCTTCTTTTTACATTTAGTCAAGTTTTGACTAAATGTTTTAACATAGAGGGGGAATCGAGACGAGGGTCGTGGTGTGTGTGTGTGTGTGTGTGTCTGTGTGTCTGTGTGTGTCTGTCTGTGTCTGTCTGTCTGTCTGTCTGTCTGTCTGTGTGTGTGTAGAGCGATTCAGACTAAACTACTGGACCGATCTTTATGAAATTTTACATGAGAGTTTCTGGGAATGATATCCCCGGAGGTTTTTTTCATTTTTTCGATAAATGTCTTTGATGATGTTATATCCGGCTTTTTGTAAAAGTTGAGGCGGCACAGTCACACCCTCATTTTTCAATCAAATTGATTGAAATTTTGGCCAAGCCAGGCCGGACTTCGGTATTGCATTTCAGCTTGGTGGCTTAAAAATTAATTAATGATTAATTGATGGTCATTAAAAATCAGAAAATTGTAAACAAAAAAAAAAAAACCAATAAAATTATAAAACGATCCAAATTTACGTTTATCTTTTTCTTCATCATTTCCTGATTCCAAAAACATATGAATACGTTATATTTGGATTATAAACAAGCTCTGAAAATTAAACATATAAAAATTATGATCAAAATTAAATTTTCGAAATCAATTTAAAAACACTTTCATCTTATTCCTTGGCGGTTCCTGATTCCAAAAACATATAGATATGATATGTTTGGATTAAAAACACGCTCAGAAAGTTAAAACGTAGAGAGGTACAGAAAAGCGTGCTATCCTTCTCAGCACAACTACTACCCCGCTCTTCTTGTCAATTTCACTGCCTTTGCCACGAGCGGTGGACTGACGATGCTACGAGTATACGGTCTTGCTGAAAAATTGCAGTGCGTTCAGTTTCATTCTGTGAGTTCGACAGCTTGACTAAATGTTGTATTTTCGCCTTACGCGACTTTTGTTTTTTTGTTTTTTGGCAAGTCGCCCTATTAGGATCTCCACCGATGACGACATCCCTGGGTTTGAGCAGAATGGAACCGCATGGAAGTAACTAAAACCTGGACATTATAGTTTAACAACACTCTCAAACCCGATGATGGTCGGCGACAACGAAAGTGTGAAAGGGTCTGTGATCAGATTTACTTTGACGCACTCTACGAGGACTTGATTTAAATCCTGTACGATATCTGGTTGAAATGTTCGCCAACGAAGTAGCATAGTCACACGGTGGGCTTAATGTCGGACTGTCATCCCAAGCAAAGAACCTGTCGTTCAAACTGACCTGTGTCATGGCACAGTCTCCAAGACTTCAAAGTCGTGGTCACACGGCTTAGCTTACCTTACTCCCCGCTCCTTTTTCCTGTTCTCAACCTTTTGCCGACCCTGACTGAATCCCCGTAGAAAACACTCCCCTATAAAGTAGATAATATTTCTTGTCACCTATTTGACTCTGTGAGGCAAGTCATCCAAGTGCCGAGTTCTAAGGTATTATCAGAAGATTCTATATTCTTTGTAGTTTGGTCACACTTGGCGTATTCACCCACCCTTCCAACCTTCGCCGATTCACGGACATCCAAGCAAAGGTTCCCCCCCCCCCCCCCGCCCCCCACCCTCCCCTCACCTAAGTATAGCTAACACATCGTCTCACATTTGACTCCTAGCGTCCCTTCCCTTCCATCCTTCGCCGATTCAGTTGAGACATCCCAGTACAGGTTTATCCCTCCACCTCAGCAGCTACCACATCAGTCGTCGCATATTTGACTTTCAGAGTCCCTTCCTTCCCTTCCAACATTTCCCGTTTCAGTCGTCCAAGCAGAGGTCACTTTCCACCTCAATAACGTAGCTAACACTTCGTCCCGTGTTTGACTTGTAGCGTCTCGACCTCCCCAGACCCTACACCCACTTCCTCCTCCTGTCCCGCAATCAGAGTCTCGGCCAACCACTCTCACCCGTCATGCCTATTGACACTTGTTCCATCTCAGCTCTGAGAGTGCTGGCAAGTTGTTGCAATTTCTTCTGGCCGCCACGAGAGGAGGGAGTAAAAAAAAATCGTCGGAGTGTGCTGGCTAGTCAGGCCCGGGGAACAAAGTCCAAAATGTCGAGTCTCCTCTCCGACATCATCACAATATTTCATCAGCGGGTCGGCGGGGCCGAGACAGTTCCGATGTTCGGCGAATTGATTGCCAGGAGGGAGAAATGAAGTGCAAAATGACACAACCCCCCCTCCCCCTCCTACCCTCCCTTTCCGTTCCATCCAACGCACCCATCCATCCACCCAATCTCCCCTGCAACCCCACGTTCACCCCGGGCCCTTCACATTTTACAGAAAAGAAGAAGAAAAAGAATCTCGCGCCTACAAGATTTCGCGAGGGTTATGGAACTAAGGGGGGGTAACTTGTATCTTGTGGAACGACTTCCCAGCTAGCTCAGTGGTCGTTGAGACTTGTTGGACCAGACACTGATGTGGAGGTATTTATCTCTCCGCGCGATCAAAGAGCCCCATGATTGCCCCCCTCCCGTTCCCCTTCCTCTATACCCCCGTGACCAGTGCCTCCCCATCCCCACTCCACAAACACTTTCTGTAACCCCCCCCCCCCCCCCCAACCCCCACTCCCCGCCTCAATCTCTTGTTCAGAGCCATATTCCTTGATCCTCGCAGAATATAGCCCTCCTGTTCTCCAAGAAGGGACTGAAAATGTATAAGTCCCCAAGCAGCACTTCTGAGAGAGGGAATCAATTTGTATTCCTACAATTTCTGCGCTCTCGCTCTCGGTTATGGCTTGCTTTGCCATGACTGCCTAGCCTGGGATCCTTGATGGCGCAGCGGTGTGACACAAAACCGTAAAGGCCTTGAAGTGCCGAGAGAGAGAGAGAGAGAGAGGGGGGGAGGGAAGAGAAGAAGGGGTGGGGGGCATGAATTTGGCGATCCCAGAGGGGGTATTGAAGATTCTGCAAGATGATAATTTGTGCCGAGAAAACGAGGGATGATTAAGGCTCGGGACAGCCCATGACCCATGTGCTGGGGAAAAATTAAGGAGAACTTGTTTGGTGAAGCAACACCACTCTCATGAGTCGGAGTGTCAATCTTGGATATTTCCAACCTCGTGAATACCAGTGGAACGTCTTTGAGGGCCGCCCGGATGTTGGGATAGAGTTGGTTCAACCAGAGGACTTGAGGTTGGGTTGGTGGGAAGATGTAGATGCTTCTGAAATAATAGGTCCCGTACACACACACACACAGAAACACAGAAACACACACATACACACACAAACACACACACACACACACACACACACACACGCACACACACACACACACATATATATATATATATATATCCTTGGGTTTTGGTTGATCTGGAGACGCAAACTTTTTACCTCCACTTTGGCGACTCTTTTATTTGTAATGCAATATGAACAAGTCGCGTAAGGCGAAAATACAATATTTAGTCAAGTAGCTGTCGAACTCACAGAATGAAACTGAACGCAATGCCATTTTTCAGCAAGACCGTATACTCGTAGCATCGTCAGTCCACCGCTCATGGCAAAGGCAGTGAAATTGACAAGAAGAGCGGGGTAGTAGTTGCGCTAAGAAGGATAGCACGCTTTTCTGTACCTCTCTTTGTTTTAACTTTCTGAGCGTGTTTTTAATCCAAACATATCATATCTATATGTTTTTGGAATCAGGAACCGACAAGGAATAAGATGAAAGTGTTTTTAAATTGATTTCGACAATTTAATTTTGATAATAATTTTTATATATTTAATTTTCAGAGCTTGTTTTTAATCCAAATATAACATATTTATATGTTTTTGGAATCAGCAAATGATGGAAAATAAGATAAACGTAAATTTGGATCGTTTTATAAATTTTTATTTTTTTTTACAATTTTCAGATTTTTAATGACCAAAGTCATTAATTAATTTTTAAGCCACCAAGCTGAAATGCAATACCGAAGTCCGGGCTTCGTCGAAGATTACTTGACCAAAATTTCAACCAATTTGGTTGAAAAATGAGGGCGTGACAGTGCCGCCTCAACTTTCACGAAAAGCCGGATATGACGTCATCAAAGACATTTATCAAAAAAATGAAAAAAACGTTCGGGGATTTCATACCCAGGAACTCTCATGTCAAATTTCATAAAGATCGGTCCAGTAGTTTAGTCTGAATCGCTCTACACACACACACACACACACAGACACACAGACACACGCACATACACCACGACCCTCGTTTCGATTCCCCCTCGATGTTAAAATATTTAGTCAAAACTTGACTAAATATAAAAAGAAAACCATCATTGCACTCCTATATCATTACTTATTTTATTATGTAGTGAAAAATACGGTAACTCCAAAAGAGCAAAAGTACACACACTCTGCTGACCACATGACTGTGTAACACGTTCTGGTAACCACACACACGTTTCTTACATTCAAACACAAGACATACATATTTCTGAAGACTTTCATTTCCCGCCAGAATTGTCACGGCACATACACAAAACCTCTCTGATGACCACATGATTGTGTAACTTTCTGCTGACCACAGACACTCATGTGTTAAATTTTCTGGTGACAACACATATAGAATACTACATGGCTTGCTGTGTCGTACCAGATTTACACGAGTTTTTTTTTTTAAATATTAAACTGCGAGCGAAAGCGAGCTGTTCACTATTTGAAAAAAGCAACGAGTGTAAATCTGGTACGATACAGCAAGCCATGTAGTATTCTGTTTATCCTACATACGGTACTTACGTGTATTTTACTGAAAATGTCCTGCAGTCGAGGCAGCTAAATTGAAGACGCTTGTTTTGGAACCTCGATCTCTTCTGAAGCCTCGTGCAATCTATTACGTCAAAGCAAAGAAACGTCACTCTGAAAATGTGGCGTGACGTGTTAGTTCTAAAGATTCATCGAGGGTAATTAGCGAGCGCAATTTGTGTTTCTATAATAACGTTTGTCTCGGTGACTTTGGCATCATAAGCAGTGGAAAAACAGGTCCTTGCCAGACTTGCTTGACACGACCTCATTTACATGATATACACACGTGTGATTTGAACGATTATTATCTCACAGGTGTCTCTCTCACGTATGTAGGATAAACAAGTTTCTTACATTCGAATATAAGGCATACGTCAGTCATTCTTTGGTAATACAGTGTTCTACATGTAGATGGTCGAACGTGTAGCAAAGACCTGTACGTGTACGTGTAGATATTGCGTCACCCGTGACTCACTTTTTTCTCCAATGTTCCAAATGCATACGTTGTTTTGCTCCAACCAAGACTGCAGATCTTGGCAAACGCGTGACGTAAAAACTAGATTTGATGGCGTTACCCGTACACATTCCCGTACACGTCCTGAAAAGTGCTGATCTAGATCTTGCTATTGTTGACAATAATTATGTCGGAAATGCAACACAACTTTAAAAGAGTGCACTGTTCGCTGTAACTTGGCTTTCCTTAAAGTGCAAAGTGTACAGCATGCAAAGAACAAGTCGCGTAAGGCGAAAATACAACATTTAGTCAAGCTGTCGAACTCACAGAATCAAACTGAACGCACTGCAATTTTTCAGCAAGACCGTATACTCGTAGCATCGTCAGTCCACCGCTCGTGGCAAAGGCAGTGAAATTGACAAGAAGAGCGGGATAGTAGTTGCGCTGAGAAGGATAGCACGCTTTTCTGTACCTCTCTTCGTTTTAACTTTCTGAGCGTGTTTTTAATCCAAACATATCATATCTATATGTTTTTTGAATCAGGAACCGACAAGGAATAAGATGAAAGTGTTTTTAAATTGATTTCGAAAATTTAATTTTGATCATAATTTTTATATTTTTAATTTTCAGAGCTTGTTTTTAATCCAAATATAACATATTTATATGTTTTTGGAATCAGGAAATGATGAAGAATAAGATGAACGCCACCAAGCTGAAATGCAATACCGAAGTCCGGCCGTCGAAGATTGCTTGGCCAAAATTTCAATCAATTTGATTGAAAAATGAGGGTGTGACAGTGCCGTCTCAACTTTTACAAAAAGCCGGATATGACGTCATCAAAGACATTTATCGAAAAAAAAGAGAAAAAAGTCCGGGGATATCATTCCCAGGAACTCTCATGTAACATTTCATAAAGATCGGTCCAGTAGTTTAGTCTGAACACACACACACGCACAGACACACAGACACACACACACACACACACACACACACACACACACACACACACACACACACACACACACACACACACACACATACACACACACATACACCACGACCCTCGTCTCGATTCCCCCTCTATGTTAAAAACATTTAGTCAAAACTTGACTAAATGTAAAAAGAGAGTAAATCAGTACCTCTATCTGCTTTGAAGATACAAGGTTGTATCATTTGTACATCTGGAAGTGTCACTTGCTTTTCAGTGTGACATTATCTCATGACTAGAGAATAAGATTTAACATGTTTAAGTTATAACAGTTGTTTTCTAACGGAACACAGGCTGACAAACCTAATGAAACCGTTTTCATTCACTTATTCACAGTCATATATTTCTAAATTAGAAAGATATATTTGGTGAAAAATCGTAACGCAGGTTACACTACCTCCAAAACATTTCTCCTTTATTCAAAGAAAGCTGGTAATTTATTCTGAAAGGCAAGATTTGGCTTAGTAATGTACTGATTATCAGAACATCAAGAGAGAACCACTGACTGCATCTAATCAGATAGTTTGAGGTGGCTGACTATTTGACATTTAAGCATAACTTGCGTTTCAAGTTACAACAGAACACTATGAAAAGAGGTGAAGGGAATACAAAGAAACAACAAGTCGCGTGAAGCGATAGAAAAACATTTATTCAGTCGGTATGAAACTAAATTATCAACACCACAAACCAGTCATCACCGAGACTACATTTTGATAGTCTCGGCTGTCGAACGCTGAAGAAGAAGAAGATAGTCTCGGCTAACCATACTGGAAGACCAATACGGGTCACGCTTGTCTCCGCAAAGCATGCGACAGTATTACTTACTGAACCTATTTTCTTTTATTCTGAGCACATGTTTAGAGTTAACATGACATATCTATATGATTTTGAATTCAGGAGAAGATGTGGAATTGAATGCAATCATTTTTCAATATGCTTCTGAAAATTCGATTTTAATGACAACTTTAATGAGTAATGACAACTTTAGTGAGCAAACTAATTAACTAATTTTTAAGCTTCGAAGCTGAAATGTAATCCCATAGTCCGGACTTTGTCGAAGATTGCTTGACCAAAATTTTAATTTGGTTTAAAAGGTGTGACAGTGCTGCCTCAACTTTCACCAAAGCCGATTATGACGCCATCAAAGGATTCTATCAAAAAAATTAAAACAAAAACTCTGGGCACATCATACCCAGGAACTCTCATGTGAAGTTTCATGAAGATCGGTTGTTGACGTTTCACGAGGTCAAGCGGCCGTAAACAAGGCCAAAACGAAGTCAAACAGCCACAACGAGGTCAAACAGCCCCTAAAACGATCATATATTGAGGTCACACGACCAGAAACACGCCCAAAATGAGGTCAAACGATTTGGAACACGTCCCGAAAACGCTCGAAACACGTCCAAAACGAGGTCAAACGGCTCGAAACACGGCCAAAACGAGGTCAAACGGCTCAAAACACGGCCAAAACGAGGTCAAACGGCTCGAAACACGTCCAAAACGAGGTCAAACGGCTCTAAACACGGCCAAAATGAAGTCAAACGGCTCGAAACACGTCAAAAACGAAGTTAAACTGACATAAAACACGGCCAAAACCAGGTCAAACGGCCATAAACACGTCAAAAACGAGGTCAAACGGCCCAAACACGGCCAAAACGAGGTCAAATGGCGACAAACACGGCCACAAAAAGGTCAAACGGCCCTAAACACGGCCAAAACGAGGTCAAACGGCCCAAAAACGAGGTATATATATATATTTCCAAAATGAACAAAAAAATCCCTCATTTTCAGACATTTAGTACAAATTTTAAGCAAAGATTTATTTGGGAAAAGTGCAACACAGCTATGAATAATACGCTAGATACATTTTACAATGCATGTTTTGATGTAACCCTTATGTTCTTTTTCCTTTACATATTTTTGATACTGCGACAAGATGATCGAACCATCTTTTATTTTTGCCTGTTGTGTCTCTTGCTTGTCCGCTTTAAAAGCCGATAGGTCAAAGTTCTTGTGCATGAATGCTTGTTTTGTCCTGCATTAAACGTTCCAATACTTTTTTTTTATTATTAGTACGACTTTTAGAAGATCATCCTTAAAAGTAGCTACATACTAACTTGATTGCTGCCACCTTTGTTTTATTACTGAATTTGAATATTTGTCCAGTGCATCTTTTACATCTTCAAATCCTCTGTGTTCACCTTCTTGCATGACTGATACAGCCAACAACGGGGAGAGTTGGTTGGAAGAGAAAAAGAGCGCGAGAGAGAGAGAGACAAGTCGGACATTTTATTTGTAAGGCATCCGGTGTGGTGACACATAATACAAGCGAAAATTGTTTAAAAGAAGCAGAAAGAGCAACATTATGTTCTCAATTCTTGCAACTGTGCATTTTCCAGAGAATGAGTGCGAAATCATAGAGCTTTATAAATATACGTTGCTAGTTGTCATACTACTTTGACATGTAGAAGACAGTAATTGGCACATTCTAAACATGGATGGGTTCCGATAATACTTTGAGCTATTAATTCAAATCTGATCTCATTATATGCGGGACAAACAAGTAAAAAATGAACTTCCGTTTGAAGAGAGAGAGAGAGAGAGAGAGAGAGAGAGAGAGAGAGAGAGTATATATGCGTCTGCGTGTATGTGTGTGAGTGTGTGTGTGTGTGTGTACGTGTGTATGTGTGTGTGTGTGTGTGTGTGTGTGCGTGCATGCGAACGTGGGTGTTTGCGTGCGTGTGTGTCTCTATGTGTGTGTGTGTGTGTGTGTGTGTGTGTGTGTGTCTCTCTCTCTCTATGTGTATGTGTGTGTCTCAGTGTGTGTGTGTGTGTGTGTGTGTGTGTGTGTGTGTGTGTGTGTGTGTGTGTGTGTGTGTGTGTGTGTGGTTAATGAATGTTTGCCCACGAGAAGATGCTTATCTCGAAGAAACTACGTACTGCACGTTTTCTTCAAAGAGCATCTTCAAAAGCCACGTGTGTGTTTGTTCTATTTCCTTTTTTTGTTGAAGTTTCTATGTTCTAACATTTGTTTTCAAACTTCTCCTTGGTTTATTTTCTGCTGAAGTTTTTGCCCTATTTGGTATTGTTTACCGCCAGAAAACCCGTATTCAGTAGCTATAAATATTTTTTATTATGGCTAATGTTCGTCCCATAAACATTATCAACATTTTCAATGTGATCTTTCCACTTTCCTGCATACTCGCATCCAACCTACTTTCAGGTAGTTTTTTTTTCTTTTTCTTTATACATTCAGTCAATACTTGACTGAATGATTTAACGAGGGGGGGGGGGGGGGGGGTTTGTCTCTGTATATGTCTCTATTGTCTGTTGTCTGTACATTTCTCAAAAACTACCCAACAGATTATTATGAAAATGGATGACGCCATTTTGAGTGTATTTGCTTGAAACTTTTTGGGGGGTCAGTTTTTATAGCGTTATTTGATGACGTCATTTATACGTTTTACTAAAAGTTGAGTTGGCACTGTGTCGGCTGCATTTTAAAAGCTATTTCTCGGAAGTGTTTACTAAAAAGTTTTTGGTTAAGTCCGAATTATGGGATTGCATTTCAGTTTGGTACCATAAAAGTTTGTTCATGAAATAGTTATTCAAAGTTTGCAAATCTTCTTGTGGCACGTACCTCACATTAAGAAGCTTTAAATGGAACAAAAGACTGTATCCAAATAGCGTTGACATTAGTTCAATGCGCATATTCCTTTTATTATTTTATTTTTCAAAGACCATGAAGCAAACTCCAAAAAGGAAAACAGAAGAAGAAGAGAGAGCAGGGAAATGAATGATCTCATTACGAGTGGATGTTGCCTTCAACTTTTTCAAGTTGTAATAATACGTGTTGTTGTCCTATCAGTGAATGTCCTAATAATTCTTATGAAATGTTCTTTATAATTGAATACAGGCAGGCATATCAGAGAAAATTGTCAATTTGTATGTAATATTTTAATGGACAATAAAGTGTTGTTATTGTTATTGTTAAAGATCGCAGTGAAATGGCCTGGTATCACCCCTTTCCATGCCAACCCCTGTGACCAGCAGTACCTTAGTGACTTGGCAGATATTCACACATCGTTACAGTCATGCACCCAATGGTCATTGGGAGGAAATATCTTGCTGCCCAGAAATATAGGATTCCTCACTCATCCACCTAACTTTCGTTGTCTTGTTCTTGTTTGTCAGAGAGAGAGAGAGAGAGAGAGAGAGAGAGAGAGAGACAGAGAGAGAGAGAGAGACAGACAGACAGACAGACAGACAGACAGACAGACATACAGACACAGACACACACAGACAGACACAGACAGACACAGACAGACAGACAACTCTCGTCGTCTTGTTCTTGTTTGTCACAGAGACAGAGAGAGACATAGACAGACAGACAGATAACTCTCGTCGGCATGTTCTTGTTTGTCAAAGAGAGACAGACAGACAGACGGAGAGACAGAGAGAGATAGACAGAGAGAGAGAACATCCTCACCTCAACTCTAAAAAATGGAACAAGCCTCAGTACCCAATATCCTTGCCCCCCTGACAAGAAAAGAAAAGATCCCAGAAAAGTTCAGAAAGAAACGAAAAGAAAGAAACAGTTGGAGGGCAGTTTCTCAGTCTCGGACCACTTTTCATCTCGAGCTCTATTCTTCTGGAACCGTCCCGGGAGGCGCCAGAGAGGCTGGGTTCTGCTGCCAGGAATCGATGCAGACACTTGTTCAAGTCTCCAATTCTGATGCTAGAGTTTTCAGTCCGAGGGCTGTTGAAAGCAGAACGCCCCCTACCCACCCACCCCCCCTTCTGTCACTATCTGTCTCTCTCTCTTACTCCCTCTCCTCTCTTTCTCTCTCTCTCTCTCTCTCTTTCTTTCTCTCTCTCTCTCTCTCTCTCTCTCTCCCCTCTCTCTTTCTCTCACTCTCTCTCTCTCTCTCTCTCTCTCTCCCCCCCCTCTCTCTTTCTTTCTCTCTCTCTCTCACTATGTCTCTCTCTCTCTTTCCCTCCCTTCCTCCCTCTCTCTCTCTCTCTCTCTCTCTCTCTCTCTCTCTCTCTCTCCGGGTGAGGGTTGGATGTAAAATTAATTAAAAAAAAAATGTTTGTGATTACTTTTTTACCAAGAAAACCAGCAAATATCTTCGCTAATCTCATCTTATCTTTGCTCCCCCTTCCCCCCTAACTATCCCATCTCACCCTTCCCCCCTAACTATCCCATCTCACCCTTCCCCCCTAACTATCCCATCTCACCCTTCCCCCCTAACTATCCCATCTCACCCTTCCCCCCTAACTATCCCATCTCACCCTTCCCCCCTAACTATCCCATCTCACCCTTCCCCCTACAAAATCACTTCCACCCCCAGAATCCATCATGTCGCTTATGACCATATCGATCTAGCCTGATTGCGTTTTCCTGCACGTTTTGCATCACCGGTTATGTGTAGATGTGCAGGTCAGGGGCGCCAAGGCGGGTGTCACGTAACGCCGCCATTTTGCCATAAATCGAAATTATTGCTGCAAACACAAATAAGCAATGGTAGTTTTCTTCGCTTCTGGGTCATGAGAGCCGTTACGCTCTGGTGCTCATGTCCGTGTCCTAAAATCGAACACGAAAACCACAGACTATATCGGGTTACAGGAACAGGAAAGAGGGGGTGGGGTGGAGGGGGGGGGGGGGAGAGAAAGAAAGAGAGAAAGAAAGAGAAAAAGAGAGAGAGATCAGATATAGGGGGAGAGACAGTTTGTTGCGATCAACATAAATATTGACACGAATGAAAAGAAATTAGTGGGACAATGGAAGAGGGAAGGATATGTAAATAAAGTATGCAGAAAGAACACGAAATGTTCGCCTTTGTGCTTGCTTCACTGTATTCCAATACCATTGCTGCATGCTAAAAGCAAATAAACAAACCAGGGGGAGCTCGATCAGGCCTTAGCGAGGCGTAACTCATACGAATGGAGACTAAAGAAGAAAGCGACAGACAGGTAAACATAACAACAACATGTTGCCAACAGACAGAAGCCAAAAGAGATTGGAGTATGGCATGTAGTGGAACTACTCGTATTTATAACTTCAGGGATGTTGCTACAAATTCATACCTATAGGACAAATGTCCTGAGTTCTTCAGCATCAATAGGACATTTGACCGCTTTCAGAAAGTTTAATAGGACATTATGAATTTGCGCCAAACAGCTTATAACACACACACGCACACCCACGCGCGCGCGCTGTAGAACACACACATAATATAGTAAATACATCAACACAGTGTGCGTATAATGTTGTATTTGTTTAGTTTCAAAGAAACCACAAAAAAGAAACCAACATGAACAACTTCAGAGCTCTTACTTTGATTACAAACTGCATGATTTGGATACAAGTTGAAAAACAAAATGATCGGTTTGATCTAATGAAATACTGAGAAGATGAAAACAAATGATCATTAATGGGTTGCATTTTCATGACTAGAAGATATTCATGACTAGAGGTCGACAGAATATATGAAAAAAAGAACAGAGCTGTTGAAAGCGTCTTTTGCTTCATTTGCTGTCAGCTGTTGAGAAGATCTTTCTCTCGCTGTAGTTTTTTTTTCAGCGGCTTAATTCAGTGCTTCGTCTCGCATCAAAAACAAAAACAGACGACAAATTTAGTCAGTTGGAGTTGTCTCCCGTACTCCTGTAGCATGCTCTGATCTAAAAATAATCCACTATTTTTAGATCAGTGCGCTGCACCGAGACGGTTATACCCAAACGGCGCATACCGCAAACGGTTCGGGAATTCCCGACAAAAGAAAAGATCCGCACGCGGCACTGGCAACTTCAGTGTCAGCTGAACACGAGAGCGTTTGGTCTTTCAGAAGATTTGTATCTTGAAATGAAAATTAACGAATATCGCGCTGTCCGAAGGAATGGAGTACATATCGGACAATGACCACGCTCAGGCTAAAACGATAGGACATCCGACATGCGGCAATGTGAATCGGACATTTTGGGATTTTAATTGGTATACTGATGTCCGATGTCCGACGCCTAACGACATCCTTGTAACTTTACCGTTTTCTTTCCCAAAACCCGTAATAAGTGCCACAGTCCTGTTATGTATGAAGCGAGAGGCCAAGCCATTTATCAGACATCGGACCCTTTTACTCATATAAAACTGTCAATGTTAATCGTTTCTGCCATTTGTATGAGAAAAGGTCTGATCTGAAAGAAGAAGGATTGATTTGTTCTCTATGTTACGGTAAGTAATTTACCCTCCTTGCCCGCGGTATCGGACACGTTTCTCCTTTCCTTCCTTTCTCTTCCTCCGCCTCTTCCTTCTCTTCTTCCTCCCCCTTCTCTTTTGAATAAGAAAAGAAAACAATCATTTTTTTCCCCATTCATTTTCGAACCTGGCAATCAACGTTCATGATTTGTACTTAACAGAAGAAACGTTTTTATGAAGGTTTTAGTTGTTACACACGGAACATTAGGTCATGCTCCGAAAATCTCTCTCTCTCTCTCTCTCTCTCTCTCTCTCTCTCTCTCTCTCTCTCTCTCTCTCTCTCTCTCTCTCTCTCTCTCTCTCTCTCTCTCTCTTTTTTTTTCTCTCTCTCTCTCTCTCTCTCTCTCTCTCTCTCTCTCTCTCTCTCTTTCTCTCCCTCTCTTTCTCATCATGATCATAGTCATTATTCTTGTTCTTCTTTTTCTTCTTTCGCTGCGCCCCCTCCCAATCCAAAGTCCCTCCTCTTTCTCTCTTCTGTCCCTTCCTTTCCCTCACCCTCATTCCTCTAAGTAATTTTTTTTCTCTCCCAACATTGAACCTAACACACCCCCTCCACCCTCTCTTCTTCCCCTTCTTCATTCCCCTCACCCCTCACAGCACTTTTTTTCTCCCCACTCCGTGCCTGCCCCCCCCCCCCTTCCCCCCCCCCCCCCCCCGTTCTCTCTCGGGTCAACAGCAATGTCCCGGGACCTCCCTTGCTACACTGTCCTGCCATCGATTTTCTGGTGCCCCTCCCGTTGCCTCCCGTTTATCACGCTTCGGCTTCTTATCAGACATAACTAGACTTGTAACTCGAGCTTTATATTTGTCACGTTGCCTTCCTCACTAAACAGAAAACCTGAAAATCTTGTTAAATCTCTTTCATTTATAATATTGCTGTCTGATCAACCGGAGAAAATAGTTGAAAGGTATATTTATTGATGTTGATGGTTTTATCGAAACTTAATTAGTTGAGTCGCTGTACAGTCGCTTCTCTTTCCTTTGGTCGTACACACACTGACTCTGTCTGTCTGCCTGTCTGTATCTATGTGTCTGTCTGTCTGTCTGTCTGTATCTATGTGTCTGTCTGTCTGTCTCTCTGTCTCTCTCACTCTGTCTCTCTCTTTCTCTCTCTCCCTCTCTCTCTCTCTCAAGCCCCCACCCCCCCACCAATCCCACCACCACCTGCCTTATCCATTCGAAGTGTCCCAAAACGGTATCCACGATCTATATGTCTGTATGTCAGATCTTCGTCTGTCTATCTATATTTCTATCTGTCTATCTATCACCCGTTTCCGCACGTGACCCCCGCAGTTCAACGGCCGTGTCTCGGGACGTTGGCAGAACCTCAGCTACGCAGTCCGGTCATCGATTTCCTTGGACCCCACCCACCCCCCCCCCCCCCCACCCCCCCCCCCGTGCAACACACTTCTCCGTTTTTTTCTTAGGAGGCAGAACTTAACACATTTATTCTTAAAATACAAAACTTATCCAACGTAGTTTACTTTTCAGTCTTAGAAGCCTGTGAAATATTCTTCAGACCGACGGTTCGTGGTCAAGATCTGTCTTTATACAATGGAGGTGCTGTACCTTTCTCCTCTGGGTGATTCTCAGTTGCATTTTGCGTAAGTCACAGTCTTGATATATCGGTCACACACTCTGTATTGGTCAGGGTTGTTCTCTATCTTTGTTTCTATCCGTCTCTGTCTCTCCCTGTCTGTCTGTCTCTCTGTCTCTGTCTCTTTCTGTCTCTCTGTCTCTCTCTGTCTCTCTCTCTCTCTCTCTCTCTGTCTCTCTCTCTCTCTCTCTTTCTATTTCTTTCTCTCTGTCTCTGTCTCTGTCTCTCTCTCTCTCTCTGCCTCTGTCTCTTTCTCTCTCTCTCTCTCTCTCTCTCTCTCTCTCTCTCTCTCTCTCTGTACTTCTGTTTACCAGCTCTTTTTCCTCCTTCTGTGTGTGTGTCTTTATAGCTTTCTCAGTCTTGAATACTTATCCCTTCTGGCAGTGTTTCTGTTTGTTCTATCTTTTGTAGTTTTCGCTCTTTCTCTCACTTCCTCTCTCCCGACCCCCACCCCTACCACACATTACAATTTCAATATTTCCCCCCTCTCCCCCAGCCCAAGCCTTGTGCCTGACCCCCAGATCAACGGCAACTTGATGTCCCGGGACGTTGGCAGCGCCCCAGCTGTATCGATCTCATGGTTCCTTCCTGTCACTCACCCCTTCTGCAGCGTCTTGGGAGGGCCGAGCTTGGCTGACATTTTGGTGGTTCATTCTTGCAAGGAAAAGCGAAGAAAGTATATTATTTAAAATGTTGGTGTTGGAATGTATGTATGTATGTATGTATGTATGTATGTATGTATGTATGTATGTATGTATGTATGTAGGTAGGTATGTATGTAGGTATGTATGCATGTGTGTTGGTGTGTCGGTGTGTCAAGTGTGCAAGTAAAAAGGGTATTGTAGTTGTACATATATTACTTTAGATATTTTTTTGTTATCATGGGTTTTATAAATTTTCTTCTCTTCTTCTTTTATAATTATTAATTAATGACCTATATGTGCTGATGACCAATTTAATTTCCTTTGTTGGATCAATAAAATGTTATGATGAGTATGATGTACTTATAAGAGGACACGATCTTTATG
>NC_090253.1:21104298-21129298 GCF_037325665.1 Littorina saxatilis | reverse complement strand
TATTTGATTTGCCACTCCGTTTTACCCTGGCTTGAAAAGACACAGCTTTTTGTGTGAGGCCTTGTGTTTATAGTGGATTTTCTTGTTCTTGTTTTATTGGTGGAGGATTATTCACAAAAGTAGGGGTAGGGGGCGGGGGGGGGGGGGGGGGGGGGTAGGAGGAGGGACAGAGAGAAAAGACAGAGAGAGAGAGAGACAGAGAGAGAGACAGCGAGAGAGAGAGACAGAGAGAGAGACAGCGAGAGACAGAGACCGAGAGAGATAGAGACAGACAACAGACAGACATATATACATACAGACAAACAGACAGACAGAGAACCGAAGACACGGACACAGAAAGCAGGGATGTTCCGATGATTTAATTGATTGGGCAATTTTGCCGAAATAACGCTTAAAATGTCCGCAATTGTTGAAAATTAACGGCAGTCTTTGAAGTCACATTATTTTCCCCCACCGTGAAAAAGTGCGGTTGCTCTACAGAATGAAAGTCAAAGTTGTCGGCTATTTTAAAGAAGTTTGGGCGTATTGACGACTTCCGCCGCCAGACGACATCCATGATTGGCTGAGACGGAGGCAAAGACATGAATGGAAAATGAGAGAAAAATAGAAGGTAGGAGAGGACAGCAAAATACTGATCAAAACCGGCACCCACACATGGTAAATGTAACCAAACGGAATCTACTCAAACAGTAACATTTATTAGTAACATATTTACAAGATGTACTGTTGGTGTATCTCTTTTGTTTGCATATACTGTATTGGTTTTTAATATTTTTTGTAGATGTTCTTTAATTTTGTTCTTTAAATCTCGAATGTATGTGTGACAGGGGAGGCTACCGCTCCCTTCACAGCAGACTCTGCACCCGAGTTGTTGGCCTTTAAGTCAACACCGGTGGATTGTGGAATTCTGTTTGTGATGGGGTCTGGTGGTTTCCGATTGTCTGTATGTTCATGGAAACATTCGGGTTTGCATAACAGTTTTTATAGGGCTAAGAAATTGGCCCTAACATTTTCAATCCTGTTTGATTGCACTTCGCCTCCCGAGGTAATCGTAGTGTTACAGCACTCGGTTACATATGTTTAAGGGTCAGTTTTGATACGGGATTGTCCGTGCCGTTCTACTTTTGATTTGGACATTATACGCTTGGTCAACCGTTTAAACTGAGTTTCCGGTTTGGAGGGACCTGAAAGCAGCTAACAAACGTTCATTTGAAGTAGACTATCCACATTATGACAGTGCATGTGGGACAATTGAATCGTAAAGCAAGATCAACGAGTAACCGGAAGCCCCAAGGCAGTTGAATCCCAAACGACTCAGGTTTTACCTAAACAAAATTATTCAAATGTTCGCAAAATTACATCGATCCATGCCTAGTCAGCAACCACTGCGTCAGAATCAACGTCTATAAGGTCAAAGAACACCACGGCAATGGCAAAGTCTGAACGTTCGCGAAAATATTATTTCAAGGCCAGGGTCCTTGTGTTTCTTGAAAATAAGGAGGGCGATTTGACCATGGCGCTATACAAGCCGCAAGACATTGCACATAGGGAGCCTCCCCAAGGAACTAGTAATAACGAACGTTGGAGTCTCAGCGGGGAGGGGATGGTATGGGGACACGGTTATGAAAGACGTTTGTTGATCTGGTCGTGACTTTAACTGTCATAGAGATGGGGAGAGGGTCTGTGAAATGTTATGGGACGGAAATGTGAAGGGGATAGTGTGCGAATATTGAGAGAGAGAGAGAGAGAGAGAGAGAGAGAGAGAGAGAGAGAGAGAGAGAGAGAGAGTCGGAGAGAGAGAGAGAGAGAGAAAGAGAGAGAGAGGGGTGTGAGAGAGAGACTGAGAGAGAGAGAAAGAGAGAGAGAGAGAGAGGGGGGTAGAGAGAGAGAGAGGGAGGGGTGAGTGAGAGACTGAAAGAGAAAGAGAGAGAAATAGAGAGGGTTGAGAAATAGACAGAGAGAGAGGGGGGGGGTTGAGAGAGAGAGAGAGAGGGGGGGGGGGTTGAGAGAGAGACTGAGAGAGAGAGAGAAATAGAGAGAGAGATAGAGAGAGAGAGAGAGGGTTGAGAAATAGACAGAGAGAGAGAGAGGAGGGGAGGGAGAAAGAGTGAGAGACGGAGGGAGAGCAAGAGAGAGAGAGTGAAGGAGACATGGGGGGAAAGAGGGAGGAAGAAAGAGAGAGACAGAGGGAGGGAGGGAGGGAGGGAGTGAGTTGTCGCAGTGAGGTTACGCTTGCCGTGCTCGATCATTAACAGAACAACTTTCATATTCGAAGTGAAATAACAAAAAAATCCTGTTGGAGAGAGATGTGTCCGCTTTATGTCCGTGCAACAACGACGAGGACGACAGAGAAACCGGCAAGACCGCATGTGTGCGGGACTGGAGAAATGCTGCCAGAGAAACACTTGATAACAGCACACACACAGACACACAAACACAGAAACACACACACACAGAAACACATACAAACACACACACGTACGACGTACGTACGCACGCACGCACGCACGCACGCACGCACACACACACGCACGCACACACGCACGCACGCACGTACACACACACACACACACACACTTTTACAAAAGATTGAACTCCGTGGATGCCGCAGAGAGTATAAAAGACGGGAGGACGAGTGGAAGGGAGGGGGGGTGTTAGAGGGTAGTGAATCGAGTGAAAAGACTGAAGAAATTGGGGGTCCAGCTAGAGTGCATCATCTGTGGATCAGTTATATCGCATTTAGGCCGCCATGATTTATGGCGCCCAGTCACGTGACCACTCAGGGGAGATGGCCAAAAGTCAGCCATGCCGGAATTTCGATGCTTAATCCTTCTCCCCAAAACAAATTCTAAACAAAAATCAGTTTAATCATATCTAATCCTTATCTTCAATTCCGTCTTTTTTCTGATAGAAGTGAGACTGATCATATGTATTCCTTGATATAAAAAAAGAAAAAAGAAACGAAGAGGAAAATACCAAATCTCTTCTTGGCTACAAGTGGTTTGTGCCGGGTGGGGGGGGGGGGGGGGGGGATGTAGAATTCCAATGATGTTTCTGCCCCCATCCTCGGACCAGATTTTATGACTTTCTTCTTCCTTTTCCATATCTGCAGTGCGGCTGTGCTGATCTTTTCGGGAGGCGTCCCATTGGACGCTTTCCAGGGGCGCCGGCGAGTCATGAATAAACATGAATCGTTCCCAGGGTGCACATTCCGATACAGCGCCCTCTCGTTTTCCAAACCCCCAACGTCCCTCGTCGAGGCTGGCGTCTCTCTCTATCATCTAATTCCCTCAATTTCGCTCCCTTGCCCGCTGCCATTTTCTGTCTTTCTGTTCGAGATATGGCCATATTTCTAAACCATTCCCCCCTCCCCCCCCCCCCCCCCCCCCCCCCCCGAAAACATTGACAGACTGAAACAATTTCACACAGGCGTTCAGTGCGACAACATTCGCTGCTCTTGACTGTTCTGTTGCTTTCGCTCTTTGCAGTATTGCCTGGGATCGAAGGGGAAACTTGAAAAAG
This sequence comes from Littorina saxatilis, assembly GCF_037325665.1. NCBI lineage: Eukaryota > Metazoa > Mollusca > Gastropoda > Littorinimorpha > Littorinidae > Littorina > Littorina saxatilis. The sequence goes on along the minus strand of NC_090253.1, from coordinate 21,125,776 downwards.
GGTATATGTGTGTTAATCACTGTAATAGTCACGATTTTCAAAGCGAGAAGAGAAAGAACTTGGTTTCGAGACTCCGCTCAGAAATTCCTGCATGCATAATTTGATCGTTTTGACACAAGTGACCCAATCGCTGACTCCGCCGGAAATCGATTGCTCATTAGTATTCATACAGTCTGGGTCCCTGATTGCTCAGCTGTGTGGCTTTCTGGCGTTTGCCTTTTTGATTTCTTCTCTCTCTCTCTCTCTCTCTCTCTCTCTCTCTCCCTCGTCTCGTTTCCATATGCGCGTTTAATCTGGGCCCACCGTCTTCCTGTGCAGAAATTTCCAGCTTGATGCACGTGCGAGACTTGAGCGAAGATGAAGCCTTTCCTCCAGACAACGTCCAGGCTTGTTGCCACTGTTGCTTCCGTGATGCCCGCATCTCGCCCACTGATGATGATGATGCATGGCTGCCCTGAGCTGACTGCCTTTTGAGGTGAGTACGTAATAAGCGGTTTTTTGTGCATACGTTATTCTGCATTCCATTTCCTGTGCATTGATCTGTGTGGAGATCTTGAGCAAGCAACCGATTATCACGATTTGTGTGTGTGTCTGCGTGTTTCTTTTTTTTGTAGAATGTCACAATGTCAGAATATTAATATGATTGTGTAGTGGATGCAGATTTGAGCTGACAGTAATTTTTCTCTTCATATGAGGGGAATGCTGAAATGTCCTAATGTATTTCTTAGGTGAGGGTTTTTTTTCCGCATGTGTTGTTGTTATTTTTAAACTGGCCATTGTCATCTTAATACCACTATCGTACATGTATCAGGCATCGGACGGAGGGATGGTGTCCCTACTCGTCGGCTTCCAATTAAAAAAAAAAAATACTTTACTTTTACGTTTGCTTTTTTCTTTGTCGACCAGACACATTTTTTTTTTTGCCGTTTCCCATGTGTTGCTTCAGGCCCGACAGTTAGCTTCTTTGTTTTTCTTCAAGTGGTGTTTTACCATTGCATACATCTCTTCTTGTTTAAAGGCTGACATATAGTCCTATTTAAGTAGTTTAATTGCTTCCAGGGCTTTTCCCATCGTTGCGGGGATGTATAAATTAAGCTTCCTGCAAAGTTTTAGGTTTGAAGTCCTTACCAATTCACGAGAAATAATTAATTCTTTATTGCTATGTTTAGCAACAGTTCTCCAGGTCTTGGGCTATTTTTAGACCGTTAACACAGACAGTACAGCTTCGTCAATCCCCGCGTGAAGGAAATCGCTCACCTTCCACGTGCAAAACGTAGTGATATTGACACGCCAGATTAGTGCTGTAGCGTATTGTGCTAAGCAGGAAAGCGCGCTTTTCTGTATTCTTGTTAACTTCGCAACTTCCGGAAAACATCCACTTTCACTTTGAGACTGTTCTGTTTACATTCGACACTATCAACACCACTTTGCAATACTGAAATAATTTTTTCTGTGTTCGAAAGCTACAGCCAATCGTTATTATATCCCCTTAGGTACAGTTTTATAACATTATTGGCACATGTAAACAATATTAATTAATTAATGAACGCTACGTATATGGCAGCCTTTAAGTTATTGTTGGTGACGTTGTTGGAAGTACCCGCGCTTAACACTCGCGGGGCCAAGGACATGGCACTAAGAAGGTCGCTCCACATGGGAAGATGAAGTGTACGACCCTTATCAAGTACAGGCCGGCGTACTCTGTCTTCAGAGTATTTTTTTATATTAAGCATCCCGGTGAAGGGCTACGATGGGGTTTCGAAGGTTCAAGGCAGTCTTGAGCGGGACATTTTTCCAACTGAAAAAAAAATCGGCAGGGTTTTCCGCGATTTGGCTTACACAATTGTATTCATAGAACTTCAAATAACAATATGTACCGCAAACATGAAATCAAATTCAATGAAATACAACAAGCTATGCTTATGCTTTCAACGAGTAATGCAAATGTCGGCTTGTTCCAACTGAGGACACCAAACGGCCTCCCTGCGTATATATCTTCCATCTTTCCTGCTGTTTGCTTTTAACCTTTATTATTTTCCCGGCCACACTTGTTGTTTCTGCGTTGTCTCAAAATCTGTCTCGACGACTTCTGAGCAAAATCAGGGCTTTTGTTTTACGAAGGTGTCCTTGACAGAGTTATCGTACGTGCTTTCTTCCATTATCTTGTGTCACTGTTATTGAATTGTGTTGAAACAAGGAATATTTGTTTTCTTCGTTTGGTGTCACAGCTTTTCTGTTCATTGTTGTCGTTATTTTCTCACAATTACTTTTCGTCAAATATTTAGATCTATTTTGTTTGTTTTTTTATCATCGTTCTTCGTCGGGTTGTTATTCTATTGTGGATTTTTTTTTTATTCGATTTCGTTGATTCTTTGCTGCTCTTTCAAAAGGTCTGTTTTGGTTTGAATAATGTTTATTCATATTTTACATGTTAAGGAAATATACATTGACATAAGGTGAAGACAACAACAAGCCTACGGCTTATGGTGATGTCTTCAAACAAATTTTCAAGAGGAACTTGGCAGACTGTTTAAACCTGAATCACTGTTACTTAACAATTCTTTAAGAAGGAAATCTTTTAAGAATGAAATACAGAAACAAACAATCAAACGAATTATGTAGCCCACTCACCACATAACTAATCTGCCCAGGTTCTTGCATGGAATAAGAGCATTCCTCCATGAAGACACCGACAACCCCAAAACCAACTGCCTGTCTCCTCCCTGTGCAGAATGAGATTTTGGGACTGAATTGATTTCGAAGATTGACACTTGTGTCAGTTAAGATATCAATCCAGCAAAAGAAAAATATCCCATCTGCAAAGAAAAATATCTCATGTGGCAGAAAAATATCCCATCTGCAAAGAAAAATACCCCATCTGCAAAAACATATATCCCATCAGCAAAGACAAATATCTCATCTGCCAAGAACACATACCATCTGCAAAGAAAAATATCCCATCTGCAAAGAATAGTATCTCATATGCCCCCAAAATATCCCATCTGCAAAGAAATATATCCCATTTGCAAAGAAAAATATCCCATCTGCAAAGAAAAATATCTCATCTGCCAAAACATTATCCCATCTGCAAAGAAAAATATCCATCTGCCAACAAAAATATCCCATCTGCAAAGACAAATACCCCATCTGCAAAGACAAATATCCCATCAGCAAAGAAACATATGTCACACGCTTTCCTTCTTTGCCACTACTAAAGCAAACGTGTGCAAGATTGTATGTTACACGCTTTAGGAGTATGGCAAGAACGGATTCAAACTCAAAATCGTCCTTCCAAAAGCCAAAAAATGTACACACGACTTTTATTTCTCCTGCTGTTATCGTTTCTTCTCTTTACACATTCTTCAACGCTCTGAATACTGAAAACGGCATCCCAGACGACAGTACTGTTTCCATACGCGAATTTAGCTGCCCTTGGAAAGTGGCTAGCTCAGGCCTGTTAGTCTGAAACTATAACATAGATGACAAAGATCCCGGAATGAGCAAACATTTCGCGGATGCAGACGCAGAAAGACGTCATGAAGAATGCGATGCTTCAAAAGATACAGACTGTGACGATGACTGTGACGTCATTCACATACACCGAGACGTCATTCACAGTTGTTCGGTCACTTCCGTCAAAAAGTAGATCTCTCCACAATGGCTGCTCCTGTGTTTAGCTTTTTCAAGCGTGAGTACGCAAAACGTGTTTGTTCTCTCCTCTGTTGAAACTGTGAGATATAAATGCTATTCAGCTTTGGTCGGGTGACAGAGGGTTTTTTCCACACTTGATTAGCTAACGTCTAACTCAGCCTGACGGCTTCGTTAGACAATCAACGTAATCTCGTGTGGAAGAAAACGTCTCACACGACCAAGTCTGAATAGCAGGTAATCTCATTCTGTAAAGAAAAATATCCCATATGCAAAGAAAAAATATCCCATGTGCAAAGAAAAATATCCCATCTGCAAAAAAAACCATCCCATCTGCAAAGAAAAATATCTCATCTGCCAAAAAATATCTCATCTGCAAAGAAATATATGCCATCTGCAAAGAAAAATATCCCATCTGCAAAGAAAAATATCCCATCTGCCAAAATAAGTATCCCATCTGCAAAGAAAAATATCTCATCTGCCAAAAAATATCCCATCTGCATAGAAAAATATCCCATCTGAGAAGAAGAATATCCCATCTGCAAAGAAAAATATCTCATCTGCCAAAAAATATCCCATCTGCAAAGAAAAATATCCCATCTGCAAAGAAAAATATCCTGTCTGCACAAAACGCATCCGGTCTGTGGAGGTTTTTTTTGTCTGTTTCCAAGTGGACGGCTACTGTTGTTTGATATAAGAGCTGGACTCGTCTGGAATGATACGCAAGTTGGTCTTCACAGGAAGGTCATCTGTAATTTCAAGCGCGTCATTAGTTGATGTCTCCAATATGTTTAGCGGCATGTGACGACACAGAGAAACATTTTCGGTTCGTATGAGTCATTTATTTAGCAATGCTATTAACAGCTATTGTGTTTTCAGCGTAGCAATAGGGTCCGATATTTAGACGAGACAAATATAATGCCGACGAGTCTAAGACGAGTCGCATTATACTTGTTCGAGTCTAAATATCGGACCCTATTGCTACGCTGAAAATACAATAGCGATTATATAGCTGTTCTGACCTTGATTTGTTGTTCCAAACTTACAAAATGACAGTTTTTGTGTCGATGCTTTGATCTCAGGTTTTGATAGCAGACGCCGTTTCTTATCCGCGTTAGTTTTGCGCAGGCGCCACACTGACTTTGGAAAAAAACCTCGATTTGACAACACAGCTGTTAAACAGCTTTTTATTAGTTCATTCGTATACAACAAAAAGAAGTTTGAGGTTTTTTTTAATTTTGAACAAGACTACTTATGAAGAAGACCAAAACACAACATCAACGGAAAACTAGAAACAACTGAAGAACTAGGATGCAACAAGGGGAGGAGAAGAGAACAGCTAATCCGTACAACGCGAGCATGGTATTTATACTTGTCTCGTCATGAAGCGAATTTTTCAACCTCAGTTATAAACGACTACATGAATGTTAGTGCCATGGGTTGTACATCAATACTTCAGAGGGGAAGTGGGGTAATGCGAAAGTTTGTGTTAATCGGCACACAAAAACGGCTGTTCCGTTTTACTCCCCTGTTTGTACTACATCTTTCGACTTTGGGTATTTTGTGGTGTTAAGGGACAGAAAATAATTGGTTTAGTCCTGTTTCATCGGGAAGTTAGCCAAAAAGGGTACGCTATCGACATTTGTAAAGCTGAAAAACATTCCCGAGAAGAATTTCTGTGGTACAGATGGGTAAACCGGAACCATGCGTCTTTGTTATTGCCAATATGCTTTTGGATATTGGCAAAAATGGCCGACTTCCGTAGCATTATGCTTTGATGATCGGAAGAGACCATCCAATCACAGCCCACGAATTCCCCCACGTGTCCATCAGAATAGCTATATTCATAATTATCGTTGATCATATCGCTGATCCCCCTAATATTTGTCCATTATATCACTTTCAGCGCTAGTATGTTATCGTAGACGTGATCCCTCCGACCTTTGTGAGAGTGGCTGGCCATCTAATCTAAATGCTGTGTTTCTCTGTGCGCGGGGACGCCGTGTACTTATAACAGCATTTGCTGCGGTCCCGATACCCACAACGGACGAGTTGCCATAGCAACGGTATCTCTGGAATATATCAGATGCTCATGCTTTATTCATTATGTCACCTCTTTTGTTTTCGTGTGTGTGTGTGTGTGTGTGTGTGTGTGTGTGTGTATGTGTGTGTGTGTGTGTGTGTTTGTATGCGTGTGTGTGTGTGTGTGTTTGTGTGTGTGTGTGTGTGTGTGAGAAAGTTTGTGTGTGTGTGTGTGTGTGTGTGTGTGTGTGTGTCTATGTGTGTCTGTGTGTCTGTCTGTCTGTGGGTGGGTGGGTGGGGTTGTGTATGTGTCTGTGCATGCCGTGTGTGTGTGTGTTTGTGTGTGTGTGTGTGTGTGTGTGTGTGTGTGTGTGTGTATGTGTGTCTGTGTGTCTGTGTCGTGTATGTGCGTGTGCGTGCGTGAGTCTGTGTTTGACCATGTCTGTGCCTGTCTGTTGCTTTTTCTCATGTGTTTTTTTTTCGTCTTTATTCTTTGGCTAACTTTTCCAAAGTGTTGTGTTTTGCCTGCACCACGGAGTCACAATGAGAGCGTCAGTGAAGTCAATAAGTGTTATGATAATAAACGAATTGATGCTTCCTTCTGATCTTTCTTCCTTGCTTCCTTCCTTGCTTCCTTCTGTTCTTCCTTCCTTGCTTCCTTCCTCCTTTCTCTGTTATGACGGTTTATTTGATATTTTTTTCTTTTTTTCTTTCTTTTTATCCGTTCCGATCGAAACTAGCCTACAATTAAGCAAACTAAACCTAAATATTAATGGCCACCATTAAATAACATTTTCTTCCAAAATGCTATCAGTTCCCTCCATAAAAATACTTTTTCGACTGGTGGCCATGTGGAGAAAAAACAATTTAATACTTTTGGCTCGTCTTTCTGGCAGCATACTGTCGCCGAAACTTCTTTTACATGGTGACCTAAAAAAAAGATGCCACCCACAAAATTGCTAATAACTTCTACATCTGTTGACAGAATAATTCATATTTAGTGTACATTACTTCAGCTTATGGATGACCATTGCACAAAGTGGCAATTGTGTTGATTAAATGGTCTGACTTTTGTGCCATTTCAAAAAAAGTTTCCAATTTCGGGGATCGACTCAACAGTACGAGGTTTGAAAATGAGGGGTGGCCAAATTAACCCTATTTCAGCCCTCCAGATTGTTACCTCTGGGGTTATTCGAATGACTTAGTATATCATTACCAACATAAGACAGTGACTAATACAACAATTACAGACAGGATCAGAACATTTTCGTGGGGGGAATGCGTTCATGTCATTGATGAATGTTGTGCGCCATTGCGCAAGTGTAACTTTACAACGAAGGGGGTAACTGTTCCAGTCATTTGAGTTAAGTGAATATCTTCATAGTTGTTGTGCATAACTTTCAGTTTGTTCACGACCATTCCACAAAGTTTCCAGTCTGTAGGTAAAATAGTCAGACTTTTTCCGTCTCTCCAAAATATGTTCCAAATTACCACTCCCAAATTGTCAATGACACCAACGCTTTCGTGTCTAGGGATTGCCTTGAACCCAGCCGTAACTGCTGTCTTCAGGCCATCGATGATCTGGGGGGGGGGTTAAGGTTGTTGTTTTTTGTATACTCAGACATTCAAATAATCAAAAAGGTAAAAGTCTGAAGGAATTAAATTAGGTAAGTATGGTTACCGCTCAATGTCAAACCTCGTTCTGTTGAGTCGACCCCCGAATTTAAAAACTTTGTTGAAATCGCAAAAAGGTCAGACCATGTAATCTACACAATTACCACTTTGTGGAAAGGCCTTGCATAGGCTGAAGGTAATGTATACACAATATGAAGCAATTTGATCAGCAGATGTAGGCGTTATTAGCATTCTTGTGGGTGGCATTTTTTGTGGGTCACCCTGTAGTTATTAGTTTGGCGAGTCCTCCGTAATTCAGTGGTGTTCGATCTTTTATATAAATTAACCGTGGTAGTAAAGAAGATCGTGGTGACATTTCGAATGTTCTCTGTTTTCTGCTACATGTTTCTGCTCGCATAGCGTCACCGACTAGAGTTTTTTGGGGTAGCTAATTCCTATCTCTTTGGGTTTAACATCTTAAACAATAACTCCAACGACAAGTCCGGAGAAAAGAGTCAAAAATAGTCAAATAAAATGGACGGGGGGTAATTGTTGAATTTAAAAAAAATTAAATTAAAAAAAGAGTCAGCTGAATGCGAAACAGACCAGGAGAAAAAAAGTCTGTAGCAGAAATTATTAGCAAACACATCATGTCAGTCGGAATATGCTGAGAAAAAAAAGAGGTGCACAAAATATGTGGCCAAAAAGAAATTGTTAGCAAACGCATCATGTCAGTCGGAATTTGCAGCACAAAATGGCAAAATATGTGGGCAAAAGAAATTGTTAGCAAACGCATCATGTCAGTCGGAATTTGCAGCAAAAAATGGCAAACTATGTGGGCAAAAGAAATTGTTAGCAAACGCATCATGTCAGTCGGAATTTGCAGCACAAAATGGCAAAATATGTGGGCAAAAGAAATTGTTAGCAAACGCATCATGTCAGTCGGAATTTGCAGCAAAAAATGGCAAAATATGTGGGCAAAAGAAATTGTTAGCAAACGCATCATGTCAGTCGGAATTTGCAGCACAAAATGGCAAAAGAAATTGTTAGCAAACGCATCATGTCAGTCGGAATTTGCAGCAAAAAATGGCAAACTATGTGGGCAAAAGAAATTGTTAGCAAACGCATCATGTCAGTCGGAATTTGCAGCAAAAAATGGCAAACTATGTGGGCAAAAGAAATTGTTAGCAAACGCATCATGTCAGTCGGAATTTGCAGCAAAAAAATGCAAAATATGTGGGCAAAAAGAAATGACGGCTTTTTCCCCGGCCAAACTAAGTCCCTAAATCTTCAGGCGCAGGTTGCGTGAGGCAAGCCACTTCTCACTGACAGAGGGAAAAAAACACACCACGGCTTTGCGACGCAAATTTGTCGCATTATGGATTTGTATGCAGTCACAAAGGACTCGTGCAGGGAAATTGACCGTTTCCAGACATTTCTGGGCAGTTATTGTTCTGTTTGCTTTGGACGTTTTGGTTTTGTTTCTGTTGGATTTTTTAGCGGGGACAGGGGGAGGGGGGTCGTTGAGAGGGGGGGGGCAGGGATTATGGGTATGGGGATGGAGAAAGGGTTCGTTTTGGGACAACAACGTGCAGCCAAAATCGTCCTCATTGCCTAATTAAAGACCGCACATATACACTAAAAAAAAAGTTAAACATTTTATGGTTTAAGTGCGTGCTCGAAATATTCTTCAACTTTTCTCTTTCAACTTGAAGCGCATCTTTCACAAACTGCTGACACGGAAACCATACACGTCGACAGTGTATAGCATCTTCATGCAGCGAATGTCTTCTCAAATATCACGGAAAGTTTAGCGAGGCAAAAGATTTTCAACAGAAAATTAAATTTCTCTCATGGCGAGACGATCCTTGTCAATACAAAGACAAGTTGTTGTTTCGTTGTGGCACAATGTTTTAATCAATCAATCGATCAATCAGTCAAACAATCAATTAAACAGTGATTTATAAACATCGTTATGAGAGATGGTTTGTTATTATTTTTGGTATCGTCTCATCAGTTGATATTGCTATTCGAGACCGATTTTGTTTGTTTGTTTGTTTGTTTGTTTGTTTGTTAGTTTGTTTGTTTGCTTAACGCCCAGCCGACCACGAAGGGCCATATCAGGGCGGTGCTGCTTTGACATAATTATAACGTGCGCCACACACAAGACAGAAGTCGCAGCACAGGCTTCATGTCTCACCCAGTCACATTATTCTGACACCGGACCAACCAGTCCTAGCACTAACCCCATAATGCCAGACGCAAGGCGGAGCAGCCACTAGATTGCCAATTTTTTAAAGTCTTAGGTATGACCCGGCCGGGGTTCGAACCCACGTCCTCCCGATCACGGTGCGGACGCCTTACCACTAGGCCAACCGTGCCGGTTCGAGACCGATGCAAGTCGTGGTGAGAAAAAAGGAGGCGGTAGAAATATTTCCACAAATGACACAATATACAATTGACAAAAACGTGTCGGCCTTGGTAAGGAATCAATCAATCAGAAAATCAATAAATCAATTTCAAATTGAAGAACAGAAACAGAGTGAATGCTTTGACAAGGAAGTGAAGGTTGCATGCATGGTTTTAATGGTAATATCGGGCTTTTCAGAGGCATTAAGGAAAAATATACACAGGAAATAATTAATTTAAAAAGCTATCAAGGTCATATTGGACGTCTTATATACCATTTTCACATCATGATGGCAAAAAACACAGCAACAAAAAAAAGATGAATAGATCAATCAATTTTTCAATCAGACACTCAATCAATCAATAAATCTATCAACCAATGCAATCTATCAATCAACCAACCAATAAATAAATAGATAAAAGTCGGCCATACGATCAATGGAGAAATCTGATCCTGTTCAATCTCACTGACGAAATGACTATGATGTAGCTGACAACGACGATGATGATGACGATGATGATGACGATGATCGCGGCGACGTTGAAGAGTGACGTACGTGTGTGTGTGTGTGTGTGTGTGTGTGTGTGTGTGTGTGTGTGTGTGTGTGTGTGTGTGTGTGTGTGTGTGAGCGTGTGTGGTTAAGAATTCTTTGTGAATATTCACCCAGAGATGACCTTTCGCGTTTTGCAGGGGGTTTGGCTTTGATCCCTATCGAGTTACTCGCGCATTCAGTGCCACGCTGTTGCACACACTGTCGATTTCTATTACATTCTCTGTTTGAAAATCTTCATGCAATTTGCGTGTTGATGTGATTATTTCTAAACAAGCAGAAAATAATGTTAAAGTTAGTCTTTTCTTTGTTCAATGCAGTCATAAACATGAAACAGCTGTGGTTTTGCCCTTAATTACATTTGTCATCATTTGTAAATGAATGCTGGAAAAAACTGATCCTGATTTGTTTGCTTTTCTTTTGTTAATGTATTTATACTGCTGGACCAAGAATGAAGGTAAAGCTAACAAGAAAATGTCTAAATGATCTGCATGAGAAAACGCAGATGGAAAAGTGTTGACCGTTTTTTAGTCAATGGACGAAAAGGGGTAGTGGAGGTTGGCATCAGGGGGTAGGGAGAGGGGGTTAGAGGGGGGGGGGGGGGGTGGAACAAAACTGAAACGGAAACTGAACCCGAAGGAAGCGAACAGTTCTCCATTCTTTATCTAAATAAATAAGTGTGACACAGATAAGGACAAATTATCATATAGCACTGTGAGAGTGATAATAGCAATACTCATTTGTTTTGCATCGAGCATTTAGTTTTCAGGACATTTGTAGAATCTTCTTTTTTACATTTAATCAAGTTTTGACTAAATGTTTTAACATAGAGGGGGGAATCGAGACGAGGGTCGTGGTGTATGTGTGTGTGTGTGTGTGTGTGTGTGTGTGTGTGTGTGTGTGTGTGTGTGTGTGTGTGTGTGTGTGTGTGTGTGTGTGTGTATAGAGCGATTCAGAGTAAACTACTGGACCGATCTTTATGACATTTTTCATGAGAGTTCCTGGGTATGATATCCCCCGACGGTTTTTTTCATTTTTTCGATAAATGTCTTTGATGACGTCATATCTGGCATTTTGTACAAGTTGAGGCGGCACTGTCACACCCTCATTTTTCAATCAAATTGATTGAAATTTTGGCCAAGCTATCTTCGACGAAGGCCAAACTTTGGTTTTGCATTTCAGCTTGAAGGCTTAAAAATTAATTAATGACTTTGGTCATTAAAAATCTGAAAATTGAAATTAAAATTACTTTTTTTATAAAACGATCCAAAGTTACGTTTATCGTATTCTTCATTATTTTCTGATTCCAAAAACATATAAATATGTTATATTCGGATAAATAACAAGCTCTGAAATTTAAAAAAAGAAAAATTATGATTAAAATAAAATGTGCGAAATCGATTTAAAAACAATTTCATCTTATTTCTTGTCCGTTCTTGACTCCAAAAACATATAGATATGATATGTTTGGATTAAAAACACGTTCAGAGAGTTAACAAGAATAGAGATATAGAAAAGCATGCTATCCTCCTCAGCGCAACCGCTACCGCGCTTTTCTGGAGTGTTAATTTCACTGCCTTTGCCACGAGCGGTGGACAGACGATGCTACGAGTGTACGGTCGTGCGGAAAAAATGCAATGCGTTCAGTTTCATTATGTGAGTTCGACTGAGCTTGACTAAATGTTGTATTTTCGCCGTACGCGACTTGTTTTAATTTTTTTTGTTTATTTCATTCCCGCATAATGTTCAGCTTTTGTTTGTCTCTTCAAAGGACCTGTTGTTTTTCCGAAGTGTCATGCCAAGACGTGTCTTCTGACTGTCGCATCCTCACCATTCCACACACCAAAACCAAAACATACGGACAACGCACTTTTACTTTCTGCGCACCCACACAATGGAATTCTCTCCCCTTTCACATCCGCCACTCTCAGTCACCCCACGCATTCAAACGAGCACTTAAACGCACCTCTTCAAGAAATACAACCCCTGATTTTGTTTTCTCAGTCCATCAGTAGGCTACATGTAGTGTATTTGTTGTTTTAGTGATAATGTGATAATGTATATAAACATCTAGAGCTGTTTTCAGTATTGTTGATAACATGTTCTGTTTGATTAAGGGTATTCAGCTGGTATTTCCTTGTTTTCCCTACCTATTTTATTCATGTTTTATTACTTAGTTAGTGGAAGAATCTTTTGTAATGTATGTTTGATGGTGTATGCTTTTAATTAAGCGTTGCTGACTACGAATGTAGATGTAAATGCTTGTATAACTGTGTTTTAAATTTTAAATGTGTCAAGCGCACAGAGCATAATTGTAAAGTCATGATGTTGCGCTATATAAATGCTCATTTATTATTATTATTATTATTATTATTATTATTATTATTATTATTTAAGTTATTGAGACATCCCAGTGCACTAAGGGATTTATAGAGCAAATCGAGAAAATTCATTATTGAACGAAGCGCATAGCGCTGAGTTCAATAATTATTTTCGAGATTTGCTCTATAAATCCCTTAGTGCACTGGGATTGTTTCAATAACGATATTGTCAGTACCGCCATAGAAAAAAGAAGATTCCAAACGCACATTTTGCAATGCGCATTTGAATAGGCATAACTGTGTGGTCAGGTCGTGCACAGTAAAGATCTACTTTTGTGTGGGGTGTCTCAAGTGTGTCGTGCTTTCGTCACACGCATTTTAATTTCTGTTGGTAAATTCCAGTGTAGCGTTAATCTGAACAGTGATGATCTTTCAGAGAGACCTCATTTGAACTCGGAGAAAGGCTCTTCATTATTTGCGATTCGAAACCTCCAGTCGAGCTTCGACGGATTGACTATGCGGAGTGACTCCCCTTGAATTGACTCAAAGCGGGACTCGACGGTTCGCACATTTTCAAAACAAATGTGGCATATTTCTCGTGTTCTATCTTCACTCATCGGGGAGTCTGATACTAAATATGAACGGTAAGAATGCTCTGAACCCTACACGTATTATATCCCCATCGTTTTTTCGTTCACATTTGCCCAACATGTTAATTTGCTGAGCGGGGTTAATGTCGTCTGCTAGGCTACCTGCCAACCTGGGCAATGGAACCACTGCAGTCTGCACTGAGTCTGCATGCATGAGGGAGGCTGTTAATAAATCTTATATATGGTAAGAACGTTCTGAACCTTACACGTTTTCGATTACGATTGTTCTTGCTTTGAAATAATAATTCTGAAACCATTCATTTACTGAACTGATGTAGTCGTATTTCTGTGTTGTCTGCTACAGAGTCGATCGAGTCAGTCTTCCAAACTGGTCTAGCTGGTACGTTATCGGAATAACACTTGTGTTTTCTGTTAGCCGCTGGGAATTGTATACTAACTCATCATTTGGTAATGTGGATGATAAGCGACATGCCACTAACACGGCATATGAGAAGAATCTATGCAAGTCGGCGAAAATTAGATGAAACACAGCGGCTTCTATTTTTTTTAGATCACTGGCACTGGCACAGGCACATGCAATCTGTCAGAAAAAAACCCACTTCTGCTTTAATTGAGAAGCAGGGAATTTATGGTCATTTGGTATTGTGGAGAATATAAGCTACATGTCATTAATTAATTCTGAGGATGAGAGCACAGTCTTGCTTAGGCAAAGGGCGCAAGAATACGCTCTGTGGAAAAGTTAGCGCACTCCAAGAGTGCGCTAACAGTTTTAGCGCATCGCCATTAGCCAATCAACTGGTTCACATCAGTCATGTGACACCAGTACTTACTGACAATTTAAGTTATTGAGACATCCCAGTGCACTAAGGGATTTATAGAGCAAATCGAGAAAATTCATTATTGAACGAAGCGCATAGCGCTGAGTTCAATAATTATTTTCGAGATTTGCTCTATAAATCCCTTAGTGCACTGGGATTGTTTCAATAACGATATTGTCGGTACCGCCAGAGAAACAGGAAGATACAACACGCACATTTTGCTACGCGCATTTGAATAGGCATAACTGTGTGGTCAGGTCGTATAGAAGATCTACTTTTGTGTGGGCTGTCTCGTGTGTTGTGCTTTCATCACACGCAAACTCTTGTTTTAATTTCTGTTGGTAAATTCCAGTGTAGCGTTAAGCTAAAGAGTGATGATCTTTCTCTCATTTGAACTCGGAGAAAGGACTGTGCTTTCAGTTATTTGCGGTTCGAAACCTTCATCGAGCTTCGACAGATTGACTGTGCAGAGTTGTGCCCCTTGCCAAGGTCGACGGAAAGCCCATTTTCAAAATAAACGTGGCATGTTTTTCGTGTGGTATCTTCCCTCATCGGGGAGTCTGGTACTAAATATGAACGGTAAGAATGCTCTGAACCCTACACGTATTATATCCCCATCGTTTTATCGTTCACATTTGCCTAACATGTTAATTTGCTGAGCGGGATTTATGTCGTCTGCTAGGCTATTGCACTGAGTCTCATTTCAAAAACAAAAATTGCTCGTCCCGTTGCACTGAGTCTGCACACATAAAGCAGGCTGGTAATAAGTCTTATATGTGGTAAGAACGTTCTAAACCCTACACGTTTTCGATTCCGATTGTTCTTGCCTTAAAATAAACGGAAAGCATTCATTTACTGAACAGATGCAGTCGTATTTCAGTGTAGTCTGCTACGTGCTGATCTAGCTGCGACGTTATCGGAATAACACTTGTGTTTTCTGTTAGCTGCTGGGAATTGTATACTAACTCATCATTTGGTAATGTGGATAATAAGGTACATGCCACCAACATGGCATAATTATGAGAGGAATCTTCGCAAGTCGAAACTGAAAAATTAGACACAGCGGGTTCTATTTTTAGATCAGTGCAACTGTGGGCGGCACAGGCGCATGCAATCTGTCAGAAAAAAAACACTTCTGCTTTAATTGAAAAGCAGGACATTTATGGTCATAATCATTGGTATTGTGGAGAATATATAAGCTACATGTCATTAATTAATTCTGAGGATGAGAGTACAGTCTCGCTTTGGCAAAGGGTGTAAGAATACGCTCTGTGGAAAAGTTAGCGCACTCCAGGAGTGCGCTAACAGATTTAAGCGCATCGCCATTAGCCAATCAACTGGTTCACATCAGTCATGTGACACCAGTACTTACTGACAATTATTATTATTATTATTATTATTATTATTATTATTATTATTATTATTATTATTATTATTATTATTTAAGTTATTGAGACATCCCAGTGCACTAAGGGATTTATAGAGCAAATCGAGAAAATTCATTATTGAACGAAGCGCATAGCGCTGAGTTCAATAATTATTTTCGAGATTTGCTCTATAAATCCCTTAGTGCACTGGGATTGTTTCAATAACGATATTGTCAGTACCGCCATAGAAAAAAGAAGATTCCAAACGCACACTTTGCTACGCGCATTTGAATAGGCATAACTGTGTGGTCAGGTCGTGTACAGTAAGATCTACTTTTGTGTGGGCCGGTGTCTCAAGTGTGTCGTGCTTTCGTCACACGCATTTTAATTTCTGTTGGTAAATTCCAGTGTAGCGTTATAGCTGAACAGTGATGATCTTTCAGAGAGACCTCATTTGAACTCGGAGAAAGGACTGTGCTCTTCATTATTCGCGATTCGAAACCTTCAGTCGAGCGTCGATGGATTGACTGTGCGGAGTGACTCCCCTTGAATTGACTTACCCCACGAAGGACTCGACAGTTCGCACATTTTCAAAATAAATGTGGCATATATCTCGTGTTGTATCTTCACTCATCGGGGAGTCTGATACTAAATATGAACGGTAAGAATGCTCTGAACCCTACACGTATTATATCCCCATCGTTTTTTCGTTCACATTTGCCCAACATGTTAATTTGCTGAGCGGGGTTTATGTCGTCTGCTACTGCTAGGCTAGAACAATCGAACCACTGCAGTCTGCACTGTCACTGAGTCTGCACGAATAAGGCAGAATTATATGGTAAGAACGTTCTGAACCCTACACGTTTTCGATTACGATTGTTCTTGCCTTGAAATAATAATTCGGAAACCATTCATTTACTGAACTGATGCAGTCGTATTTCAGTGTAGTCTGCTAGAGTCGATCGAATCAGTCTTCCAAATGCTGTGTACGTTATCAGAATAACACTTGTGTTTTCTGTTAGCCGCTGGGAATTGTATACTAACTCATCATTTGGTAATGTGGATGATAAGTTACATGCCACTAACACGGCATATTATGAGAAGAATCTATGCAAGTCAGCGAAAATGAGATGAAACACAGCGGCTTCTACTTTTAGATGAGTCCCACTGTGGCACAGGCACATGCAATCTGTCAGAAAAAAAACCCCACTTCTGCTTTAATTGAGAAGCAGGGAATTTATGGTCATTTGGTATTGTGGAGAATATAAGCTACATGTCATTAATTAATTCTGAGGATGAGAGTACAGTCTCGCTTTGGCAAAGGGCGTAAGAATACGCTCTGTGGAAAAGTTAGCGCACTCTTGGAGTGCGCTAACAGATTTAAGCGCATCGCCATTAGCCAATCAACTGGTTCACATCAGTCATGTGACACCAGTACTTACTGACAATTATTATTATTATAAGACGTTTAAACTTCAAGGGCACAGATAAGACACACAGACGAACGTAAACCTACTACTAAATTACATGTAATACACAGTCGAACCCCCTCATTTAAGCCCCCAACACACTCCCCTGCCCCCAGCTCCCAATTTAGGAATCCCTCCCATTTTAGATCTTGCCTTTTTCGGATTATGTGTAGAACCTTTACAAATGTACCCTGTATTCCCTCCCGTAGAAGACATGATTATATCAGATTTTGGTGGGGTCTAAAAATGGTTGTTCTACAATATCACGCTAAGACACAAAAACTTTAAGCCCGGCGCAGAATGGACACCCAGACCACCGTAATGTACTTAGATATACCATAGATATATATAAATCGAAAAACAAAGAGACTGCCAACGTTCCAAAATTCAGAATCAAAAAACAATAAATATAGATATATAAATACAGGGCCGGACTACCGGGGGGGTTATGGGGGTTGCGCAACCCCCCCCTAGCCTAAACATGTACCTTACTTATTTAATTTTTTTTTTATTATTGCTTATTTTATGCCGTTTCATGCAAGGAGCGACCATTTTCCTATCTCAGAATATGACCTACCCGTCAGCTTCAGGGGGCTTCGCCCCCTGACCCCCACAACGAGGGGGTGGGGGGGGGGTGGGTTCTAGGGTTTCCGGACCCCCCCCCCAGCCAAAAAATAAAAATATTGAATGAGGTATGCATTTCTTTATTTTACATTGAGTTTCAATTTTTGGGGTATTAATCAGTGACAAAATCTGCTGCCTGAAACTGGTAATGATCATCCTCAGAATGCACCAGATTGCACCATTTTGCATCCTTTTTTTCAAAATTTTCCGGGGGGGGCATGCCCCCGGACCCCCCTAGCAAGCTAGGCGCTTCGCGCCGTCGGCTCGGCGCTTCGCGCCTTCACACCCATATCTTCACAATATACTTTTGAACAAAACCAGTCATAAAATGAACTGATCCGCCCCTGCCGCCAGGGGGGACATCCCCCTGGGCCACCAC
Organism: Littorina saxatilis; assembly: GCF_037325665.1. Taxonomy (NCBI): domain Eukaryota; kingdom Metazoa; phylum Mollusca; class Gastropoda; order Littorinimorpha; family Littorinidae; genus Littorina; species Littorina saxatilis. The sequence continues at coordinate 21,107,943 of NC_090253.1, read as the reverse complement.
TGGCAACCCCCCCCCTCCTCTTCGCCTAGTCCGGCCCTGAAATAGTCTGAATATATATCTATGGATATGCCTTTTTATAGTTAGCTGTCTCAAAGGCTGAAAGAACCGCGAGATGTGCACCGTCTGAACTTTCGGTACAAATGACGGGCCGGAGTACCGGGGACATGGGGTCGACAAATGGCCGAACAAGGGTCCTTCAGCCAATGTAGCGCTCCTGTCAAGAAGACGAGAAATGCCCTGTACTTGAAGCGGGAGTGGAGGGCTCTGATTGGCTGCTTGACAAATTGCCTCACGGCTGGGGCGCCACCTAGCGTCCAAACAAGGGAGACAAATGAGGTCTGGCCCTCGGGGCGCTCGATTACTTTTAATCTTTGCTGCGTTCAGAGTTGTTCTTTTTCTTCTTTTTTTCTTCTTCTCCTTCCCCTTGCCGAAGTGGACGAAGTTTCGGAAGGTACTGAAGCGTGTTTACCTCACAGATATATAGACTACATTTGTTGCGTAAAAAGGGAAGATAGTTAAAAAGACCTTTCAGGCTGAGAGATTTGTTGGTATTATAGAATGATTAACGGTTCAGCGGTTACCCCAACTCATTCTTTGGACATTCTCAACCGATCTCTGTACCCTTTCTTACCTTACAAAAAAGATTTTAATTAATTGCTTGTTTGTTTATATACTTTTGACACAACATGGAAGCGAATGTTAAATTTGATTTATGAAACTTTTCTTTCGCTTTCTCCACAAAAGTTTACGATGAAGTGTGAAATGTTCCAATCAGAAGTGAAAACGTCACAGGGGAAAAGGATCGCAAAAATAACGCTGTGGTGATAAACATAAACTTGACACAAGTAGATAATAAAACAAAAGGAGGAGGTTAGTATGCCGGTGAAATGGGGACGAAAACGGGGAAGATGGAAGAAGAAATCTCCCACTAGGGAGAGGAAACTTTCCTTGCACGCTTAAAATTTGCCTTTCCCCCTCCCATCACTTCGTTAATACATTAGTCTTGGGCGGAAACGGAACCAATAGGCAATCAGTGACTGCGGCTGCGCAGAGGAGGGGGCTTTTCTGGTCTCCAGGGGACGGAGAGTTGCAGTTAAGTGGCATGCGTCCTTAAATGGCTTGTAACAAATCTCTTTTGCGCAAACATGGTTGTCGATTTATCGATTTAGCTTCAGGGATGGGGCCGCTTTTGCCGTGTGGAACCGGCTTGAAGGAGAGGCGGTGTTGTTTTTTTGTTCATGTGTGTGTCTGTCTCTCTATCTCTATCTCTGTCTCTCTCTGAATCGTTGCTTCTCTATCTGTGTCTCTCACTGTGTCTTTTTGTCTGTGTATCTGTCTGTCTCCTGTCTGGCTGTCTATCTCTCTCTCTCTCTCTGACTGTAAATCTCTCTCTGTCTGTATCTCTCTTTGTCTGTATTTCTCTTTCTGTTCTCTCTGTCACTCTATGTGTGTCTCTTTCTCTGTCTCTGAAACTGTCTCTGTTTGTCTCTGTCTGTCTCTGTCTGTCTGTCTGTCTGTCTGTCTGTCTGTCTCTCTCTCTCTCTCTCTCTCTCTCTCTCTCTCTCTCTCTTTCTCTCTTATTTCTGGTATTTTCTGTGTATTATTTCTGTGTATCATTTATTTCTTCTCTCATTCATCTTAAGTGTTGATTCTTCACACTGTCTCTGCTTGTAGAAGAGGCACACCGAACAGACAGGTTTTGGGCGATCCATTTATTTAGAAATGATAATGATGGGCATGCACACTGCAACATCATGCCATATTCGACTTGAGTTTTCGTTTACGTCATTCCATCATAAATCAGTCAGTATATAGGAACTTTGAATATCCATGATGGAGCCACTTTATATTGCCAGCGAGACGTGATGCTTTTTCACGGCCCAAGTTTGAACGCCCCTCTTACACGCCAGACCAGAGGACACTGCTATCTGGCTGGCTGGAGAAACACAAACGTCATGGTCGCTTCACGTTTACCGTTCCAATTTACGTCACTCTGCTTGATTCCGTTATGACCGTTGGACAAATTTCGTTAGCATCTGGTGGGGGCTGCGTCTCTCGTATTTGTCTTGTAATAATATGGCGGGAGAGGGGGTGGCTAAGGCTTGTGGGGGTGGGGTGAGGGAGGGAGGGGGGGGGGGGCTTAGGTCGAAGGCGCGTAGAGGAGAGCAGTACCTATGGAAGTCTGATTGAAGAGGCCTATGGTCGGCCATCGGCATTGAAGTATTAGGGTTCAAAATGACCGTTTATTTTGTTTGGGGGTCAATCACTCAATCCATGGAGTTTCTGGCATGTCAGTCTGGAATGATGTAGACTGTCTCGCTGATCTGGACTAGGACTTATCTGGTTGACGTTGAACAGTTAGAATGATTCATGCTTTCGTCAACTCTGATCAAATCCGTGCTTATGGGGGTTTAGCCGAGAAGAACCAGGTTTTATCAAAAGACCATGGAAATGCGAGAAACGGAAAGATTCCTTGCACAACAATTTGTGCGCCAATTCTTGGAGTAACTAAGCGGCACATACGTCAGACTTTGATGTCACATCGTCATGCGCCTAATGTTTTTTTCAGTCTCTTCCAATCTCTTTCAAGTTCTGAATTTGTTTGAGGTATATGTATTGTTATTGCATCTACGCGCAAAGGGCTGAAGAAAGAAAGTAAGCAAGCACACAAAAAGAAGCAAAGGAAGAAATGTAACATGGTTCCCAAGAGCTAAAAACAGATCAACAATTTTACCTCTGTTGTCAGCCCCCGGGCCCGTGTACCTTAATTTCTTGTTGTTTTCCCCAACGTTGCTTTGGGGAAAATTTTCTATCGCAACATATCCACAGATGTATGTTGAATGTCCGTTCGGTCACTCATATGATGGAGTCCTCGTGTGACCTAGCTTTGACCCAATTGATACATGTACTGAGGAAGGGGAAACAATCCCTCTCAAAGGGGCCAACACCCCGAAAACTAAATGTTTATTTCAATGTCCGTACGGTCTTTGGCATAAATTATGATCGAGTCCTCGTGCGACCTTTGACCCAGTTGATAGCAAGGGGAAACAATCCCCTCACAAGGACCAACACCCTGCCAGTCACTGCACGACCTGACGCACGGAAGCACAACTCTCCTGTGTGCGGAGGTGCTACTTGAGAAAAGTGTCATCCCGAGGGCAGAAGTCGGCATGCTAATGAGGTCACATTGGCATGCTAATGAGGTCACATTGGCATGCAAATTAGGTCAATCAAGGGCGTCAAGTTCCGCCGCTGGCCTGTCAACTTAGACGTGACAAGTGCTTGACGCGTTTTCTCTTTCAATATCGTCTTCTTGCCCTTTTTACAAGTGCATCGCTATGGATCAGAGAAAGAAGTTCGAGTCGGGGGCGAGATGCCCGAGGAGAAGCGGGGGGGGGGGGGGGGGGGTGAACGAAAGGCCGATGAAGAACATATTTTCGATACATCATTTCAGTCAACATCTTAATGGTGTGTTTAATCTTGGCGTCTTTTTCTCGAAACTGTATTTTCTAAGTCTGCAACCCATGAACTTTGTTGTACTATTCCACTGCAGTTTTGTTGCCTTTTTGTGTGTTTTTGTTTGTTTGTTATAATATTAAAATTATCAAGAGTCGAACATACGAATGAGGTGGGGATATGACGGAG
>NC_090253.1:21084390-21104098 GCF_037325665.1 Littorina saxatilis | reverse complement strand
CCCCCCCCCCCCCCCCCCCCCCCCCCCCCGAAAACACTGACAGACTGAAACAATTTCACACAGGGGTTCAGTGCGACAACATTCGCTGCTCTTGACTGTTCTGTTGCTTTCGCTCTTTGCAGTATTGCCTGGGATCGAAAGGGAAACTTGAAAAGGGTATATGTGTGTTAATCACTGTAATAGTCACGATTTTCAAAGCGAGAAGAGAAAGAACTTGGTTTCGAGACTCCGCTCAGAAATTCCTGCATGCATAATTTGATCGTTTTGACACAAGTGACCCAATCGCTGACTCCGCCGGAAATCGATTGCTCATTAGTATTCATACAGTCTGGGTCCCTGATTGCTCAGCTGTGTGGCTTTCTGGCGTTTGCCTTTTTCTTCTCTCTCTCTCTCTCTCTCTCTCTCTCTCTCTCTCTCTCTCTCTCTCTCTCTCTCTCTCTCTCTCTCTCTCTCTCTCTCTCTCTCTCTCTCTCTCTCTCCCTCGTCTCGTTTCCATATGCGCGTTTAATCTGGGCCCACCGTCTTCCTGTGCAGAAAGTTCCAGCTTGATGCATGTGCGAGACTTGAGCGAAGATGAAGCCTTTCCTCCAGACAACGTCCAGGCTTGTTGCCACTGTTGCTTCCGTGATGCCCGCATCTCGCCTACTGATGATGATGATGCATGGCTGCCCTGAGCTGACTGCCTTTTGAGGTGAGTACGTAATAAGCGGTTTTTTGTGCATACGTTATTCTGCATTCCATTTCCTGTGCATTGATCTGTGTGGAGATCTTGAGCAAGTAACCGATTATCACGATTTGTGTGTGTGTGTCTGCGTGTTTCTTTTTTTGTAGAATGTCAGAATGTCAGAATATTAATATGATTGTGTAGTGGATGCAGATTTGAGCTGACAGTAATTTTTCTCTTCATATGAGGGGAATGCTGAAATGTCCTAATGTATTTCTTAGGTGAGGTTTTTTTTTCTGCATGTGTTGTTGTTATTTTTAAACTGGCCATTGTCATCTTAATACCACTATCGTACATGTATCAGGCATCGGACGGAGGGATGGTGTCCCTACTCGTCGGCTTCCAATTAAAAAAAAAATTACTTTACTTTTACGTTTGCTTTTTTCTTTGTCGACCAGACACATTTTTTTTTGTGCCGTTTCCCATGTGTTGCTTCAGGCCGGACAGTTAGCTTCTTTGTTTTTCTTCAAGTGGTGTTTTACCATTGCATACATCTCTTCTTGTTTAAAGGCTGACATATAGTCCTATTTAAGTAGTTTAATTACTTCCAGGGCTTTTCCCATCGTTGCGGGGATGTATAAATTAAGCTTCCTGCAAAGTTTTAGGTTTGAAGTCCTTACCAATTACGAGAAATAATTAATTCTTTATTGCTATGTTTAGCAACAGTTCTCCAGGACTTGGGCTATTTTTAGACCGTCAACCCAGACAGTACAGCTTCGTCAATCCCCGCGTGAAGGAAATCGCTCACCTTCCACGTGCAAAACGTAGTGATATTGACACGCCAGATTAGTGCGGTAGCGTATTGTGCTAAGCAGGAAAGCGCGCTTTTCTGTATTCTTGTTAACTTCGCAACTTCCGGAAAACATCCACTTTCACTTTGAGACTGTTCTGTTTACATTCGACACTATCAACACCACTTTGCAATACTGAAATCATGTTTTCTGTGTTCGAAAGCTACAGCCAATCGTTATTATATCCCCTTAGGTACAGTTTTATAACATTATTGGCACATGAAGGAAATCGCTCACCTTCCACGTGCAAAACGTAGTGATATTGACACGCCAGATTAGTGCGGTAGCGTATTGTGCTAAGCAGGAAAGCGCGCTTTTCTGTATTCTTGTTAACTTCGTAACTTCCGGAAAACATCCACTTTCACTTTGAGACTGTTCTGTTTACATTCGACACTATCAACACCACTTTGCAATACTGAAATAATGTTTTCTGTGTTCGAAAGCTACAGCCAATCGTTATTATATCCCCTTAGGTACAGTTTTATAACATTATTGGCACATGTAAACAATATTAATTAATTAATGAACGCTACGTATATGGCAGCCTTTAAGTTATTGTTGGTGACGTTGTTGGAAGTACCCGCGCTTAACACTCGCGGGGCCATGGACATGACACTAAGAAGGTCGCTCCACATGGGAAGATGAAGTGTACGACCCTTATCAAGTACAGGCCGGCGTACTCTGTCTTCAGAGTATTTTTTTATATTAAGCATCCCGGTGAAGGGCTACGATGGGGTTTCGAAGGTTCAAGGCAGTCTTGAGCGGGAAATTTTTCCCACTGTGAAAAAAAAATCGGCAGGGTTTTCCGCGATTTGGCTTACACAATTGTATTCATAGAACTTCAAATAACAATATGTACCGCAAACATGAAATCAAATTCAATTAAATACAACAAGCTATGCTTATGCTTTCAACGATTAATGCAAATGTCGGCTTGTTCCAACTGAGGACACCAAACGGCCTCCCTGCGCGTATATCTTCCATCTTTCCTGCTGTTTGCTTTTAACCTTTATTATTTTCCCGGCCACACTTGTTGTTTCTGCGTTGTCTCAAAATCTGTCTCGACGACTTCTGAGCAAAATCAGGGCTTTTTTTTGTTACGAAGATGTCCTTGACAGAGTTATCGTACGTGCTTTCTTCCATTATCTTGTGTCACTGTTATTGAATTGTGTTGAAACAAGGAATATTTGTTTTCTTCGTTTGGTGTCACAGCTTTTCTGTTCATTGTTGTCGTTATTTTCTCACAATTACTTTTCGTCAAATATTTAGATCTATTTTGTTTGTTTTTTATCATCGTTCTTCGTCGGGTTGTTATTCTATTGTGGTTTTTTTTTTATTCGATTTCGTTGATTCTTTGCTGCTCTTTCAAAAGGTCTGTTTTGGTTTGAATAATGTTTATTCATATTTTACATGTTCAAGAAATATACATTGACATAAGGTGAAAACAACAACAAACCTACGGCTTATGGTGATGTCTTCAAACACATTTTCAAGAGGAACATGGCAGACAGTCTGTTTAAACCTGAACCACTGTTACTTAACAATTCTTTAAGAAGGAAATCTTTTAAGAATGAAATACAGAAACAAACAATCAAACGAATTATGTAGCTCACTCACCACATAACTAATCTGCCCAGGTTCTTGCATGGAATAAGAGCATTCCTCCATGAAGACACCGACAACCCCAAAACCAACTGCCTGTCTCCTCCCTGTGCAGAATGAGATTTTGGGACTGAATTGATTTCGAAGATTGACACTTGTGTTAGTTAAGATATCAATCCAGCAAAAGAAAAATATCCCATCTGCAAAGAAAAATATCTCATGTGGCAGAAAAATATCCCATCTGCAAAGAAAAATTCCCCATCTGCAAAGACATATATCCCATCAGCAAAGACAAATATCTCATCTGCCAAGAACATATACCATCTGCAAAGAAAAATATCCCATCTGCAAAGAATAATATCTCATATGCCCCAAAAATATCCCATCTGCAAAGAAATATATCCCATTTGCAAAGAAAAATATCCCATCTGCAAAGAAAAATATCTCATCTGCCAAAACATTATCCCATCTGCAAAGAAAAATATCCATCTGCCAACAAAAATATCCCATCTGCAAAGACAAATACCCCATCTGCAAAGACAAATATCCCATCAGCAAAGAAACATATGTCACACGCTTTCCTTCTTTGCCACTACTAAAGCAAACGTGTGCAAGATTGTATGTTACACGCTTTAGGAGCATGGCAAGAACGGATTCAAACTCAAAATCGTCCCTCCAAAAGCCAAAAAATGTACACACGACTTTTATTTCTCCTGCTGTTATCGTTTCTTCTCTTTACACATTCTTCAACGCTTAGAATACTGAAAACGGCATCCCAGACGACAGTACTGTTTCCATACGCGAATTTAGCTGCCCTTGGAAAGTGGCTAGCTCAGGAGGCCTGTTAGTCTGAAACTATAAGGACAGAAGTATTAAACAATGGCGACTGCACGTCCCTTTCACGCAACCCCCCCCCCCCCCCACATTTTGTTTGGTCTACAGACCTCAAAACTGCCGCTTTTCATTCCCCTCGGGTAGCTTCCCTTGCTTCTCTGTCTTTGTCACCTGTTGGTTTGTGCAGTGTAGTTGTTTTGTCAGTTGTTCTCCTCTTTATTTGTTCTATCGTCTTTCTTCTTTTTTGTGTGTGTACTTTTGTGTTTTTGTGCCTGAAGAAGACCCTTAGGTCGAAACGTCGCCGTTATTCGTTCCGTGTTCGTCATTTTAACGTGAGTACATTGCTTTTTGGTCTCTTTATAAGGACAGAGTTCTGAACATAGATGACAAAGATCCCGGAATGAACAAACATTTCGCGGATGCAGACACAGAAAGACGTCATGAAGAATGCGATGCTTCAAAAGATACAGACTTTGACGATGACTGTGACGTCATTCACATACACCGAGACGTCATTCACAGTTGTTCGGTCACTTCCGTCAAAAAGTAGATCTCTTCACAATGGCTGCTCCTGTGTTTAGGTTTGTCAAGCTTGAGTACACAAAACGTGTTTGTTCTCTCCTCTGTTGAAGCTGTGAGACATAAATGCTATTCCGACTTGGTCGTGTGACAGAGTTTTCTTCCACACTCGATTAGCTGATGTCTAACTCAGCCTGACGGCTTCGTTAGACAATCAACGTAATCTCGTGTGGAAGAAAACGTCTGTCACACGACCAAGTCGGAATAGCAGGTAATCTCATCTGCCAATAAAATATCCCATATGCAAAGAAAAATATCCCATCTGCAAAGAAAAATATCCCATATGCAAAGAAAAAATATCCCATGTGCAAAGAAAATTATCCCATCTGCAAAGAAAAATATCCCATCTGCAAAAAAAAAACCCATCCCATCTGCAAAGAAAAATATCTCATCTGCCAAAAAATATCTCATCTGCAAAGAAATATATTCCATTTGCAAAGAAAAATATCCCATCTGCAAAGAAAAATATCCCATCTGCCAAAATAAGTATCCCATCTGCAAAGAAAAATATCTCATCTGCCAAAAAATATCCCATCTGCATAGAAAAATATCCCATCTGAGAAGAAGAATATCCATCTGCAAAGAAAAATATCTCATCTGCCAAAAAATATCCCATCTGCAAAGAAAAATATCCTATCTGCACAAAACGCATCCGGTCTGTGGAGTTTTTTTTGGTATGTTTCCAAGTGGACGGCTACTGTTGTTTGATATAAGAGCTGGACTCGTCTGGAATGATACGCAAGTTGGTCTTCACAGGAAGGTCATCTGTAATTTCAAGCGCGTCATTAGTTGATGTCTCCAATATGTTTAGCGGCATGTGACGACACAGAGAAACATTTTCGGTTCGTATGAGTCATTTATTTAGCAATGCTATTAACAGCTATTGTGTTTTCAGCGTAGCAATAGGGTCCGATATTTAGACGAGACAAATATAATGCCGACGAGTCGAAGACGAGTCGCATTATACTTGTTCGAGTCTAAATATCGGACCCTATATTGCTACGCTGAAAATACAATAGCGATTATATAGCTGTTCTGACCTTGATTTGTTGTTCCAAACTTACAAAATGACAGTTTTTGTGTCGATGCGTTGATCTCAGGTTTTGATAGCAGACGCCGTTTCTTATGCGCGTTAGTTTTGCGCAGGCGCCACACTGACTTTGGAAAAAAACTCGATTTGACAACACAGCTGTTAAACAGCTTTTTATTAGTTCATTCGTATACAACAAAAAGAAGTTTGAGTTTTTTTTAAATTTTGAACAAGACTACTTATGAAGAAGACCAAAACACAACATCAACGGAAAACTAGAAACAACTGAAGAACTAGGATGCAACAAGGGGAGGAGAAGAGAACAGTTAATCCGTACAACGCGAGCAGACGACAGAGAAGTTTTCAGTTTGGGTGAATGGTATTTATACTTGTCTCGTCATGAAGCGAATTTTTCAACCTCAGTTATAAACGACTACATGAATGTTAGTGCCATGGGTTGTACATCAATACTTCAGAGGGGAAGTGGGGTATTTAGTGTGGAGTTACGAGATAAGAAAAGCCGAATGCGAAAGTTTGTGTTAATCGGCACACAAAAACGGCTGTTCCGTTTTACTCCCCTGTTTGTACTACATCTTTCGACTTTGGGCATTTTGTGGTGTTAAGGGACAGAAAATAATTGGTTTAGTCCTGTTTCATCGGGAAGTTAGCCAAAAAGGGTACGCTATCGACATTTGTAAAGCTGAAAAACATTCCCGAGAAGAATTTCTGTGGTACAGTTGGGTAAACCGGAACCATGCGTCTTTGTTATTGCCAATATGCTTTTGGATATTGGCAAAAATGGCCGACTTCCGTAGCATTATGCTTTGATGATCGGAAGAGACCATCCAATCACAGCCCACGAATTCCCCCACGTGTCCATCAGAATAGCTATATTCATAATTATCGTTGATCATATCGCTGATCCCCCTAATATTTGTCAATTATATCACTTTCAGCGCTAGTATGTTATCGTAGACGTGATCCCTCCGACCTTTGTGAGAGTGGCTGGCCATCTAATCTACATGCTGTGTTTCTCTGTGCGCGGGGACGCCGTGTACTTATAACAGCATTTGCTGCGGTCCCGATACCCACAACGGACGAGTTGCCATAGCAACGGTATCTCTGGAATATATCAGATGCTCATGCTTTATTCATTATGTCACCTCTTTTGTTTTCGTGTGTGTGTGTGTGTGTGTGTGTGTGTGTGTGTGTGTGTGTGTGTGTGTGTGTGTGTGTGTGTGTGTGTGTGTGTGTGTGTGTGTGTGTTTGTTTGTATGTGTGTGTGTTTGTGTGTGTGTGTGTGTGTGAGAAAGTTTGTGTGTGTGTGTGTGTGTGTGTGTGTGTGTGTGTGTGTGTGTGTCTGTCTGTCTGTCTGTCTGTCTGTCTGTCTGTGGGTGGGTGGGTGGGGTTGTGTATGTGTCTGTGCATGCCGTGTGTGTGTGTTTGTGTGTGTGTGTGTGTGTGAGAAAGTTTGTGTGTGTGTGTCTGTGTGTCTGTGTGTCTGTGTCGTGTATGTGCGTGTGCGTGCGTGAGTCTGTGTTTGACCATGTCTGTGCCTGTCTGTTGCTTTTTCTCATGTGGTTTTTTTTTCGTCTTTATTCTTTGGCTAACTTTTCCAAAGTGTTGTGTTTTGCCTGCACCACCGTGCGGAGTCACAATGAGAGCGTCAGTGGAGTCAATAAGTGTTATGATATAAACGAATTGATGCTTCCTTCTGTTCTTTCTTCCTTGCTTCCTTCCTTGCTTCCTTCCTTGCTTCCTTCTGTTCTTCCTTCCTTGCTTCCTTCCTCCTTTCTCTGTTATGACGGTTTATTTGATATTTTTTTTCTTTTTTTCTTTCTTTTTCTCCGTTCCGATCGAAACTAGCCTACAATAAAGCAAACTAAACCTAAATATTAATGGCCACCATTAAATAACATTTTCTTCCAAAATGCTATCAGTTCCCTCCATAAAAATACTTTTTCGACTGGTGGCCATGTGGAGAAAAAACAATTTAATACTTTTGGCTCGTCTTTCTGGCAGCATACTGTCGCCGAAACTTCTTTTACATGGTGACCTAAAAAAAAGATGCCACCCACAAAATTGCTAATAACTTCTACATCTGTTGACAGAATACTTCATATTTAGTGTACATTACTTCAGCTTATGGATGACCATTGCACAAAGTGGCAATTGTGTAGATTAAATGGTCTGACTTTTGTGCCATTTCAAAAAAAAGTTTCCAATTTCGGGGATCGACTCAACAGTACGAGGTTTGAAAATGAGGGGTGGCCAAACTAACCCTATTTCAGCCCTCCAGATTGTTACCTCTGGGGTTATTCGAATGACTTAGTATATCATTACCAACATAAGACAGTGACTAATACAACAATTACAGACAGGATCAGAAAATTTTCGTGGGGGGAATGCGTTCATGTCATTGATGAATGTTGTGCGCCATTGCGCAAGTGTAACTTTACAACGAAGGGGGTAACTGTTCCAGTCATTTGAGTTAAGTGAATATCTTCATAGTTGTTGTGCATAACTTTCAGTTTGTTCACGACCATTCCACAAAGTTTCCAGTCTGTAGTTAAAATAGTCAGACTTTTTCCGTCTCTCCAAAATATGTTCCAAATTACCACTCCCAAATTGTCAATGACACCAACGCTTTCATGTCTAGGGATTGCCTTGAACCTAGCCGTAACTGCTGTCTTCAGGCCACCGATGATCTGGCGGGGTTAAGGTTGTTGTTTTTTGTATACTCAGACATTCAAATAATCAAAAAGGTAAAAGTCTAAAGGATTTAAATTAGGTACGTATAGCTACCGCTCAATGTCAAACCTCGTTCTGTTGAGTCGACCTCCGAATTTGAAAACTTTGTTGAAATCGCAAAAAAGTCAAACCATGTAATCTACAAAATTACCACTTTGTGGAAAGGCCTTGCATAGGCTGAAGGTAATGTATACACAATATGAAGCAATTTGATCAGCAGATGTAGGCGTTATTAGCATTCTTGTGGGTGGCATTTTTTGTGGGTCACCCTGTAGTTATTAGTTTGGCGAGTCCTCCGTAATTCAGTGGTGTTCGATCTTTTATATAAATTAACCGTGGTAGTAAAGAAGATCGTGGTGACATTTCGAATGTTCTCTGTTTTCTGCTACATGTTTCTGCTCGCATAGCGTCACCGACTAGAGTTTTTTGGGGTAGCTAATTCCTATCTCTTTGGGTTTAACATCTTAAACAATAACTCCAACGACAAGTCCGGAGAAAAGAGTCAAAAATAGTCAAATAAAATGGACGGGGGGTAATTGTTGAAGTTGAAAAAAATGAAATTAAAAAAGAGTCAGCTGAATGCGAAACAGACCAGGAGAAAACAAGTCTGTAGCAGAAATTATTAGCAAACACATCATGTCAGTCGGAATATGCTGAGAAAAAAAGAGGTGCACAAAATATGTGGCCAAAAAGAAATTGTTAGCAAACGCATCATGTCAGTCGGAATTTGCAGCACAAAATGGCAAACTATGTGGGTAAAAAGAAATTGTTAGCAAACGCATCATGTCAGTCGGAATTTGCAGCACAAAATGGCAAACTATGTGGGCAAAAGAAATTGTTAGCAAACGCATCATGTCAGTCGGAATTTGCAGCAAAAAAATGCAAAATATGTGGGCAAAAAGAAATGACGGCTTTTTCCCCGGCCAAACTAAGTCCCTAAATCTTCAGGCGCAGGTTGCGTGAGGCAAGCCACTTCTCACTGACAGAGGGAAAAAACACACCACGGCTTTGCGACGCAAATTTGTCGCATTATGGATTTGTATGCAGTCACAAAGGACTCGTGCAGAGAAATTGACCGTTTCCAGACATTTCTGGGCAGTTATTGTTCTGTTTGCTTTGGACGTTTTGGTTTTGTTTCTGTTGGATTTTTTAGCGGGGACAGGGGGAGGGGGTCGTTGAGAGGGGGGGGGCAGGGATTATGGGTATGGGGATGGAGAAAGGGTTCGTTTTGGGCCAAAACGTGCAGCCAAAATCGTCCTCATTGCCTAATTAAAGACCGCACATATACACTAAAAAAAAAGTTAAACATTTTATGGTTTAAGTGCGTGCTCGAAATATTCTTCAACTTTTCTCTTTCAACTTGAAGCGCATCTTTCACAAACTGCTGACACGGAAACCATACACGTCGACAGTGTATAGCATCTTCATGCAGCGAATGTCTTCTCAAATATCACGGAAAGTTTAGCGAGGCAAAAGATTTTCAACAGAAAATTAAATTTCTCTCATGGCGAGACGATCCTTGTCAACACAAAGACAAGTTGTTGTTTCGTAGTGGCACAATGTTTTAATCAATCAATCGATCAATCAGTCAAACAATCAATTAAACAGTGATTTATAAACATCGTTATGAGAGATGGTTGGTTATTATTTTTGGTATCGTCTCTTCAGTTGATATTGCTATTCGAGACCGATTTTGTTTGTTTGTTTGTTAGTTTGTTTGTTTGCTTAACGCCCAGCCGACCACGAAGGGCCATATCAGGGCGGTGCTGCTTTGACATAATTATAACGTGCGCCACACACAAGACAGAAGTCGCAGCACAGGCTTCATGTCTCACCCAGTCACATTATTCTGACACCGGACCAACCAGTCCTAGCACTAACCCCATAATGCCAGACGCAAGGCGGAGCAGCCACTAGATTGCCAATTTTTTTAAAGTCTTAGGTATGACCCGGCCGGGGTTCGAACCCAAGACCTCCCGATCACGGTGCGGACGCCTTACCACTAGGCCAACCGTGCCGGTTCGAGACCGATGCAAGTCGTGGTGAGAAAAAAGGAGGCGGTAGTAATATTTCCACAAATGACACAATATACAATTGACAAAAACGTGTCGGCCTTGGTAAGGAATCAATCAATCAGAAAATCAATAAATCAATTTCAAATTGAAGAATAGATACAGAGTGAATGCTTTTACAAGGAATTCAAGGTTGCATGCATGGTTTTAATGGTAATATCGGGCTTTTGAGAGGCATTAAGGAAAAATATACACAGGAAATAATTAATTTAAAAAGATATCAAGGTCACATTGGACGTGTTATATACCATTTTCACATCATGATGGCAAAAAAACACAGCAATAAAAAATAGATGAATAGATCCATCAATATATCAATCAATCAATCAATAAATCTATCAACCAATGCAATCTATCAATCAACCAACCAATAAATAAATAGATAAAAGTCGGCCATACGATCAATGGAGAAATCTTATCCTGTTCAATCTCACTGACGAAATGACTATGATGTAGCTGACGACGACGATGATGATGATGATCAATCAATCAATCAATATCAATATGAGGCTTATATCGCGCGTATTCCGTGGGTACAGTTCTAAGCACAGGGATTTATTTTTTTTATTTTTTATTTTTATTTTATGCAATTTATATCGCGCACATATTCAAGGCGCAGGGATTTATTTATGCCGTGTGAGATGGAATTTTTTACACAATACATCACGCATTCACATCGGCCAGCAGATCGCAGTCATTTCGGCGCATATCCTACTTTTCACGGCCTATTATTCCAAGTCACACGGGTATTTTGGTGGACATTTTTATCTATGCCTATACAATTTTGCCAGGAAAGACCCTTTTGTCAATCGTGGGATCTTTAACATGCACACCCCAATGTAGTGTACACGAAGGGACCTCGGTTTTTCGTCTCATCCGAAAGACTAGCACTTGAACCCACCACCTGGGTTAGGAAAGGGGGGAGAAAATTGCTAACGCCCTGACCCAGGGTCGAACTCGCAACCTCTCGCTTCCGAGCGCAAGTGGGTTACCACTCGGCCACCCAGTCCATGTGATGATGACGATGATCGCGACGATGACGGCGACGTTGAAGAGTTACGTACGTGTGTGTGTGTGTGTGTGTGTGTGTGTGTGTGTGTGTGTGTGTGTGTGTGTGTGTGTGCGTGTGTGTGTGTGTGTGTGAGCGTGTGTGTGGTTAAGAATTATTTGTGAATATTCACCCAGAGATGACCTTTCGCGTTTTGCAGGGGGTTTGGCTTTGATCCCTATCGAGTTACTCGCGCATTCAGTGCCACGCTGTGGCACACACTGTCGATTTCTATTACATTCTCTGTTTGAAAATCTTCATGCAATTAGCGTGTCGATGTGATTATTTCTAAACAAGCAGAAAATAATGTTAAAGTTAGTCTTTTCTTTGTTCAATGCAGTCACAAACATGAAACAGCTGTGTTTTTGCCGTTAATTACATTTGTCATCATTTGTAAATGAATGCTGGAAAAAACTGATCCTGATTTGTTTGCTTTTCTTTTGTTAATGTGTGTTGTTAATGAACAACAAGTCGCGTAAGGCAAAAATACAACATTTAGTCAAGCTGTCGAACTCACAGAATGAAACTGAACGCAATGCAATTTTTTAGCAAGACCGTATACTCGTAGCATCGTCAGTCCACCGCTCGTGGCAAAGGCAGTGAAATTGACAAGAAGAGCGGGGTAGTAGTTGCGCTGAGAAGGATAGCACGCTTTTTTGTACCTCTCTTCGTTTTAACTTTCTGAGCGTGTTTTTAATCCAAACATATCATATCTATATGTTTTTGGAATCAGGAACCAACAAGGAATAAGATGAAAGTGTTTTTAAATTGATTTCGAAAATTTAATTTTGATCATAATTTTTATATTTTCAATTTTCAGAGCTTGTTTTTAATCCAAATATAACATATTTATATGTTTTTTGAATCAGAAAATGATGAAGAATAAGATGAACGTAAATTTGGATCGTTTTATAAAAACAATATATTTTTTTTTACAATTTTCAGATTTTTAATGACCAAAGTCATTGAATAAATTTTAAGCCACCAAGCTGAAATGCAATACCGAAGTCCGGGCTTCGTCGAAGATGGCTTGGCCAAAATTTCAATCAATTTGATTAAAAAATGAGAGTGTGACAGTGCCGCCTCAACTTTTACAAAAAGCCGGATATGACGTCACCAAGGTATTTATCGAAAAAAAGAAAACAACATCCGGGGATATCATTCCCAGGAACTCTCATGTCAAATTTCATAAAGATCGGTCCAGTAGTTTGGTCTGAATCGCTCTACACACACACACGCACAGACACACACAGACACACACAGACACACACAGACACACACACACAAACACACACACACACACACACACACACACACACACACACACACACACACACACACCACGACCCTCGTCTCGATTCCCCCTCTATGTTAAAACATTTAGTCAAAACTTGACTAAATGTAACAAGTCGCGTAAGGCGAAATTACAACATCCGGGGATATCATTCCCAGGAACTCTCATGTCAAATTTCATAAAGATCGGCCCAGTAGTTTGGTCTGAATCGCTCTACACACACACGCACGCACAGACACACACACACATACAGACAGACAGACAGACACACACACACACACACACACACACGCGCACACACACACACACACACACACACACACACACACACACACACACACACACATACACCACAACCCTCGTCTCGATTCCCCCCTCTATGTTAAAACATTTAGTCAAAACTTGACTAAATGTAAAAACGCCATTTATACTGCTGGACCAAGAATGAAGGTAAAGCTAACAAGAAAACGTCTAAATGGTCTGCATGAGAAAACGCAGATGGAAAGGTGTTGACCGTTCTTTAGTCAATGAACGAAAAGGGGTGGTGGAGGTGGGCATGAGGGGGTAGGGAGAGGGGGGTAGAGGAAGGGGGAGGGGTGAACAAAACTGAAACGGAAACTGAACCCAAAGGAAGCGAACAGTTCTCCATTCCTTCCCTAAATAAATAAGTGTGACACAGATAAGGACAAATTATTATATAGCACTGTGAGAGTGATAATAGTAATGCTCATTTGTTTTGCATCGAGCATTTAGTTTTCAGGACATTTATAGAATCTTCTTTTTACATTTAGTCAAGTTTTGACTAAATGTTTTAACATAGAGGGGGAATCGAGACGAGGGTCGTGGTGTATGTGTGTGTGTGTGTGTGCATGTGTGTGTGTAGAGCGATTCAGACTAAACTGCTGGACCGATCTTTATGAAATTTGACATGAGAGTTTCTGGGAATGATATCCCCGGATATTGTTTTCTTTTTTTCGATAAATGTCTTTGATGACGTCATATCCGGCTTTTTGTAAAAGTTGAGGCGGCACTGTCACACCCTCATTTTTCAATCAAATTGATTGAAATTTTGGCCAAGCAATCTTCGACAAAGGCCGGACTTTGGTATTGCATTTCAGTTTGATGGCTTAAAAATTAATTAATGACTTTGGTCTTTAAAAATCTGAAAATTGTAAAAAAAAAATAATTATAAAACGATCCAAATTTACGTTTATCTTATTCTTCATTATTTTCTGATACCAAAACCATATAAATATGTTATATTCGGATTAAAAACAAGCTCTGAAAATTAAAAATATAAAAATTATTATTAAAATAAAATTTCCGAAATCGATTTAAAAACAATTTCATCTTAACCCTTGTGGGTTCCTGATTCCAAAAACATATAGATGTGATATGTTTGGATTAAAAACACGCTCAGAAAGTTTAAAAGAATAGAGATAAAGAAAAGCGTGCTATCCTTCTCAGCGCAACTACTACCCCGCTCTTCTTGTCAATTTCACTGCCTGTGCATCGAGCGGTGGACTGACGATGCTACGAGTATACGCTCTTGCTGTAAAAATGCAGTGAGTTCAGTTTCATTCTGTTAGTTCGACAGCTTAACTAAATGTTGTAATTTCGCCTCACGCGACTTGTTTACATTTAGTCAAGTTTTGACTAAATGTTTTAACATAGAGGGGGGAATCGAGACGAGGGTCGTGGTGTATGTGTGTGTGTGCGTGTGTGTGTGTGTGTGTGTGTGTGTGTGTGTCTGTGTGTGTGTGTGTGTGTGTGTGTGTGTGTGTGTGTGCGTGCGTGTGTGTGTGTGTAGAGCGATTCAGAGTAAACTACTGAACCGATCTTTATGAAATGTTTCATGAGAGTTCCTGGGTATGATATCCCCAGACGTTTTTTTAAATTTTTTCGATAAATGTCTTTGATGACGTCATATCTGGCATTATGTAAAAGTTGAGGCGGCAATGTCACACCCTCATTTTTCAATTAAATTGATTGAAATTTTGGCCAAGCAATCTTCGACGAACCCCCACACGGTCTACTCCTTGTCGTGGGGTGGGGGCTTGAGTATCTCGATAACCCGGAGAGCTATGCCAGCCGGAGCAAATGCTCCTGGTAGGGCCACCCATGCTGGACAGGTCAAAGGATAGAGGTCAGACTAAGCTAGACCAGCTCCCCCATGAGTCTAAATTGGTTTGCGTAGGGTCAACACCCCTGCCTAGAAAAAGACTACGTTACAGAAGCATCAACGACAAATATCCAAGACACATGCCTGGAGGAGGAAGGGTCTCCATCAAGGAGATCTATGACGTCCAACAGTGAAAGCCGAAAGGAAGCTGCGAGACCGACCCCCCTTCTGACCACCAGGCGAACAAAGTGGAATCCACAAGGGGAAAGGAAGAGAGGCCGGCCGCGCAACAGCTGGAGACGAGACACTGAAGCAGAGATCAACAGGCAGGGGAAGACCTGGAGCCAGATCGAAAGGGCAGCCCAGGACCGTGTCGGATGGAGAATTGTCGTCGATGGCCTATGCTCCCCCGGGGGTTCATAATGGCCTGAGTAAGTAAGTAAGTAATCTTCGACGAAGGTTGGACTTTGGTTTTGCATTTCAGCTTGAAGGCTTAAAAATTAATTAATGACTTTGGTCATTAAAAATCTGAAAATTGTAATTAAAATTACTTTTTTATAAAACGATCCAAAATTACGTTTATCGTATTCTTCATCATTTTCTGATTCCAAAAACATATAAATATGTTATATTCGGATTAAAAACAAGCTCTGAAAATTAAAAAAAGAAAAATTATGATCAAAATAAAATGTGCGAAATCGATTTAAAAACAATTTCATCTTATTCCTTGTCCGTTCTTGATTCCAAAAACATATAGATATGATATGTTTGGATTAAAAACAAGTTCAGAGAGTTAACAAGAATAGAGACATAGAAAAGCGTGCTATCCTCCTCAGCGCAACCGCTACCTCGCTTTTTTGGAGTGTTAATTTCACTGCCTTTGCCACGAGCGGTGGACAGACGATAATAATAATAATAATAACGATTACTTATATAGCGCGTAAACCTCGTGGTGACAAGCCCAGAGCGCTTTACACTTACATAATCATAATACAAACAAGGAAAGAGAACTAAATCCGAATAAATTCAAACATAGTCACACACACCCACACACGCACGCACACACACACGCACACACACACACACGCACG
Source organism: Littorina saxatilis (assembly GCF_037325665.1). Lineage (NCBI taxonomy): Eukaryota > Metazoa > Mollusca > Gastropoda > Littorinimorpha > Littorinidae > Littorina > Littorina saxatilis. The sequence goes on along the minus strand of NC_090253.1, from coordinate 21,088,160 downwards.
CGCGCGCGCACACACACACACAATCTTTCTTTCGTCATTGTCAATGTTCAGGTAACCCGCAATGTCATTCCATGTACGCATACGTTATACTAGTACAACACACACAGGCACATACACATCTTCACGATGCTACGAGTGTACGGTCTTGCGGAAAAAATGCAATGCGTTCAGTTTCATTATGTGAGTTCGACTGAGCTTGACTAAATGTTGTATTTTCGCCTTACGCGACTTGTTTTAATTTTTTTGTTTACTTCATTCCCGCATAATGTTCAGCTTTTGTTTGTCTCTTCAAAGGACCTGTCTAGAATAATCTGCGTAATATCAGTTGTTGTTTTTCCGAAGTGTCATGCCAAGACGTGTCTTCTGACTGTCGCATCCTCACCATTCCACACACCAAAACCAAAACATACGAACAACGCACTTTTACTTTCTGCGCACCCACACAATGGAATTCTCTCCTCTCTCACATCCACCACTCTCAGTCACCCCAAGCATTCAAACGAGCACTTAAAACGCACCTCTTCAAGAAATACAACCCCTGATTTTGTTTTCTCAGTCCATCATTAGGCTACATGTAGTGTATTTGTTGTTTTAGTGATAATGTGATAATGTACATAAACATCTAGAGCTGTTCGTCGCGATATAACCTTGAATGGTTGAAAACGACGTTAAACACCAAATAAAGAAAGAAAGAATCTAGAGCTGTTTTCAGTATTGTTGATAACATGTTCTGTTTGATTAAGGGTATTCAGCTGGTATTTCCTTGTTTTCCCTACCTATTTTATTCATGTTTTTATTACTTAGTTAGTGGAAGAATCTTTTGTAATGTATGTTTGATGGTGTATGCTTTTAATTAAGCGTTGCTGACTACGAATGTAGATATAAATGCTTGTATAACTGTGTTTTAAATTTTAAATGTGTCAAGCGCACAGAGCATAATTGTAAAGTTATGATGTTGCGCTATATAAATTCTCATTTATTATTATTATTATTATTATTAGAAGACGTTTAAACTTCAAGGGCACAGATAAGACACACAGACGAACGTAGACCTACTACTAAATTACATGTAATACACAGTCGAACCCCCTCATTTAAGCCCCCAACACACTCCCCTGCCCCCAGCTCCCAATTTAGGAATCCCTCCCATTTTAGATCTTGCCTTTTTCGGATTATGTGTAGAACCTCTACAAATGTACCCTGTATTCCCTCCCGTAGAAGACATGATGTTATCAGATTTTGGTGGGGTCTAAAAATGGTTGTTCTACAATATCACGCTAAGACACAAAAACTTTAAGCCCGGCGCAGAATGGACACCCAGACCACCGTAATGTACTTAGATATACCATAGATATAAATAAATCCAAAAACAAAGAGACTGCCAACGTTCCAAAATTCAGAATCAAAAAACAATAAATATAGATATATAAATAGTCTGAATATATATCTATGGATATGCCTTTTTATAGTTAGCTGTCTCAAAGGCTGAAAGAACCGCGAGATGTGCACCGTCTGAACTTTCGGTACAAATGACGGGCCGGAGTACCGGGGACATGGGGTCGACAAATGGCCGAACAAGGGTCCTTCAGCCAATGTAGCGCTCCTGTCAAGAAGACGAGAAATGCCCTGTACTTGAAGCGGGAGTGGAGGGCTCTGATTGGCTGCTTGACAAATTGCCTCACGGCTGGGGCGCCACCTAGCGTCCAAACAAGGGAGACAAATGAGGTCTGGCCCTCGGGGCACTCGATTACTTTTAATCTTTGCTGCGTTCAGAGTTGTTCTTTTTCTTCTTTTTTTCTTCTTCTCCTTCCCCTTGCCGAAGTGGACGAAGTTTTGGAAGGTACTGAAGCGTGTTTACCTCACAGATATATAGACTACATTTGTTGCGTAAAAAGGGAAGATAGTTAAAAAGACCTTTCAGGCTGAGAGATTTGTTGGTATTATAGAATGATTAACGGTTCAGCGGTTACCCCAACTCATTCTTTGGACATTCTCAACCGATCTCTGTACCCTTTCTTACCTTACAAAAAAGATTTTAATTAATTGCTTGTTTGTTTATATACTTTTGACACAACATGGAAGCGAATGTTAAATTTGATTTATGAAACTTTTCTTTCGCTTTCTCCACAAAAGTTTACGATGAAGTGTGAAATGTTCCAATCAGAAGTGAAAACGTCACAGGGGAAAAGGATCGCAAAAATAACGCTGTGGTGATAAACATAAACTTGACACAAGTAGATAATAAAACAAAAGGAGGAGGTTAGTATGCCGGTGAAATGGGGACGAAAACGGGGAAGATGGAAGAAGAAATCTCCCACTAGGGAGAGGAAACTTTCCTTGCACGCTTAACATTTGCCTTTCCCCCTCCCATCACTTCGTTAATACATTAGTCTTGGGCGGAAACGGAACCAATAGGCAATCAGTGACTGCGGCTGCGCAGAGGAGGGGGCTTTTCTGGTCTCCAGGGGACGGAGAGTTGCAGTTAAGTGGCCTGCGTCCTTAAATGGCTTGTAACAAATCTCTTTTGCGCAAACATGGTTGTCGATTTATCGATTTAGCTTCAGGGATGGGGCCGCTTTTGCCGTGTGGAACCGGCTTGAAGGAGAGGCGGTGTTGTTTTTTTGTTCATGTGTGTGTGTCTGTCTCTCTATCTCTATCTCTGTCTCTCTCTGAATCGTTGCTTCTCTATCTGTGTCTCTCACTGTCTGTCTGACTGTTTGTGTCTTTTTGTCTGTGTATCTGTCTGTCTCCTGTCTGTCTGGCTGGCTGTCTATCTCTCTCTCTCTCTCTGACTGTAAATCTCTCTCTGTCTGTATCTCTCTTTGTCTGTATTTCTCTTTCTGTTCTCTCTGTCACTCTATGTGTGTCTCTTTCTCTGTCTCTGAAACTGTCTCTGTTTGTCTCTGTCTGTCTCTGTCTGTCTGTCTGTCTGTCTCTCTCTCTCTCTCTCTCTCTCTCTCTCTCTCTCTCTCTCTCTTTCTCTCTTATTTCTGGTATTTTCTGTGTATTATTTCTGTGTATCATTTATTTCTTCTCTCATTCATCTTAAGTGTTGATTCTTCACACTGTCTCTGCTTGTAGAAGAGGCACACCGAACAGACAGGTTTTGGGCGATCCATTTATTTAGAAATGATAATAATGGGCATGCACACATCATGCCATATTCGACTTGAGTTTTCGTTTACGTCATTCCATCATAAATCAGTCAGTATATAGGAGCTTTGAATATCCATGATGGAGCCACTTTATATTGCCAGCGAGACGTGATGCTTTTTCACGGCCCAAGTTTGAACGCCCCTCTTACACGCCAGACCAGAGGACACTGCTATCTGGCTGGCTGGAGAAACACAAACGTCATGGTCGCTTCACGTTTACCGTTCCAATTTACGTCACTCTGCTTGATTCCGTTATGACCGTTGGACAAATTTCGTTAGCATCTGGTGGGGGCTGCGTCTCTCGTATTTGTCTTGTAATAATATGGCGGGAGAGGGGGTGGCTAAGGCTTGTGGGGGGTGGGGTGAGGGAGGGAGGGGGGGGGCTTAGGTCGAAGGCGCGGAGAGGAGAGCAGTACCTATGGAAGTCTGATTGAAGAGGCCTATGGTCGGCCATCGGCATTGAAGTATTAGGGTTCAAAATGACCGTTTATTTTGTTTGGGGGTCAATCACTCGATCCATGGAGTTTCTGGCATGTCAGTCTGGAATGATGTAGACTGTCACGCTGATCTGGACTAGGACTTATCTGGTTGACGTTGAACAGTTAGAATGATTCA
>NC_090253.1:20996890-21079390 GCF_037325665.1 Littorina saxatilis | reverse complement strand
GCTCCAGGGGCATGCAACGTAGCACAATATATGACCTTACTGGGAGAATGCAAGTTTCCAGTACAAAGGACTTAACATTTCTTACATACTGCTTGACTAAAATCTTTACAAACATTGACTATATTCTATACAAGAAACACTTAACAAGGGTAAAAGGAGAAACAGAATCCGTTAGTCGCCTCTTACGACATGCTGGGACTCCCCCTAACCCGCGGGGGGCAAGTGTATGACCGTTTTGCCCCGCTTTGTAGGCAGCCACAGTCTGTTTTCGGGGGATATGGCATAATCTGATGAGAGAGTTTGTTTGTTTGTTTGCTTAACGCCCAGCCGACCACGAAGGGCCATATCAGGGCGGTGCTGCTTTGACATTTAACGTGCGCCACACACAAGACAGAAGTCGCAGCACAGGCTTCATGTCTCACCCAGTCACATTATTCTGACACCGGACCAACCAGTCCTAGCACTAACCCCATAATGCCAGACGCCAGGCGGAGCAGCCACTAGATTGCCAATTTTTAAAGTCTTAGGTAGCCGGGGTTCGAACCCACGACCTCCCGATCACGGGGCGGACGCCTTACCACTAGGCCAACAGTGCCGGTTGATGAGCGAGGGGGAGAGAGAGATAGAGAGGGATATATAGGCAGACAGACAGACAGACAGAGGACAGACACACACACAGACACACACACACACAGACACACACACAGACACACAGACAGGTAGACAGACAGACAGACAGACAGACAGAGCCCGAGAAAATGAAAACAAAACAAGGAATACAGCAGAAAAGAAAGGAACAAACAAACCAAAATAGTAGGAATATAATAAAAAGAAACAAAAAGTGTTTAAAAATGATAAGCCAGCAGCGCGGAATGACAAGCGCTTGTAGCATTTTATTGATACCCGCGCGCCTCGGGACGTTTTGGGTTGGAGGCTAATTGTATTTGACCCGCATCGATTGGTCCCTTTTGTCAGCAAGATGAGAACCCCGTAGCGAGTCAGTGAGTCATGAAACACGGCCTTTAGCGTTTAGAGCACTCAGCCGGCCACAGAGAGAGAGAGAGAGAGAGAGAGAGAGAGAGAGAGAGAGAGAGAGAGAGAGAGAGAGAGAGAGAATTTATTTATTTGGGGAAAAAAGGAGGTGATAAAGAAAATGTTAGAGGGTATGTTGAAAGAGGAAGGGAGATGTTTAGTCAGGAAAAGAATAAAATAACAACGTGCTCTAAGTGTTCTGCGACCATCTCTCTCTCTCTCTTTCTCTCAGCTCTCGCTTATAGTCTCTCTCTATCTCTCTTACTTTCTCTGTCCCTGTCTTTCGCTCTCTCTTTCTCTCCCCCTCTCTCTCCAGTCTGGCTCTGTCTTTCTCTCTATTTCTCTCTCTCTCTCTTCTCTCTCTCTCTTTCTCTCCCTCTCTCTCTCCCTCTGGCTCTGTCTTTCTCTCTATCTCTCTCTCTCTCTCACACACACACAGAATCTGTGGGAACAGGTAGAGGAAGAAACAGAGAGAGAAAGCATGGAAGGGAAAAGCTGAATGCAGAAGCGAACCACTCGGCGAGAGAGCGCCCTTTTGATCCAAATTCCATATCCGGCGGAACGCTGGGAAGGCCTCGGAATCTGCCCATCGGAGTGACCTCCCCCTTTTGTCAGAGGAGTGACCTGCCCATCGATCCTGCCTTCTCTTCCTTGGATTGGGTGGCGGTGTGGCATTCTGGGAGCTTTTGTCTCGCTTGGCCAAATACCATTTCGGAGTAGCTCCGTTCTTCTTCTCCGTCCATTTCGACTTGTTGAGGGAATGAATAATATCCCCTAAAAAATCTCAGAGTCAAAATTGCTCTCTGCCAATGGATTAGAGAAGGCTTGCTCCGAGTTAGACCATTGCCCAGAAATGGATTAATTTGCTGAGGGAATCTGACGGACGTGGACAGATTGGAACGTTTTATGATTGATTAATTGTCCGCACTCAGAGGCGCTTGGTATGCCTACAAGAACGAGTTAAGCTTGGTTGGCTTTTGTGGTTGAGGAATGGAGGATGGTCATCAAATCATGCTCAGAAAGTCATCTCTACTCTCAAGTTTTGGACAACTGACAGCAATGTATCATATTCAGTCAAGCTAGGGGAAGAGTACACATTTTGAAGAGATTGAGGAATTATGACGTGGAGCTTTTTTTTTCTCAATGATATTTCTCTTTTCCCTTTAAATTCGGTCAAAGGGAAATGTACATATTTGAAGTGGCCGGGATGACATGGCAGCATGTTTCCAGACACATCCTTTTTCTTCTCTTTTTTTCTCCCCTTTAAACTAGTTATTGCCAGCCGTCAGACTTGTCAAAATTCTCTTGATGTTATGCTGAGATTGTTTTCCATGAAGTGCTGCGGAAGTGCGCATCGTAAGTGGTACGTTTTGAAAAATACACAGACCAAAACTTTTACCCCCCCCCCCCCCTCAAACAAAACAAAAAAAACACCCCATCTGTGCTTCGTGAACAAAAGTGAACGTTTAGATTAACAGGAAAATAAGTTCCCTTGTCTTAAATGTCATAATTTATGAGTGTTTTATGTCTCACCTATGACTCTAAGTCTTTGTGGTGACATCATATGGTTCTGAACTACTTGCACCTGGTTCTCTCTTCTATCTGAATAGACTGTTTCTCCGCTTCTTCGAAATTAGTTGAATATGTACTACTAGGTTCTTTCTACGATGCTTTACCCCTATACAATAGATATGCCCCCCCCCCCCAAACGAGGTCATATAAAGGAAATCTATAGGGTAACTTTTGTTTTTTCAAATGATACTCGAGAAACCCGTTTTGGTTCAAGGACAAACTTTTTGGGGACGTTTTCTGGGATGTTAATGAAGTTTGAGCCTTGAAACTTCACACACTTCTAGCGTCTGATGATGTTCAGACATGACGCAAGTCTGGTTGACCTTTGTCAAGTTTCAAGGTCATGGCAGGGTCGAGTTCAGGTCAAGAAGTGAAAAATGATCAGTTTCTGTTTTTGAACTTAATGCTTTGAAACCTCACACACTAACTACGTGTAAAATGGTCTTTATAGCTCACACTTTCCACAGAAAGATGGCTGCTGTTCCTACAAAAAGCGACCAGCGTCGTAGAAAGAACTATTAGTCTCTTGTCTGTCGATACGTATGTCCTGCAATGGTTTTGCTAATAGATTCTGTAAATATGTACTCACACAGGTGATTATATACGATCTAGTGTATCGTCTGTCTTGTTGCAGAACGTAGACTTACTTCATTCTTTCCGTATGTAGAACTTAGCGCGTGTACATTTTGCCTCCGCTTGTTGCGTACAGAGATATCTATGATGCGTATCATGGATACAATCAAAACTCTTACAAACACGCACGCACGCACGTGTGCACGCACGCACGTGTGCACCCACGCACGCACGCTCGTAAGCTCCCGCGCGCACCCCCCCACCCCCACACACACACACACACTCACACGCACGCACACACAGCAGCCCTTGATCTTTCACCGATTTTGTTTGGACGTGTTTTCCTCGATTCTGTTGTGTAATTGAACTTATAACAGAGCGTAATCTGCTCCTCAAACACGAGTAATCTTGTCGTCTGCTGAAAACGTGACTTGCTGCGTAATATCAGCATTTTCTGCGGTGCTGTCTTTTTGTCTTAATGCAGGAAGCTACCCAAACGCAACTCTCACGTCACATCTCACATATGGGGTTTAGTTCGATCGTGATTCTGTGCTGTGCTTTTTGATCATATGCACTCGGATGAGATTGCTAGGCTTGTTTTAGAATTATGTCATTGCTTGCGAATTAGAGAGAGAGAGAGGGAGAGAGAGAGAGAGAGAGAGAGAAGGGGGCGGGAGAGAGAGAGAGAGAGAGAGAGAGAGAAAGAGAGAGAGAGAGAGAGAGAGAGAGAGAGAGAGAGCGAGAGAGAGAGAGATTTATTTAGGCGTTTAAAAGCTGTGTTTTGAGCTATCGACTGGCAATCAGTTGTTTTTTGTTTTGTTTTTTTAATTGTTTTTGGCTTCTGTGATATGTTTTGATTGCCAAACGAAAAATTGTTGTGTAATTATTTACGTTGAATGTGTCCGTCTGTGTGTTTGTTTGTATGCTCTTTGCTGCTTCTCCTCCTTTTCCTCATCATCCTCCTCCTACTTCTCAAGCTACACTTCAAAACTGTCCTTTCTTCTTTTTACATTTAGTCAAGTTTTGACTAAATGTTTTAACATAGAGGGGGAATCGAGACGAGGGTCGTGGTGTATGTGTGTGTGTGTGTGTGTGTGTGTGTGTCTGTCTGTCTGTGTGTGTGTGTGTGTGTGTGTGTGTGTGTGTGTGTGTGTGTGTGTCTGTCTGTGTGTGTGTGTGTGTGTAGAGCGATTCAGACTAAACTACTGGACCGATCTTTATGAAATTTGACATGAGAGTTCCTGGGAATGATATCCCCGGACGTTTTTTTCTTTTTTTCGATAAATGTCTTTGATGACGTCATATTCGGCTTTTTGTAAAAGTTGAGGCGGCACTGTCACACCCTCATTTTTCAATCAAATTGATTGAAATTTTGGCCAAGCAATCTTCGACGAAGGCTGGACTTCGGTATTGCATTTCAGTTTGGTGGTTAAAAAATTAATTAATGACTTTGGTCATTAAAAATCTGAAAATTGTAAAAAAAAAATTGTTTTTATAAAACGATCCAAATTTACGTTCATCTTATTCTTCATCATTTTCTGATTCCAAAAACATATAAATATGTTATATTTGGATTAAAAACAAGCTCTGAAAATTAAAAATATAAAAATTAATATGATCAAAATTAAATTTCCGAAATCCTTTTAAAAACTATTTCATCTTATTCCTTGTCGGTTCCTGATTCCAAAAACATATAGATATGATATGTTTGGATTAAAAACACGCTCATAAAGTTAAAACGAAGAGAGGTACAGTAAAGCGTGCTATGAAGCACAGCGCAACCGCTACCGCGCCAAACAGGCTCGTCACTTTCACTGCCTTTTGCACTAGCGGCGGACTACGTTCAGTTTCATTCTGTGAGTTCCACAGCTTGACTAAATGTAGTAATTTCGCCTTACGCGACTTGTTTTCTTTTTTGTTGTTCTCTGAATTCTCGTGGTTCTCTCTCTCTCTCTCTCTCTCTCTCTCTCTATATATATATATATATATATATATATATATATATATATATATCTATCGCTCTCTCTCTCTGTTTGTTTTTGTTAGAAGGCGCTGGAACGGGGTGTTGACCAGCTAGGTAATTCTATAATTTTTCGCCATTTTTCCCTATTGTTCCTGATATTCATCTTCTCCTTTACTCCATATCTCTCCACAAAATATGCCATTCCTGTGTTACTTAGTCACTTCTTTTCTTGCTCCATCCCAATCCAGACTCCCCCTCCCTTTCCCACCCACACCCCACCCCACACCCTGGACCACCTCGACCCCCTCCTACTTTTTCTGTCGGGACATGATTATGTTAGTTGCAATGCGTCACTTCATCACTGCTAGAACCCGGTCTCGGACTCGGACATTTCGGCCCGGGGTTTGCGGATTGCTGGGGGATACTTCTGTCACAGATCACCTTCATAAACCATGACTGCATGCTGCGCTGAGGCTGGGCCCGCGTGCACGATGATGGCTTAGGCTAAGCCTGAAATACTAGCTGTGGCTTGATGCCTCTTTGTTTCTATTTGATTTGTCTGCTAAAGCTTGGCGATAAGCAAACTCTATTCGCAAATCTGAGCCTCGGGTAGATTGAGTAACGATGGTTTAAAATGAAGCCTCGAATCTTATCTGGTATTGATAAAACCGTGTCTTGGCTGGCTTTTACTGTCTTTCTGGTACGTGTGGTTGGTTGTGCACTATTTGGTCTGTGTTTCTCCCTGCCGATTGATCCCCCTAATCTCTCTCCCCCTAAAGCAATCTCCATCTCTTATCTAAACTAAAACCCTTTGTAGACAAGGAGGGACTGAAAATGTTTTACGTGGCACACTGTCTATCATATATTAATTATGCCTCCACTTGAGGCGCCAGTGAAAATATAATGAAAAAACTAAACTCCTTGCACAGAAGAGGTGCTAAGCTTATTGTAACCAATCCTTATCTGTCCACGTCAGAAAAGTTGAAGGTAGCCAATATTCTTCCACTTCAACAGCAGTTTGATTACAACATCTTAATTCTAATGTACAAGGCGCTCAATGAGCTGGCCCCACCATACCTAAATGCATTCTTGACTAAAGCTTCCGAGCGCTATGTGTCAAACAAATCTATATATATATTACCAAGGACTCGCATAGATCTATACAAAACTAGCTTTGCTTTTGTGGGACCTTCACTGTGGAACTCTCTTCCTTCGAATGTACAAACGTGCCGTTCATTGAACGCATTCAAAACCTCCCTCAGGAAACACATACTGAGGTCTTCATAAGTTACGCTGCCGGTATTGTAGCTAGCTTTGTTAATTATAATTATTTTATTACTCTGAAATATTGACTGCTGCATGCCTACATAATGCTAAATCTACCTGTCTTGGTAGGCTCACTGTGTGCTTGTTGAATGGCACTTAGTTGTGTGTATATTATTATTAGTATTATATGTGTTCCTCCTTGTGCGTCTGCGTGTGAGTGCGCAAGTGTGATTGCGTAATTAATGTTCCATTCTGTAATTGCTTTATTGATGTTCCATTCATGTATTTTCTACTACTTTTCTCATTTATTATTACTGTATGTTTGATGTTTCTATGATTCTAGTCGGGCGCACGCGTGAATATGTGTTTGTGTGAATGTAAAGGGCACATTGTAAGATTAAGCCTATGGCCTAAAATGTCTACCCTTTATGTGAATAAAATGTTCTAAGTCTAAGTCTAAGTCTCTCTCTCTCTCTCTGTGTCTCTCTCTCTCTCTCTCTCTCTCTCTCTCTCTCTCTCTCTCTCTCTCTCTCTCTCTCTCTCTCTCTCTCTCTCTTAGGTTATATTTCCCTTTTTTTCTTTGATGCCTATCTATTTTAACTTTGTCATGTCCTGACCCCGTCTTAGCCGCCTGCTTGTTTTTGTGTGTGTTGGCTGACATATTCGTCCTCAATTCTACATGGGAAGTTGAGCTAAATAGGCTGATTATTTTCTCTGTCCGTACAAGGCAACTTTTTGCAACATCAATTTAGTTGCCCACATGTGTGTCAGCTTGCTCAGACTATGCATTATGACAGTCAAACCTGTCCTTGGGACCACCTCTCGGAAGCGACCATCTGGCCTCAACGACAACTCCGAAGGATCCCGAACGAGTCTTTCTTCCGACCTTTCAAAGGCGACCGCCTGTCAAAAACGAGCACTTTAGGTCGGTCCCTTGGGTGGCCGTTATCGACAGGTTCAACTGTTTTTGAGAAAAAAAACCACATCCCGTTGTCCTTGCAGAAACATTAAGAGCTGCCTTCTTTGATAAAATCGGATATTTACGGAACGAGCAACCAAAGAAGGAAAACCATCAACGCCAAACGCCCCCCAAAAACTAGCACATTTCTTCGACGTCAAGTGTTAGGTTGAGACGCGCATCCTCATGTGAAACTTTTAATTTGTATTGTTTTTCCCCTGGCTGGGTGCGTAAAGGCGTGTAAAGCTAATATCTCCAGTTTGACTACTGTTAGGAATCTATGCCACCGTATGCCAAGCTACTCACCAAATTTGAGTTCAACTGACCCAAGAGTACCAGAGATACAAGTCTAATTCGTAGACAAACAGAGAAAGAAAGAAACAAACAAACAAACAGACTGAGTGAAATCTATAAGCCGCTTTATTACATAAAGGCGGCATAAAAAAATGTCACCTGAGAGATGATGGAGGACTAACGACTTGTGCACATGCCCAGTATTACTTGCCATGGATAAACAAAGTAACGGACAAACAACACAAATAAAACTAAAACAAAATCCAGTATTTACAGTGGGAAAATTACAAGAAAGGATAAAGCAAAGAATGAGAAGGCTGCGAAAGTTTCAGACTTCTATATATATATATATATATATACGACTTGTGTGTGTGTGTGTGTGTGTGTGTGTGTGTGTGTGTATGAGTGTGTGTGTGTGTGTGTGTGTGTGTGTGTGTGTGTGTGTGTTCGCGATGCACGGCCAAAGTTCTCGATGGATCTGCTTCAAATTTGGTGGGCATATTCAGGTAGACCCCGGACACAACCTGGTCGATGAGAATTTTCAACACGTGCTCTCAGCGCGCAGCGCTGAACCGATTTTGGTTTTTCTGTTCATCTTCCCAGATCCATTTCCAGTAACTCTTCCTTATCTTCTCCAGTGTTTTGCGTTTATCTCCCTTCCTTCGTGTGGCGTCAATCCATATTCCCGTTACTATTTTTAGAAGGTCACTGTCCACAACGCTTTCATCCCGGCGAAGCCGGATATTCCCGTTACTATTTTTGGAAGGTCACTGTCCACAACGCTTTCATCCCGGCGAAGCCGGGTATTCCTCTACTTCTTCCCGGCAAAGCCGGGTACCCAGCAAAGCCGGGTACCCAGCAAAGCCGGGTATTCGGCTCTACTTCTTCCCGGCGAAGCCGGGTATCATTCGGCTCTACTTCTTCCCCGCGAAGCGGGTATTCATTCTAGTATAATAATAAAGATGAACGAAAGCGAGAAAAATAAGGACAAGAAACAGTGAGGACAGAGAGAGTGGGGGATAACAACTATGAGGGAGAAAGAGAGAGATAGAGAAAAACACGAGAAAAAAAAAACACCGAGGAAAAATCGATAACGAGATGAAGACAAAAATTACTTTCTACTGTTTTTAACCGTGGCTGGTCGTAAATAAACTATTCGACTTACAGAATAAAACCTAACATTCAAAATATCCGTTCTGCAGTCCCTGAAAATACGAGCTTTAGCTTAACCTCATCGACATCAGACAGAATGTACGACCCTGCCGAGAAACCAGGCCCAGTAACTTAGGACGGGGTGCTGTCGAAAGCGTGGTACAACAAGAAAAGACAAGCCATCCCAGAGAGAGAGAGAGAGAGAGAGAGAGAGAGAGAGAGAGAGAGAGACAGAGACAGAGATAGACAGAGACAGAGACAGAGATAGAGAGAGAGACAGAGAGAGAGAGACACAGAGACACAGAGAGCAACAGAGAGAGAGACAGAGCGAGAAAGACAGAGATAGAGAGAGAGAGATACAGAGACAGAGAAAGAGAGAGAGAGGGGGGGGGGGGGGGTAGAGGAGAATCGGTGGTGATAGGGCGGTCTGACTGATTAGTTTCAGGGGGTAACTTTCCCCCCAGATCAATATTCGGTTAGGGGACCCTCCCAAGCCGGACCGGGGGTAGGACACCAACTTTGGGGAAATGGATGGTCTTCTGGTCTCCTATTTGCCAATCTGTTATCGCCTTGCCTCTTAGCGACTTTTGCCTTTCGGTCGCTCCAAGGTTTGGGGTGATTTTTTGTTTCTTGGACTTGTGGGTACTGCTAGTGCTTCTACTGTCTTTCCTTGTTCTTGTTCTTATTCTTTTTCAACTTGTTTCTAACTGTCTGCCTCTTCCTCTTCCTCACAGCCTCTTTATCTTAAATTGGGATCTGGCCTATCGCAAGGTTTTCTCTCTCTCTCTCTCTCTCTCTCTCTCTCTCTCTCTCTCTCTCTCTCTCTCTCTCTCTCTCTCTCTCTCTCTCTCTCTCTCTCTCTGACACGTTTATTTTAGCCTCGCCCCACTCACTAAAGAAAAACGTCACCCACCTCCCTCCACCGTCTTGATACCCGTCTTTCTTCCTTCACACTGTCCTTCCATCTCTCCTCCTATCACACTCCATTCTACCTCCATCTCCCTCCTCCCTCCTACCCACCTCTCTCTCTCTCTCTCTCTCTCTCTCTCTCTCTCTCTCTCTCTCTCTCGTCTCTTTGATTTGATGGGTCCAGCTACCCTTCATTCCTTCTCTCACCCAACTCCTCCCCCTATCTCCCACGTCCCTCCTCCTCCCACATCCCCCGCCCTCTCTCTGTCATCATTTTTTAGTCTGTTGCATCTGCACACCCCTCCTTCCTTCCTTCCTTCTCTCACTCGGGCCTGGGCGTAGCGGGGGTGCAGGAGGTTTGTCCTAAGACTGGACCATTCGTCTTCCAAAGATCCGCCATAGCTTGTTGCGGCCTGTGCCGGACGACCGACTACAGAAAGGTCCCGCGACGTTGTATCAACATTATGCTCAACTTTATCATCGGGACAAAAGTTTCTGTCCGGGATGCTAATGGCGCGGTGTACAGTTTCAGAAGCGAGAGAGAGAGAGAGGGAGAGAGAGAGGGGGAGAGAGTGAAGGACATGGAGGGGAGAGAGAAAAAAGGAAGGAAGAAACTAAACAAGAAAGGTGAGTGGAAGAAAAAAAAGTAATTTAGATATAAGAAGAACGGTCGAAAGTGGAAAGGTAAGATTTTATTTCATTCCATACTTTATTTTCCCATTGCCGGGAAAGTCGGGTTGCTTTCTCCCAGTGGAAAACTAGATCAGAATTTGAAAAGAAGTCAAGCACGAAATCTGGATCGTGGTAAAGGAGAAAGAGGGAAGGAAGAAGAGACGAAAGTGATCAAGAGAAAACAAAGAAGAGAAGGAAGTGGTGGATGTGGAGAGAAAGAGAAAAGAAGGAATAAACTAAACGCTAAACCTTGATTGTAAAAAAAACCCACCGGTGGTAGATTTTTACGTTAGGAGGTCAAAAGTGTTGGACGATGCTGCACGGTGTGTGATATCAGAAGGGAGAAAGAAAGAATGACGTGGGGGAAGACAAGAAAAGAAGACACCGCAAATAAAACCTGAAAAAAGGGAGCATAATTTTATGTTACAAGTTCAGAACTTTTTGCCCACGGTCCAATCTTTCTTTATGAATGGCTCCGTGGAGTCTTTTCGCTGCGCCTGTGTCTCGGTATGTATGATCGTGTGAAATACGACCCATGTATGTCTGATTTACAGACGATGCTGTTTATTTCCCTCCACCGGTTTTGCTTGAGACTGTTTTGAGTTTCGTCCAACTTTATTAAAAAAAAAATAAAAAATCACCCATGCTCGTATGAAACAAGATCTGTGTATGTCTGATTTACTGGAATTGCTTCTTCACTTTTTTTTAGTTCCATGTCTGGCCGAAGAAAAGTTCAAAGTTTGGTCGTAGTGATGAAACTGATCCAAAAATGTCTGGTTCAGTGTAAATTGATATTATTGATTCTGCCTCTTGTGTGCGTGAGAGGAGAGGGTGGTGATGTGCTAAAATATATTTGGGTTGCTCATTTATTGCTGGGGGGAGAGGGGGCTTTTCAGTTTAGTAACATCAATATATCTGGCTGCCATATTCGAATTTGTTCGTGGGTGTGAAATCCTTGTGCATGTTACTGCTCAAGCTATTGATCTTATCTGCATCTGCTCATTTGCATAATGTTCCATAATCCTTTCATGCTAACGTCTTGACAGGCAGATATTCTGGTCATTTTTAATGGGCAGCCAGAAAATGCCCAATGATGTTTCTTATTGTGTACGTGTGCGTGTGCGTTCGCATGCGCGCGCGTGTGTGTGTGTGTGTGTGTGTGTGTGTGTGTGTGTGTGTGTGCGTG
This sequence comes from Littorina saxatilis, assembly GCF_037325665.1. NCBI lineage: Eukaryota > Metazoa > Mollusca > Gastropoda > Littorinimorpha > Littorinidae > Littorina > Littorina saxatilis. The sequence goes on along the minus strand of NC_090253.1, from coordinate 21,067,813 downwards.
ATGGTGCTTGCGTGCGTGCGTGCGTGTATGTGTGTGTGTGAGTGTGCGTACGTGTGTGTGTGCGTACGTGCATGCGAGTAAGAAAGACCCATCAGAACGCAGGCTGATGAACTCGAGCCAATCTAAAGTTATTCTATATCGTGATGTTTTGTTTTATTTTTGATTAATTTAATTTGTAGCAATTGTACAGATTTGGGATTTTTTTCGATGATTATCTGACATTTCGGGTTTCTAGTTGGTTGCCTGGGTGCTTGCCGCAGCAAGAAAATGGAAGGGGGGGGGGGAGGGAGCTGATATGACGGAGGAGAAAAGCATGTCTGTTCATGACTGAGAGAGCTTAGTTAGTCGGCGATGGTCCATTTGTGTTGGTTTTCTGGTTTCGATTGCAGAAATATCGTGATTGTGATAGTGAGCTGCCACTGATTTCAGATAAATGTTCACAGACCGCTATATCTGTTAATCATGATCGACCGTACACACACGCGCATATACGCAAACCACAAAGTCACACACACACACACACACACACACACACACAAACACACACCAACAAACACAAACACACAAACACACACACACACACAAACACACAAACACACACACACAAACACACGCATGCACAAACACACAAACACACAAACACACAAACACACACACACACACACACACACACACACACACACACATAATAATAATAATAATAATAATAATAATTGTCAGTAAGTACTGGTGTCACATGACTGATGTGAACCAGTTGATTGGCTAATGGCGATGCGCTAAAACTGTTAGCGCACTCTTGGAGTGCGCTAACTTTTCCACAGAGCGTATTCTTGCGCCCTTTGCCTAAGCAAGACTGTGCTCTCATCCTCAGAATTAATTAATGACATGTAGCTTATATTCTCCACAATACCAAATGACCATAAATTCCCTGCTTCTCAATTAAAGCAGAAGTGGTGTTTTTTTCTGACCGATTGCCTTTGCCTGTGCCAGTGCCAGTGATCTAAAAAATAGAAGCCGCTGTGTTTCATCTAATTTTCGCCGACTTGCATAGATTCTTCTCATATGCCGTGTTAGTGGCATGTAGCTTATCATCCACATTACCAAATGATGAGTTAGTATATAATTCCCAGCGGCTAACAGAAAACACAAGTGTTATTCCGATAACGTACCAGCAAGACCAGTTTGGAAGACTGACTCGATCGACTCTGTAGCAGACAACACAGAAATACGACTACATCAGTTCAGTAAATGAATGGTTTCAGAATTATTATTTCAAAGCAAGAACAATCGTAATCGAAAACGTGTAAGGTTCAGAACGTTCTTACCATATATAAGATTTATTAGCAGCCTGCCTTATGCGTACAGACTCAGTGCAGACTGCAGTCGTTCCATTCAACCATTGCCCAGGTTGGCAGGTAGCCTAGCAGACGACATTAACCCCGCTCAGCAAATTAACATGTTGGGCAAATGTGAACGAAAAAACGATGGGGATATAATACGTGTAGGGTTCAGAGCATTCTTACCGTTCATATTTAGTATCAGACTCCCCGATGAGTGAAGATAGAACACGAGAAATATGCCACATTTGTTTTGAAAATGTGCGAACCGTCGAGTCCCGCTTTGAGTCAATTCAAGGGGAGTCACTCCGCATAGTCAATCCGTCGAAGCTCGACTGGAGGTTTCGAATCGCAAATAATGAAGAGCCTTTCTCCGAGTTCAAATGAGGTCTCTCTGAAAGATCATCACTGTTCAGATTAACGCTACACTGGAATTTACCAACAGAAATTAAAATGCGTGTGACGAAAGCACGACACACTTGAGACACCCCACACAAAAGTAGACTGTGCACGACCTGACCACACAGTTATGCCTATTCAAATGCGCATTGCAAAATGTGCGTTAGGAATCTTCGTTTTTCTATGGCGGTACTGACAATATCGTTATTGAAACAATCCCAGTGCACTAAGGGATTTATAGAGCAAATCTCGAAAATAATTATTGAACTCAGCGCTATGCGCTTCGTTCAATAATGAATTTTCTCGATTTGCTCTATAAATCCCTTAGTGCACTGGGATGTCTCAATAACTTAAATAATAATAATAATAATAATAATAATAATAATAATAATAATAATAATACTAATAATAATAATAATAATAATAATAATAATAATAATGGACATTTATTAATCGCCCTTTCTCACAAGAGCTCACGGCGATTTACATATTTACACACACACACACACACACACACACACACACAAACACACACACACACACACACAAACACACACACACACACACACACACAAACACACACACACACACACACACACACACACACACAAACACACACACACACACACACACAAACACACACACACACACACACACACACACACAACATCGGCCCCTCGATCCCTTGCCCACCCCCTGCCTACACACACACACATGACATTCAACCACCCCCCCCCCCCTTCTCCGAAAACAAATTAATGTGTATACATTCAGTACATCAATTGCGTCATTCAAACAATTAAAACTCTTTCCCTAACCGCCCCCCCCCCCCCCCCCACCCTGTATCCCAAGACACCAGTTGACCCTAAGCATTGTGGGAATCCTTGGTGTCAGACTTCCTGCGTTTCCATGGAGACGGCGATGTTATGATGACGCCACGCCATTAGCAGTCTGCTTCCTGCATGCATAATTTTTTTAATTTTTTTATCGTGTGCCATCTCCTTTACGAACGCTATAGCCGAAGATGGTCCAAAGATGTCCCACAAAGATGGTGGAATCCGTTTTTGTTATTCTGCCTTTTTTGTTTCTAGCAGCCTACCAGGGCCAGTCTGGTTGTGCTGGATTGGTTCTGTTGTCTGTTGAAAGCCGTAGGACAGGAAAATTTGTGTATGGATTCGGATCACCGATGTACAATGTAATTTCCCTGATGAACGAATACAGCTCGTGTATTTCACTTTTTTCCGCCTGTAGTGTTCGTGTCCCTCACGATACCACATTCCAGTTCGGATGAGGATGGGTGATGGCGTTAAACCACACACAAATGAAAATAAATTATTGTTGTTTTTTTCAACCCCTCATACACTTGACGCCTACTTTGATACTTCTTTTACTAACACTTATACTGCATTTTAGTTACAAGCTGTAGTTGATAGCTTGCCCGTTTTACAGTCTCTCCAGAAAAAAAACCATGAACACATCAATCAGGTTATCTGTGCTTCTCTATTCCCTCCACTCACACACAAGGTGTTTTTTTCTGATTCTCACTCCGTGTGGCGGTCAGAATTTGTGTCATAAAACATTGTTAACACTAAAAAGTTGCACTGCAGACACTCTATATTGGCCTTCCTGTTTCTTTTTTCCAAGTAAACTTTTTTAAAGTGTATATATTTGTTGCCATATAGCCCAGATATAGATGTGCGAATACATTTTAGACAATGTGACACTAAAACACCATTTGCTATGCTGAAAATTCCCCCACAAATGTAAATTGCTACACTTGCGGTTTTATAACTTGGGTCGGCAGGTCTGACTTTTACAAATGTATCTTTGTTGTGTGTCTGGCTTTTTTTGTGTGCAAAGATATTGTTTTGAAAGTTTCATAATTTCTGGAACAATGATTTAGATGCGATAAAACTCAGTATATGGGAAGTTTTTGAGTATCGAAATAAAATATACTAAAAAGTGTTAAAGCAATTGCAATAATATAGCAATTTGAGTCTCGTCTCCAGTACACTAAACCTTGTTGTATTCTATCTCTGATGCGTTTTGTTTAGGTGGTCTCTTTAGACAAGTGGTCTCTTTAGACAAGTGGTCTCTTTAGACAGGTGGTCTCTTTAGACAGGTGGTCTCTTTAGACAAGTGGTCTCTTTAGACAAGTGGTCTCTTTAGACAGGTGGTCTCTTTAGACAGGTGGTCTCTTTAGACAGGTGGTCTCTATAGTCGTAAAGACCGTCGGGGATCCCATGGGGTGGTCTTAATGGGCAGGTGGTCTTTATGGACAGGTGGTCTTTATGGGCAGGTGGTCTTTATGGACAGGTGGTCTTTATGGGCAGGTGGTCTTTATGGACAGGTGGTCTTTATGGGCAGGTGGTCTTTATGGGCAGGTGGTCTCAAGGGCAGGTTCGACTGTATCTGGCCTGCCTGCATGCCTGGCTATTTTGTTAAGTGAAATGCAATACAAAGCAGATATTGGGATGAGATGAAAAATCTGGACAATATCTGTTTTATATCATCAAAATTATAATGTCTCACTGTATTGAAGATTGATGTTTGTGTGTGTGTGTATGTGTGCAGTCATCTTTAGTTTCAACGACAGGATGCAACTGCTTGCCACTCCGTCTTCACCACGATACTACCATCCACCCTGATCTCAAGCACTGGTGGACAACCAACTGATCTGATGCTGTCAGTATGACCAGAACTTTGAACTTTCCTTGGGCGGAAGAGACGACCGCGTGGTAACTTCATTCAGATCGAAGAGGTAAAGTTTGTCTATGTCCTTGCTCATTTAATTGTTTATAAATTGATAATTATTTATGTGTCACTTTGTTTATTGATCTTATTACTTATGTATCTGTTTATTTGTTTATCTATTTATTTATCTGTTTGTTTGTTTGTTTTTTTTATCTTTAGTTTGCTCATTTGTTTGTTAGTTTAGTTTCTTTTAAGCTTTCTATTTGTCATTGTATCTGTCTTTCTGCGTGGCAGTGTGTGTGTGTGTTTGTGTGTGTGTGTGTGTGTGTGTGTGTGTGTGTGTGTGTGTGTGTGTGTGTCTTGACCGTCAGATGTTCTTTTAAGTTTTGGTTGGCAGCCAGAAAATGCGTAATGATGTTTCTTATTGTGTGCGTGTGTGTGTGTGTGTGTGTGTGTGTGTGTGTGTGTGTGTGTGTGTGTGTGTGCGCGCGCGCGTTAGAGCGTGAATGTTAATCCATTTCGATACTTTAGGAAAAACGTGGAGCTAAGTTTCAGCCACCATAACAAGTTAGCGAAACCTATAGAAAGAAATCTTTTCCTTCTGTTATGAACAGGAAGGGGTTGGACCGGAGACGACCTGCCCTGCAACTGCAAGACTGGTGCCGAAATGAGGGCTGAAGACAGTCGTGAAACCCTCTGGAGCTGTCAAGGTAAGAGCAAAAGTTTCTTGCTGCTTTGGGGCTTGTTACACCATGCGAAAAACCGCAGTTTCATGTATACGTGTCATGACTGAATGCTGCAACGAGCTGTGCGCAATACGATGGATTGAGTCAACTGATGTGCAACACGATGATAATATGACGATGACGATGATGATGATGATGACGATGAAGATGATGATGATGATGATGATTGATAAAAACGTGTATTTAATGTCATTTTGTCAAAAACACATTAGTGACATTTATCTTACATTAAAAACACACATATGCGCGAACACACACTTTCCGTTTATGTACAGAAATTAACTGCAACACGATGCGTTGAGTGTCGGTAGATGCTTGTACCTTTTGCTGTTTGGTGTAGCAAAAGCCTGACACTGTACCTCGTTGTGTAATACCGTTGTTGTGGTGATGGTTTTGGTGGTGACGGTAGATTTGTGCATGCGAAGTCAATGAACTGTTTGACTTCTGATCGGTTACAGGATGTAAAATCAAATGTTGTTCTTCAGGGTGATCAAAGCTATCTGGCTAAATGAACGATGACAATTTCTTTACTAGTGCTTGTTGTTGTAAAAACCCTGCTTGATTCCGAAAGGACTGAACATACACGAGTGTGCCAAAGGGAAACGCATACTGATTTGATTAATTGAATATTTCAGTGAGGGACCAATAAGTTTTCCGAGAGCCGGAAAAAAATAACTAAAAGATGACTCTTGAACATTATAGAATTGGTGCCCCCCCCCCCCCCCCCTCACCTCGTTCCCTCCCCCTGCCCCCCCTCCCTTTGTGTTTCGAAAAACAGAAAGTGTTACATAAGTGTGCACGCACGTGACCATTTTCATAAAATGCACTGAAGTCAACTTTATAAGGTAAAAGGAACTGCAACTCGTGGTCGCAAAAAGAACGTAAGAGAATTGTTTCCCTTCTGCCTCCTACCACTTCTTGACATTCCTATCTTTTGTTCTTGATTCTTGTTTCTTTTGAAGAGTGATAATTGTTATCTACTTGAAAGTACTTCTTCCTCTTCCTTCCTTTTGATTGTGTAGGTGTCGCCTGGTCTCGTGCCTTGTGAGAGAATGTCATTAAAGCTACTTAACCTCAAGAAGTGCCTTTCTTTCTTTCTTCAGATTGGTATGCTCCAATTCTCTTCCTTTTTCAGCTGACTAATCATCACTTGTCAAACTGCCTCTTTAAGAATACAATGCCTGTCACACCCTCTCGTCCAAAACTGACTTCCTACTGAGTACTGCGCATCCCCCTCACTGGCCCCTCCCCCCCTCCCCCCTACCTCTTCAACATCCTTGTATCATTCACAATTCTCGCCCAGTCGTGTGCGTAATACAAACGATAGTCATACTACTAAGTACTTACCGACACCACCTCATCCCTTGTTCTGCGACTCCTTCCTTCCTTCCTTCTTCAAGCCTCCTTTTTTGTGTATAATTCCTGCCCGGTCTTGTGCCTGGTGGTGAGAACTAGGAGTCACAACGACGGTCACGTGGCCCGTATAAGAATGAACCCCGGGCCTCCCCCCCCCCCCCCCCCGCCCCGCACACGAAAGCCAGAGAAGAAGTACACACACAGGCAGGAAGCGAACGAGTGGGTCAGAGATCAAAGAGCATGCGCTCTGGAGGCCAACGCGCGCGCCTCGAGCTCACGGACCGGAAATACAAGCTGCGCGCGCACTTGAGAGCTCCGAGAAGGTGATCACGTGGGCCAAGAAGCTGTGCTTGGGAACTCTTCACTTTACAATGCCACTCGCAGGCCTTATCCGCCATCTTGCCTTCCCTCGCTTCCGGTTATGATGGGATTGCTCTTCAACATGTTCTTTCGCACTCTTATATGAAGAGTTTGAGGAAGAGGGGCTTTGAGGTGGAAGCGCCGTTCGGGGGGGGGGGGGGGGGGGGTCCGGGGAGGAAGGTTGTGGGCGGCCGTGTTGATTACAGTCGAGGGGGTGATGTAATTATGATTTTGCTGCACGGTCGTGCTTGCAGTTACCTATCGCTTGTTTTTCATCATCCGCGAAAAACACTACACTTCACTGTTAAAAAAATGCAACAACAACAACATGATAAATATCTTTACAAAAGTTCAGTCAATCAGCGAAAACATTTCTTTTTTTCACAATCGATCATTATGTACTTTTTATCGGTCACTGACCCCCGACAAATGACGATTCAGTGGCTTGGAATCTGAATAAGCGGTTCGACTGAGCCTAAAGGGGGGAAATGGGGAGCGGGGGGTATCAACTTCAGATTATCTACAAAATCCACACTCGGATCGCCCAGGTCATCGGCTTACTTGCATCTATCAGGTAGTTCTTGCCACACACATACACCTACACATCTATATACAACGCTTGTAATTCCCCGTAGAGCTCACACACAGAGAGATATCCCCAGGCCATTGGTTTACTTACTTACGGACAGAATGAAGTATCTGCCACACACACGCGATAAGAATGTTCGCCTCTGATACCAGCAAGACCCCGTGTTCATATCGCAAAACTACATACTAGCTCTAAACACCAACAGAATGTCCTGTACAACTCTCAGCGCCATGCTGTTTGTGGCATCATATTTATGCGTGGAACATTCCAGATATCCTGACCCCCAGTGGAGACTGTTTGATCGTGAACTACCTAATATGTTGTCAGCCGTGTGGGGATGCGTTGTGAAGATTCCCAGCATCGTCGTAGGTTGTTTGCTCACTTCCATGAAATGCGAGGCTTCGAGGCACAGTCTTTCTCATGTGAGCGGAAATGTACACCACCTGAACTCTCTGCCAGATTTTTCATGGGTTAAAGGGTTAGGGTCCGGTTGACCGTATCTCGTTGACCGTACGATTGATGTAGCCGCCGTCCAGCTAACCGTGACGGTAACCCGGCGAAGCGTTGTAGCGGTTGATCGTATTGGAAAGTCCGTATGCTTTTACCTGATCGTGCGTGTGTACGTGTGCGCAGTTGCCAAACAAATTGAGTGTGTGTGTGTGTCAGTGTGTGTGTGTGTGTGTGTGTGTGTGTGTGTGTGTGTGTGTGTGTGTGTGTACAATGATCGGCATGCAAAAATGAAAAACAATCAAACATGAGCAAATACGGTTAAACGGCACTTCGAGTCCGTTCCACTGAATGAATACGAAGAAACGAGATACGGAAAAACGAGATACGGTCAAACGAGATACGGTCAACCTGGAGTACACCCCTTCTTGTGTGCGCGGAAACGTACACAACCTGAAATCTCTGACAGAATTTACATGGGGTAAAGGCAGCCATGCACTTGAACACACCCCCAAACTTAAAGGCACAGTCCTTCGCGGAAAAACAGTTTTGACCACCATCTCAGATCCGTCGGGCCAGGCTTTTACAGGAGACAAGACCACGTACTAATTAATAAGCAGATAAGGTCAGGTAGCAACCGTCAGCATCCCGGCCGGTTGCCGTGGTGATTGGAAAATGTTTTTATTACAGATATTCAGTATTAATTTCTGTCATAAATTAGTTCGTTAAAAAATGTCCACTGTGCACATATTCTTCTTGTCGTTCGCTGTTAGATCGTCAGTCCGGACTGCAGGGCGAAACGTGCTGCCCCTGTGCACATATAGCACCTAGGCTGTTTATTTTTGGTATTTATTTATTTTATTTATTATGGTGAGCTTATATAGCGCGAACCACAATTAACTGTGCTCTCCGCGCTTTACATACTAATTTCTGCCGTGTGAAATGGAATTTTTTACAGACAGACAGACAAACAAACATTTTTTTACACACAATATATAACGCATTCACATCGACCAGCAAACCTCAAGCCTGTTAGGCGAAACTTTACCTTTCACGGCCTTTATTCCAAGTCACACGGGTATTTTGATGGACATTTTTATCTATGCCTATACAATTTTGCCACAAAAGACCCTTTTGAAGCTGAGCGACTGAGCCGGAGGGGGAGGGAATGGAGGAGGGGGAGGGGGGGGGCTATAAGCTTAAGATTATCTACAAAACCACACACTCGGGTCGCCTACCAACAGGTCATCGGCTTACTTGTAACTATAATATAATATAAGTATCTGGTAGTTCCTGCCTCACACATTTTTTTTTTTAATATCGTTTCTTTCTTTATTTATTTGGTGTTTAACGTCGTTTTCAACCATTCAAGGTTATATCGCGACGGTTAATATCGTTTAAAATCTCATGTCCAATAATTTATAGGCATTTTAAGCCCTGACGGACACTAAGCCCCATAATTTTCCTCCTTCCTCCTCACACATACACCTACCTGGTAAATACCCCACTGACACGATCATCTACCTGGTATGAGACCAAGTGGAGGGATGGTCTTATCCCATGTAAAACCCGGCCAGATCTGAGATGGACCGGTTGGCCTAGTGGTAAGGCGTCCGCCCCGTGATCGGGAGGTCGTGGGTTCGAACCCCGGCCGGGTCATACCTAAGACTTTAAAATTGGCAATCTAGTGGCTGCTCCGCCTGGCGTCTGGCATTATGGGGTTAGTGCTAGGACGGGTTGGTCCGGTGTCAGAATAATGTGACTGGGTGAGACATGAAGCCTGTGCTGCGACTTCTGTCTTGTGTGTGGCACACGTTATATGTCAAAGCAGCACCGCCCTGATATGGCCCTTCGTGGTCGGCTGGGCGTTAAGCAAACAAACAAACCAAAATCTGAGATGGTGAACCGAACTGTTGTCGTGGGAATTAGTGTGCCTCAAACGTTCTGGCTGCTCTGTGTGCAGAGTATTGCTTCTTTCTGAATTCAAATTGTAGATTGGCATTGGTGTCACTTTTGAAGCCTTTTCATCAAACAAGTCGCGTAAGGCGAAATTACTACATTATTTTAGTCAAGCTGTCGAACTCACGGGATGAAACTGAACGCACTGTATTTTTTCACCAAGACAGTTCAGCTTCGTCAATCCCCGCGTGAAAGAAATCGCTCACCTCCCACGTGCCAGATTAGCGCGGTAGCGTATTGTGCTAAGCAGGAAAGCGCGCTTTTCTGTATTCTTGTTAACTTTCTGAGCTTGTTTTGAATACAACCTATCATAAATCTATATGTTTTTGGAATCAGGAAATGATAAAGAATAAGATGAAATCATATTTGGATCGATTTCTTAAATTTTAATCGTAAGACTAATTAATCTATTTTCGTTAATTGTGATCACATTTTAAGAGTAAACATAACATATGTATATATTTTTAGATTCAGAATGTGATGAAGCATACGATGCAATCAATTTTAAATCTGTTTGCGAAAAATCGATTTTGATGACAACTTTAATGAGCAAACTCATCAATTCATTTTTAAGCCTCCAAGCTGAAATGCAATACCAAAGTCCGGGCTTCGTCGAAGATTACTTGACCAAAATTTCAACCAATTTGGTTGAAAAATGAGAGCGTGACAGTGCCGCCTCAACTTTCACGAAAAGCCGGATATGACGTCATCAAAGACATTTATAAAAAAAAAAATGAAAAAAAAGTCTGGAGATACCATACTCAGGATCTCTCATGTCAAGTTTCATGAAGATCGGTCCAGTAGTTTTCTCTGAATCGCTCTACACACACACACACACACACACACACACACACACACACACACACACACACACACACACACAAACACACACATACACCACGACCCTCGTCTCGATTCCCCCCTCTACGTTAAAACATTTAGTCAAAACTTGACTAAATGTAAAAAAGATTACACTGCGCAAAAGGCAGTCCAAAATATTGATTTTGGGAATATGTTCAAATGAAAAGCTCTTATCCAACGTAAACGCCGGGAGAGATGTACTTTTGGGATTTTATTCTTGTTTTCTTGGGAGTAGGCATTGACTATCGACTGCAGCTTTCCATGTCGTCTACCTTTTATTATTTCTAGTTTGTTGGACGGTGTTGTGGGTGTTGATGTTTATTTGGTGTGTGTTTTTATCACTGTGAGATTCTTTTTCTCTTAAACTCTTCGAAAAAAATCAAGATTTCTCACACTTCGTCACTTTCTCCGACTTTTTTTTTCAGGAATTCTCTGTCAGGTTAGCTTGTCTCTGATTTCTAAAATTATGCATAGGAATTATGTCACCAAGAAGACAAGTTCCTCCAATCGTCAGGATGCCAACTGTTTTATAGACCCTATTACGTATGTAGCTCACTACTGATTCCATAATGTATGAGCTCCCAACCATCGCGGGGGAGAAAAATCGAAGTTTGAGGGGAGGCAACCCCTTCCTTCCTATTGCGGCGGTAAACAGGAGTCGTCTCCTCGTCGCCGAAGCAGACGACAAAAATAACAGGGCCCGAAATGGAGAGTGAAATTGGAAAAACGGTGCGTTATTTGAATCGGTGGACAATCCCAGCCCAAGCCCCTGAATGACGCAAAGATGGAGAGAGAGTGCGTGGAACGGAGAAATAACACTAACTGTTTTGTTTTCATCAGGTTCCTTGGGATCGTCTGCCGTCTGTTTTAAGAGCGGCACGCCGAAAGTTGCTAGCTTTATGGCAGAAGTTGTAGTGAGCGCGTGAAAGTCCTATCAATCGGAAAGCCTGTGCGCTCATGAAAACCTGTTTATGGTGATTGTTGCGCTTTCAATTTAACTTTGTCATTTAAATATTTCTGCCTTAATGCCATCACTTAAAAGTTAAATATGTCCGGCATCGTGTTTATTTCTGATTATGTTCAACTGCAAAGGATCCGCTAAGATAAGCATACGCTTGAGTAAGAATCTAAGCATCACTGATATATGTATATATCATGTACGTGTATCACGATATTGTAATTGAATTAATTTTGTATGTAAATCAAGGATTAACACTTATGTTACTTCGGTCACAATCAAAGCCGAGATAAACAAAAACATAACACACACGCACGATGTTCCTGTCAGTCGTCTATATAACTTAAAATGTATCATCAAACGTTGCCCTTGAAATTCACTAATAAATCACGATGATGTTTCTTTGGAGCTGTATCATTTTCTCGCCTTTCATAATTAAGCAGCACAAAGCAAAACAGATCACAGCTGTATTCATGATAAAATCAGAAATAATCCGTCACACTCACCATGGCAGTGTCATCGCAGTTCAAACAACTTATCCTATTCCATCAAATATGATTTCATATTACGGCCTTATTAATCTTTTCTCGGGATTATGACTGATGAGATGCCTGAAGCGAAAAGGAGAAAATTAATTAGCTAAAAAGCTTGGATGTTGGTCTGCCGGTGAAGCGCAACGAACGAGAGATGTTGGAAATAGTAGCTAGCTGTCAATGACAGAGACGTATCGGTTCGTGAGACACGCAAGGTCTCGAAATACAGCTGCTGGGTTGGTGTTGCTTTTAATAATAATAATAATAATAATAATAATAATAATAATAATAATAATAATAATAATAATAATAATAATAATAATTGTCAGTAAGTACTGGTGTCACATGACTGATGTGAACCAGTTGATTGGCTAAAGGCGATGCGCTAAAACTGTTAGCGCACTCTTGGAGTGCGCTAACTTTTCCACAGAGCGTATTCTTGCGCCCTTTGCCTAAGCAAGACTGTGCTCTCATCCTCAGAATTAATTAATGACATGTAGCTTATATTCTCCACAATACCAAATGACCATAAATTCCCTGCTTCTCAATTAAAGCAGAAGTGGGTTTTTTTCTGACAGATTGCATGTGCCTGTGCCAGTGCCAGTGATCTAAAAAAAATAGAAGCCGCTGTGTTTCATCTAATTTTCGCCGACTTGCATCTAGCCTTCTTCTCATATGCCGTGTTAGTGGCATGTAGCTTATCATCCACATTACCAAATGATGAGTTAGTATACAATTCCCAGCGGCTAACAGAAAACACAAGTGTTATTCCGATAACGTACCAGCTAGACCAGTTTGGAAGACTGACTCGATCGACTCTGTAGCAGACAACACAGAAATACGACTACATCAGTTCAGTAAATGAATGGTTTCAGAATTATTATTTCAAACCAAGAACAATCGTAATCGAAAACGTGTAAGTTTCAGAACGTTCGTACCATATATAAGATTTATAAGCAGCCTGCCTCATGCGTACAGACTCAGTGCAGACTGCAGTCGTTCCATTGCCCAGGTTGGCAGGTAGCCTAGCAGACGACATTAACCCCGCTCAGCAAATTAACATGTTGGGCAAATGTGAACGAAAAAACGATGGGGATATAATACGTGTAGGGTTCAGAGCATTCTTACCGTTCATATTTAGTATCAGACTCCCCGATGAGTGAAGATAGAACACGAGAAACATGCCACATTTGTTTTGAAAATGTGCGAACCGTCGAGTCCCGCTTTGAGTCAATTCAAGGGGAGTCACTCCGCATAGTCAATCCGTCGAAGCTCGACTGGAGGTTTCGAATCGCAAATAATGAAGAGCCTTTCTCCGAGTTCAAATGAGGTCTCTATGAAAGATCATCACTGTTCAGATTAACGCTACACTGGAATTTACCAACAGAAATTAAAATGCGTGTGACGAAAGCACGACACACTTGAGACACCCCACACAAAAGTAGATCTTTACTGTGCACGACCTGACCACACAGTTATGCCTATTCAAATGCGCATTGCAAAATGTGCGTTTGGAATCTTCTTTTTTCTATGGCGGTACTGACAATATCGTTATTGAAACAATCCCAGTGCACTAAGGGATTTATAGAGCAAATCTCGAAAATAATTATTGAACTCAGCGCTATGCGCTTCGTTCAATAATGAATTTTCTCGATTTGCTCTATAAATCCCTTAGTGCACTGGGATGTCTCAATAACTTAAATAATAATAATAATAATAATAATAACATTTATATAGCGCTAAATCAAAAACTTTCGTTAAAAAGGCTTGCTCTGACTGATCTTGTTGTCTGGCTACCAGAAACAAATCAGAGCATGTCGTTTTTCTAACAAGAGGACAGTAACTTTTAGGAACACACACGAATTAACGCTCGTAAAGTTAACACTCCTGGTGTCAGTTTTGTAGTTACGCTGACCTTTTTGTCTTCCACAAAGAAAGAAAAGAAAGAAAGAAAGGAACACACACGAATTAACGCTCGTAAATTAACACTTCTGGTGTTTTGTAGTTACGCTGTCCTTTTTACATTTAGTCAAGTTTTGACTAAATTTTTTAACATAGAGGGGGAATCGAGACAAGGGTCGTGGTGTATGTGTGTGTGTGTGTGTGTGTCTGTGTCTGTGTGTGTGTGTGTTTGTTGGTGCCGTTTGTGGATGTGTGTGTGTGAGTGTGTGTGACCGTGCCTACCTGCCTATGTCTGCGTGTCCCTACTTTTGGTATGGACATTATGTGGACACATGCTGCGAGGCTATCAAGATAATTGCAAAGCATGGCATGCTCGACAAACCTCAAGCCAGAACCCCAGTGAGTACATAGAACATAAACACCATTCTTAGATATGCTTGAATAGATTCACTGAACAAAGCCGCTCGACTCTATCATCATATCATTCAGTCTCTTCAGGGGGAGAAAGGTGACACTTTCCTCTGGCTGGGACTAATTACTTGCCCTCATTAGGTATTCATGGCCTGATTAAAGGCTTGATGTAGGTGACGAATGGTCGCGTGCTGGTCACGTGGTGCCCTCTGGGTCACCGCTAAGGTCATGTGATCACGGCCCGGTGACCTTCTGCCCTTCGCGTCTTCTCCTCCGTCGGGCTGATCACCTTTGTTCCGTTTCCTAGCGCCGGTGGTCTAACTGAGAGAAAAAGGTTTCTCTTCTTCTCTCTTGCAAAGAGAAATAGTGCGTGTGTGTGTGTGTGTGCGGGCGGGTGTGTGTGAGTGTGTGTCCGTGTGCGTGTGTGTGTGTCTGTCTGTCTTTATTTGTCTGTTCAGAGGCACCCGGGCCACTCATCAAAGCCGCGGCATCCCACCCGATCATTCTATCTTAGTTAAATTCACATTTTCCTGGCTAATATCGCTTTTCAGAAGTTGACTCTCGCATATAGCGTACTTTCAGTGTTCTCACTTTTGAAACACACTTATACTGAGGAGAATATTATCTCATGCTTGTAAATAAGCCGACTCTCAGTTTCTGAGCTTAGGGACATGTTGAGTTGTTGAAAGGAAAGTTGTGCATTCTTGCCAGCTGCTTTTAAACCGCCCCCAAGCCTAAACCGTTTTTGCAAATTTTACATCACAGAAAAACGAAAAGAGTAGTTTGGGTTGAAAAAGTATCACGGCGTATTGAATGGAACGGTCACGTGAGTTCGAGAGAAAACAGCTTTTGCAACAACTGAATGCAAACTTCATCAGGCTTAAAACAGCAGCGCCCACGGCAATACAAAGTTTTTACTGTTCTGTCCGAGTTAAAAGCTTCTGGTCCCGCTTGGTAATCTTGTGGCCACCATGTTTCCGTATTTACAAAACCGGTCTAGCTATTCCAGTTGAAAACTATTGTCTGCTCAGCGGCAAGATCGATAACTCTCCTTTACGGGTGACATCCCTTGAGAGGTGGCGGCGCTGTTTAGAATAGCCGCAGTTGCTTAGCAACCAGAGAAAGTGCGTGGAGGTTACCTTTGGGTCAAGTGACCAGCTGTCCTTTGTGCGTAGTAATTAATGAGTATCGTCCGAGGGGTCCTGCCCGCTTTGAAATGTAGTTATTCAAGGGGGCGTGCTCAGTAATTTGTTGTTGATCGTCTGCATATTCGGGGCATTTGGTTGGGGACTGGTCGGACTTTTTGCTTCGATTTAGGGAAATAGAAGCTCGATTAGTCTGTCTGTCTGTCTGACTGTCTGTTCTCTCTCTCTCTCTCTCTCTCTCTCTCTCTCTCTCTCTCTCTCTCTCTCTCTCTCTCTCTCTCTCTCTCTCTCTCTCTCTCTCTGTCCCTCTCTCTCATGTGTCGCAGTCATCACATAAGCAATATTTAAGTCAATAGAATCGCTGACAACATTTTCAACCATTTAAGGAAACATTTCATTCAGTGGACTTTCCGTCATCTTTTGGTCCATTTTACTCACTGGCAATATCAGACCAGCAGCAGATGACTTACAATGTTACTCACAAGCTTGATGTCTTTAGGTTCAATTCATATATTCAACGCACTATCAGAAAATAAGCCAGTGGATGTATTGGCAAGATTTGATTTAATTAGCAATGGCAACATTTCTGCAGACTGCAAGTACAAACAAAATTCAACTTGATGAACACTTACACATTGCACTGGTTCAGTCAGTGGACTCTTTGGTAACATTTTACTCCTTCGACCATTGACAAGATTCGTCTTACCAGAGACATCGTTATCATTATATCTCTGATCTTACGAGACTATAAAAATGGTGACTCTTCATATTGGCAACATGTTATTTGTTACACTCATTGGCAGAATGTCGCCCACACGCACTTGCAACACGTGACTCATGCAGCACAGTAGGAACGTTCTCCCAATCATCCTCCCAAAAAGATCATAGCCAGAGAAAATCTGCATAACCACGATTTACAGGCAGCATTAGTCCGCCCCCTGCCGGCCCCAAACGTCACCAACAGGGGCAGACGATCGATGGACGAGCACCCATGGGTTAATGGAAGGGAGGCAACTTTGGAACAAGGGGGGTCTTGGATTGTCTCCCTTCGATTTGGCCTCCGTTTTGGGGCACAGCTGATATTTTTTAAAGCTGATTTGTAAGCCTGACAGAGGCGATTGAGACAGTTGGATGAGCTTAGGAGATGTTCGTCTGTCATTTGTCGTGCTGTTTTCAAACTTTTAACCTTTTAAAGTGTCAGATCACGTTGTTCTTCATATGCTTTATCGGGATGCTCCTTGCGAACACACTCACACACACACACACACACACACACACACACACACACACACACACACACACACACACACACACACACAAGCTGTCTCAGATTTCACAAAGAGCTCCGCAGTTCGGTTTGCGGTTTGAACTGGTGTCTTTAAACTCCAGGTTTACCTTAAAGCCATATGTACTCGATGACTATACACGCTAATTGCTTTACCAACAGCTGGAGACAGACTAAATTAAGTTCCCTGCAAAATATTGTGGTCTAGGACCCCTTAAATGTTGAGATATTTGAATTTTCATTTTGATCTGGATCGTCCTATTTATAGATTTGGCAACACATGTAACGTTGATGCAAGGGAGAGAACACCGCGGCTTTGTTGACATCTTCACTTTTTCAGAGGCTAGAACAAGCTGTAATGCATGTATTATGGTCCGCGCATGGTGACGTATCGTCATTATATGGTCTTATGGTGCGTTTGACATCGATTGTGGGCAAACTACACTTTGTAAACACGGGAGTGCGTTAGTATGCCTTTAAAACCAGTTTCTGAACGTTCAGTTATGCACATTCTAAACCGTTGTTTTGGGGTACCTTTGGTATACTTTGCAAACTGTGAATTCTCCACACACTTTTGTTAGGGCTTTGTTTCATTTCGTCCTACTGTTTTGCTCCTGGCAGCAGTGAAACATGCTTGCATTTTCTAATTACAGATCTGAGAAAGTACATTCTTGCGGGTTTCATGTACCACACCAATGGATATAACCATCATGTTTTTTTGGGGGAAAACATCATTATGATAAACAGAATCGAAAATCTGCAGAGTTTGTATGACAAAGTCCGTTCCCCTATTAACATTCATTGATTAATTAGTGTAGGTACGGAGCACTTTCAAGCAAATCAGAATAAGTACGTTCGAAAAACTTTTCCAAATGGCGTCGTACAGATCATCTCTTTAAACCTTGACCAGGGCAATAATTAAGGCATCCGCTGACGTACACTCTGCAGCCTGAGTGCAGTGCTGGCAGACTCGTTAATGCAGGTCACCGTGCAGAGTCAGTCACTAAACAATAATCAGTCAAGTAGTTTGAAGTCCTGAGTGACAGCGGGCGCCTCCAATCCGTCGTGAAAGACCGAATGGAAAGCGTTCACCGCGAAAGCCCGTTGACCTTGACCAAAAGCGAGCAGAATACCTTGCCATGCTAATAAGTCGAGCAGAATACCTTGCCATGCTAATAAGTCGAGCAGAATACCTTGCCATGCTGATAAGTCGAGCAGAATACCTTGCCATGCTAATAAGTCGAGCAGAATACCTTGCCATGCTAATAAGTCGAGCAGAATACCTTGCCATGCTAATAAGTCGAGCAGAATACCTTGCCATGCTAATAAGTCGAGCAGAATACCTTGCCATGCTAATAAGTCGAGCAGAATACCTTGCCATGCTAATAAGTCGAGCAGAATACCTTGCCATGCTAATAAGTCGAGCAGAACACCTTGCCATGCTAATAAGTCGAGCAGAATACCTTGCCATGCTAATAAGTCGAGCAGAATACCTTGCCATGCTAATAAGTCGAGCAGAATACCTTGCCATGCTAATAAGTCGAGCAGAATACCTTGCCATGCTAATAAGTCGAGCAGAATACCTTGCCATGCTACTAAGTCGACCAGAATACCTTGCCATGCTAATAAGTCGAGCAGAATACCATGCCATGCTAATAAGTCGAGCAGAACACCTTGCCATGCTAATAAGTCGAGCAGAATACCTTGCCATGCTAATAAATCGAGCAGAATACCTTGCCATGCTAATAAGTCGAGCAGAATACCTTGCCATGCTACTAAGTCGAACAGAATACCTTGCCATGCTAATAAGTCGAGCAGAATACCTTGCCATACTAATAAGTCGAGCAGAATACCTTGCCATGCTAATAAGTCGAGCAGAATACCTTGCCATGCTAATAAGTCGAGCAGAATACATTGCCATGCTGATAAGTCGAGCAGAATACCTTGCCATGCTAATAAGTCGAGCAGAATACCTTGCCATGCTAATAAGTCGAGCAGAATACCTTGCCATGCTAATAAGTCGAGCAGAATACCTTGCCATGCTAATAAGTCGAGCAGAATACCTTGCCATGCTACTAAGTCGACCAGAATACCTTGCCATGCTAATAAGTCGAGCAGAATACCTTGCCATGCTAATAAGTCGAGCAGAATACCTTGCCATGCTGATAAGTCGAGCAGAATACCTTGCCATGCTAATAAGTCGAGCAGAATACCTTGCCATGCTAATAAGTCGGGCAGAATACCTTGCCATGCTAATAAGTCGAGCAGAATACCTTGCCATGCTAATAAGTCGAGCAGAACACCTTGCCATGCTACTAAGTCGACCAGAATACCTTGCCATGCTACTAAGTCGACCAGAATACCTTGCCATGCTAATAAGTCGAGCAGAATACCTTGCCATGCTAATAAGTCGAGCAGAATACCTTGCCATGCTAATAAATCGAGCAGAATACCTTGCCATGCTAATAAGTCGAGCAGAATACCTTGCCATGCTAATAAGTCGGGCAGAATACCTTGCCATGCTACTAAGTCGAACAGAATACCTTGCCATGCTAATAAGTCGAGCAGAATACCTTGCCATGCTAATAAGTCGAGCAGAATACCTTGCCATGCTAATAAGTCGAGCAGAATACCTTGCCACGCTAATAAGTCGAGCAGAATACCTTGCCATGCTAATAAGTCGAGCAGAATACCTTGACATGCTAATAAGTCGAGCAGAATACCTTGCCATGCTAATAAGTCGAGCAGAACACCTTGCCATGCTAATAAGTCGAGCAGAATACCTTGCCATGCTAATAAGTCGAGCAGAATACCTTGCCATACTAATAAGTCGAGCAGAATACCTTGCCATGCTAATAAGTCGAGCAGAATACCTTGACATGCTAATAAGTCGAGCAGAATACCTTGCCATGCTAATAAGTCGAGCAGAATACCTTGCCATGCTAATAAGTCGAGCAGAATACCTTGCCATGCTAATAAGTCGAGCAGAATACCTTGCCATGCTAATAAGTCGAGCAGAATACCTTGCCATGCTACTAAGTCGACCAGAATACCTTGCCATGCTAATAAGTCGAGCAGAATACCTTGCCATGCTAATAAGTCGAGCAGAATACCTTGCCATGCTAATAAGTCGAGCAGAATACCTTGCCATGCTAATAAATCGAGCAGAATACCTTGCCATGCTAATAAGTCGAGCAGAATACCTTGCCATGCTAATAAGTCGGGCAGAATACCTTGCCATGCTAATAAGTCGAGCAGAATACCTTGCCATGCTAATAAGTCGAGCAGAATACCTTGCCATGCTAATAAGTCGAGCAGAATACCTTGCCATGCTAATAAGTCGAGCAGAATACCTTGACATGCTAATAAGTCGAGCAGAATACCTTGCCATGCTAATAAGTCGAGCAGAATACCTTGCCATGCTAATAAGTCGAGCAGAATACCTTGCCATGCTAATAAGTCGACCAGAATACCTTGCCATGCTAATAAGTCGAGCAGAATACCTTGCCATGCTAATAAGTCGAGCAGAATACCTTGCCATGCTAATAAGTCGAGCAGAATACCTTGCCATGCTAATAAGTCGAGCAGAATACCTTGCCATGCTAATAAGTCGAGCAGAATACCTTGCCATGCTAATAAGTCGAGCAGAATACCTTGCCATGCTAATAAGTCGAGCAGAATACCTTGCCATGCTGATAAGTCGAGAAAAAGATAGACTGCTAACGTTCCAAAAGTAATGGGTCGACGTACTGTACGTAAATGTAACAGTGTTGTTTTTTTGTCACTGAATAATTAAAGGTACTGAACTTGTCAAATCCAGGTGCACGGAGCCCCTGGGGCTTTTAGTCATACCTCAGGCAGCTATCCGTTAGAAGAACTACCAAGTTTCATTGACTTGCACCCTAAGAGTCAAGAACTGCGATTTTTTACGAATTAATTTCGTACTCGGACCCGGCTGGTCTTGACCTATTTTTGGATCTAAATTTAGATCAGGTAGATCACCACATCATGCACAAAAAGACAGTCACTAGCAAACTATGTCAGACGTCATCATGAGTTTGTGTAAAACAAAATGGAGGCCGTAATCACTCAAGTTGAATCGAACTCCGACCAAACACCACGTAATAACTAGGTTAATGTATGCACTCGCGTGAACAAGAAACTGTCGAGCTTCACAGATGTCGTCGTTGGGTAGTTTTGGGTTTGTTTTACTACCATAGGAGGATTTTTGAACTGTAAATGCACTCAGCTGCAACAAAAACGCAAAACGAAGGCTGTGAGCTGCACTGTGCCTTTAAACGTTCCAATAACCTACAATTCTTGGTTTTTTTATGCTAATAAGTCACCAACAATGCTTTACCCAGGCAGGTGAGCCTTGCATCCTTTCTCTGTCATTCAGAGCTGACCAGAGACATTCTCTCAAACCGTCGGACATTCTCTCAAACAACGTCATCCACGAACAGTTAAGAAGACTGATGTTGTAGTTGAGGTCAGGCACAATACTGGGCAAAAAGTACAAAATGAATGGTAACCACTTTCTGGATTTTTTTGTTGCAAAGAACTGTTTTCTTCTGGTTGTTAATGTTGTTGTATTGTGATTAAAGAGAGAATAAAGAATTAATATCATTTTACAGATTATTTTTTCTGTTGATGGTTATTTTGTTTTTGATTATTTTCCATTGAAAATACAACTTAAAATGGCCACTGAAACCTGACAAAAATGAGTGGTCTTGTTTGAGAAAGCACAATGGTAAGTGAAGCAGTTTGTAGTGTCATGTTTGTATTTATTTTGGTCAAACTAAGTGTATTTAACAATTAGATATGCTCATTTTCTTTCTTTACCGTATAATGTGTCGTTAGCGTGGACGAAAAAATTGCATTCTGTAAGTAATGCTTCGTGTCTCACTTCACACGCTGATCTAAGTCCATACCATCATCATATCTTTCACATGCAACTCGATATTTCCACTGATAATTGGAAGTTACTGAATAAAATGACACAATCTAGCACAAATAAAAGCAATCAAAAGACCTAGCGTTGTGAAAGAATGTGTGAAAGGCAATATCCGACGTTTTGCGTCACTGCGTTACTTACGTTTTTGCACTTCCAAAATCTAACGCGAAGTCGACACAGGCACACAAACGAATGTCAATCGACTCAATGCACTGCGGAAATTTCCACAGATTAAGAATAAATGGCCTTCACCTTTCCCACAATGCATTGAGAGGAGGTATTTTGACCTAGAAGTTGTTCGTGTCTTTGGCGTTTCGCGCAAACTTACGACATCTCAAAGAGTTTTTCAGACAGACGAACTTCATCGATCCCTAATTGATTTTGCTGTATTCAGTTGAGTTACCCAACAGGCAACTACTTTTGTTCATGTTTTATGCAAAATCACCAGCATTTGTTTAAATTGATGCTGAACTTAGTGGATTTCGTTCGTCATTCTCGCCACTCTGCCGACATTTCTTGGTGTCTTTCAATACGAACGTCAGGAAAATTTGACCTTTTCTTGAACCAAAGTTTATATTTTTGTGATTGACTTAAAGTTTCTTCGAGTTTGTATAAAGAAAGCTGTGAAGGGGAAATATTAGTTACATTTTCCTGCATTTTAATAGTGTGGCTTGTTTTAGATTACGTTCGTATTTCTGACACCATTTTCGTTTCGTGTCACTCGAACCAACGCAATCAGCAATTCAGTTCATTGTGGTAGATGGCAGATACAATGTAAATCAAAACATGTTTACGTATGTTATCTGCTACAGAAAACAGAAAAAGAAAACAAGCGAATAAGAAAAATAATCAGTTGTGAAACGATGATAATTGATGATGTTGGTAATGTTGGACACAACAATTCAGGTGTCAAAAATAACTTACGTAATAATTTTCAGACTTTGCCTGTAACTGTGAATATTTGCCATTGTTGCAATGAATCGAATGAGTGAGATCATTTCAAACTGTATCAGGAACCTCTTACACATCAGACTAGATTTCAAGAGTACTAGAATTCAAGCATAACAGACTTCACAATTTTGGTGTCTTCATAACTTACGCTTGGTGTCTTCATAACTTACGCTACATCTGATTCACTTGCCATATTATTTTCAGGCCTTCACTTTTGTTTTCAGTTGTGTTGCATGGTCTACCAGAAAGGTGATCAATTAAATCAGCAGCATTACAATGCTGCCTAATCTTGTTCTTGTAAAAAAGTGATGGACTTGCCAAATGATGTAAGTAATGGTGTCTTCACAACAACTATTTCTTGCTCAATTGATTTACACAAAATGTAGGTGCTGTCTGGCTGGATTTTATGGATAAAATGTAACTCAAACACTAGACAAAATCAAAGATTCCAAAAGTTTTAACTTGATAGAAATATCTTGCAGTTGGTGTCCACCAAGTACTTACATCATTGTCCATGCATACCTATGATTGACGATCAATAAAGGAAAGAGACATGAAGGCAATTATGTTTTGACTTTTATTTCCGGTAAAGCTGTGTTTTAGCTCCCATTACAGTTATAGACTTTTCCATCTGAGCATTTTTTATTTTTGATGCTCATGTCAGAATTTCATTGCTCAGTATTGTGCCTGTCCTCAGTTACATGTCAGCGGACCGCCCCACTGTGGAGAGTCAATCACTGACCAATAATAACAGGGGCGGGGATGTAGCTCAGTCAGGGCGGGGATGTAGCTCAGTCAGGGCGGGGATGTAGCTCAGTCGGTAGCGCGCTGGATTTGTATCCAGTTGGCCGCTGTCAGCGTGAGTTCGTCCCCACGTTCGGCGAGAGATTTATTTCTCAGAGTCAACTTTGTGTGCAGACTCTCCTCGGTGTCCGAACACCCCCCGTGTGTACACGCAAGCATAAGACCAAGTGCGCACGAAAAAGATCCTGTAATCCATGTCAGAGTTCGGTGGGTTATAGAAACACGAAAATACCCAGCATGCTTCCTCCGAAAACGGCGTATGGCTGCCTAAATGGCGGGGTAAAAAACGGCCATACACGTAAAATTCCACTCGTGCAAACAACACGAGTGTACGTGGGAGTTTCAGCCCACGAACGAAGAAGAAGAAGACTGACCAATGATCAGTTTGAAGTCCTGAGTGACAGCAGGCGCCCTCATCTGGAAAGGTATTAAAAGCGTTTATGATCAATGTGCGAAAGCCATTGCCCGGTGGCCTTGACCTAAAATGAGCAGCATACCTTTCCATGCGAATCAGATCATTTGCTCCTCTCTTTTACTCCACTGAGAAGACCAGCTTGAGGAGTCATCACCTCGTGGGAAAGCACAACATAAGGAGCACTTTGTTTTTAAGGATTATGTCTTTGAAAGTGTTTCTTTTAAACGAAACACTTGTACGATCTTTACAAGAAAGGGAATGGTAAAGCTTTTTTGATGTAAATCTATTTTATTACTTTTGTTTGTTAATTGTTTGATGTAGATTTCTTTCGTGGGTGGGAAAGAGAAGAGACTACACCAATAGAAAGATCTGTAACGGACAAACACTTACTTTGATCTGACATTTTCCCAAATGTCAACACTTTTTTCCAAACCGCATGAAAAT
Source organism: Littorina saxatilis (assembly GCF_037325665.1). Lineage (NCBI taxonomy): Eukaryota > Metazoa > Mollusca > Gastropoda > Littorinimorpha > Littorinidae > Littorina > Littorina saxatilis. The sequence goes on along the minus strand of NC_090253.1, from coordinate 21,043,263 downwards.
CGTGATATCAGTTTTAAGCAACATTATGTTAGTCCCAATACCAACAAGAAGGGCAAAGCCCATACGACTCACATGCTTTACACATTTTTCCTACCAAAATACATGTGACCTTGACCCAAGGTCAAGGTCATCCAAGGTCATGCAACATAAAGCTGTTAATTCAAGACATAGGAAGTACAATGGTGCTTATTGGCTCTTTCTACCATGAGATATGGTCACTTTTAGTGGTTCACTACCTTATTTTGGTCACATTTCATAAGGGTCAAAGTGACCTTGACCTTGATCATATGTGACCAAATGTGTCTCATGATGAAAGCATAACATGTGCCCCACATAATTTTTAAGTTTGAAACAGTTATCTTCCATAGTTCAGGGTCAAGGTCACTTCAAAATATGTATACAATCCAACTTTGAAGAGCTCCTGTGACCTTGACCTTGAAGCAAGGTAAACCAAACTGGTATCAAAAGATGGGGCTTACTTTGCCCTATATATCATATATAGGTGAGGTATTGAATCTCAAAAACTTCAGAGAAAATGGGAAAAATGTGAAAAATAGCTGTTTTTTAGGCAACATTTATGGCCCCTGCGACCTTGACTTTGAAGCAAGGTCAAGATGCTATGTATGTTTTTTGGGGCCTTGTCATCATACACCATCTTGCCAAATTTGGTACTGATAAACTGAATAGTGTCCAAGAAATATCCAACGTTAAAGTTTTCCGGACGTCCGGACGGACGGACGGACGGACGGACGACTCGGGTGAGTACATAGACTCACTTTTGCTTCGCATGTGAGTCAAAAACGACAATCTGTTGACAGTTAACACTGGGCGGACAACACCATTTTAACTGCATGCCAGACAAATATGCAGCTTGTGCTACTAGCAAACCCGTTGATGACAGTGACAAAGGAGGAGGGTAGTGAACAATGACCACTGAAATTGTTCTGGACTGTCCATGATTTTACCCTGGAGTGCTTTCAGCAATGGACACGGTCAGATGATTTGTACAATTCGGAATTGAGTCCTCCGACAGTAGCATGAAATGGTTCAATCGGAGGGTTCCTTTCAGAATGGCTTCAGGCTTAGACTGACCCATGTGGACAATCTTTTATTCTCACTTTTGTTGGTTCACAAACTCTGGCCCAGAATTGTGTAGTATCAGTTTTGTGGTATATTGAGACTACGATGCAAGAGATACAGGGTGACCCAAAAAAAAGAGTACCCAAACAAAACGTCATAAATTGAACAAAAATAAAGCAATCTTCATAAAATTTATTTACACACACAAGTAGCCTCTGCATGATTTGCACAGAAAATGTTAGCGTTCTAGCTTGTCTTTCAGGAAAGTTATGCTCATTCTACAGAACATGCTCCAAATGGCCTCCGCGCCGCTGCAGGCAAACTTGAACTCGTCGCGCAAAGTTATCAATCACCCGCACACACTCCTGTTGCGAGATTCGGCGAATGGTTGTTGTGGTGGCTCTCTTGAGTTCTGTGATTGTCTGTGGGTTGTTCCTGTAGTCGTTGTCTTTCAGGAACCCCGAAAGATAGAAATCTGGGGGATTTAAATCCGGGGGAGGCCATTTGGAGCATGTTCTGTAGAATGAGCATAACTTTCCTGAAAGACAAGCTTGAACGTTAAAATTTTCTGTGCAAATCATGCAGAGGCTACTTGTGTGTGTAAATAAATTTTGTGAAGATTGCTTTATTTTTGTTCAATTTATGACGTTTTGTTTGGGTACTCTTTTTTTGGGGTCACCCTGTATATGTTATCGACAGTCGGGCATGCAATGCAGGATAGAAGAAGACTTCCTGGCCTATAGTCTTTTCATAATTTGAACTCTAGACAGATTGAATGTATCCAAAGTAATCTGCTTAGACCGAGTGGCGATTTAAGTTTCCATGACCCGAACATGCACGATATTCCGTACATAATTCATTTTTTACTTCAGTTTTTGCGACTAAAAGTTTTTAGACTGTCTCCCGATTGGAATATTACGGAAATATTGTTTTCGCCTGTACAAATCTCATCGGGTTCCACAGAAGGAAACAAACGATCAGTTGGAAAATCACGCCATCCCTTTGTGTTTTGTGGTACAAGTAGGCACTTTCAACGTTTATGAACTCAGTTTATCGACTTTTTCTTCGTTCTAAGTTGCACCAAATGATACAATAGTGGCGAGAATAAGATCTGACACGAAAGGTGTGTGACTATCCACACATAAATACAGTAAACTACAGTGTTGCTTGCCTGTGAATTTAGATAATAATTAGATACATTGACAAATAGGACATGAAACCTTGCATAAAAAGTACGTGTCCAACCAACATCTCTGTGGTACAACCTCTTTACCCAACCCTTAGACCTCGACAACCCTTGTTTCTTACGCCACCCCACCTTCAGTCTACCCCACACCATCCAACTATGGCGCGCGTCTGTCAGCTATAATATGAACAGGCATGGGCTTTGTAGTCCGGCCCTCGGGATTTTAATACAAAGTTTGTGTTGTCCCAATACAGCTCCGTCTAAGTGATTCATATCTTTACTTTTGTTTCAATCAGTCAATGATAAGTTTACCTTATATTGGAACAGAGCTGGACTTGGTGCAGTTCCTTCCCAACGTCGTATAATTGCTCCTTCTGTAACCGCAGCCCTCATTTTCTGCAAGAGGGTCAGGCCCTCATTAAGTCTCAGCAATTAACTTCCTGTCTTGAGAAAGACCTGACTGGCATTAGCTGACACTAATGGTCAGTACCGGAGTTCACAAAGTCCGGTTTTATGTGTCACTCGCCCTCATGATGGCTGGTTGGTGCGGGTACTTTAACTAGTGTCGGCGTATCGCCTCTAGTGGCCTGATTAATTTCGATATGAGTCAACATTTGCGCGTTTTTAGCCTTGTCAGTAACCGCTTGTGAATGGGCTGCAAGTTTTTTTTGCCAGATTTTATTTTAAGAGCCCCAAGCCTGAAAAGGCAAACTCCAAAACTCAAAACATGAAAAAGTAAAAACCAGTCATCATGGGCAAACTCACTTGCAGAACTGGTCAAAAGAAACACTGGAAAACGACCTCATCCACACAATAACCTGGAGCATCAGGGAGAGTTCGTTGGAGAGCGTTTCACGATCCTTTCGATTGAAATAAAAATAGCTGGGTAACTTTGGAAGCCTACTTTTGGCGGAAGACGATTTTGGCATAATTTAAGCAAAGGAGTGTGGACGGAACAGCCGAATCATAATCACACACAAGACACAGACGAAATGGAAAGGCGTACAAATATAACCGTTGTTTAGTTGTCACTTTCAATTGTAAACATCCGAAAAGGTGACTGAGATGTGAGACACTTTTTTAGTTTTTACACAACATGTACGTTTTAGTTTCTAAGCCACGCTGTAGCCTACCTGTCCAAAACAGCTGCATGACATTTGTATTATTTTGGAAGTGACAATTTTCAATCAATCAATCAATATGAAGCTTATATAGCGCGTATTCCGTGGGTACAGTTCTAAGCGCTTGTCGAAGAGTTGTCAACACAGGACTAACAAAGAAACTAACATCTACAGACGGACACGAACCCTATCACACACTAACAAACCCTAGTAAACAAACAACTGTTTAACAACAATGTACACATCAATAGCTAGGTCCAAACAAAATAATATTAAGCACAAAGAAAACACCTCTCACAGAGCACAGCACAAGAATGTCTTTTGGGGCACAACACATCACGTCGAGCATGAAAGTCGCAGCCAGCTACGGGAAGAATTAACTGAGTCTTCAACCTACTCTTGAACGCGTCAAGAGAGGGGCTCTGGCGAAGCTCAAGCGGCAGGGAGTTCCAGACGGAGGGGCCCGCGGAGGGAAATGCACGCTGACCAGCAGATGCGAGTTTCGAGCGAGGGATGTGGAGGCGGAGTGGGTCAGCAGCAGAACGAAGGGGACGGTCGGAGGGCTGGGTGTACAGGTCCAGGGAGGATTGAAGGTACTCGGGAGCAGAGTCGTTGAGACACTTGTAGACCAGAGTGGACAGTTTGTAGGAGATTCGGGTGTTGACAGGGAGCCAGTGCAAGGAGCGAAGTAGGGGGGTGATGTGGTCTCGCTTCGTCTTCCTCAACGTCAGCCTGGCAGCGGCGTTCTGGACTCGTTGTAGGCCATGGATGGATGAGGCGGGGAGGCCAGCCAGAAGGGAGTTGCAGTAGTCCAGACGACTGAAGATTAGGGAGACAACCAGCTTGACACAGGCGTCGTGGGTGAGGTAGCGACGGATGGATGCGATGCGTCGTAGGTGGAAAAAGCAGGTCTTGATGACGAAGGAGATGTGTGTCTGCATGGAGAGAGTGGAGTCGAGAAAGACGCCAAGGCTCTTGACAGCAGGGGAGAATGGAACAGTCGCGTCATCCAGCTGGAGGTCGGTCACAGTGAGGGAAGCAATCTTCTGTCGTGTTCCAACGAGAAGGGCCTCCGTCTTCTCACTGTTCAGCTTCAGCTTGTTCTCAGTCATCCAGTTCTTGATGTCAGTGAAACAACTGGAGATGGATCCAAGGAGATCGTCAACGTCCTCCGGCTTGGCGCTGTTCTGGAGCTGCGTGTCATCGGCAAAGGAGTTGTAGTTCAGGCCGTGGCGTTCGATGACCAGGGAGAGGGGTTGGGTGTACAGGGTGAAAAGGACAGGGCCGAGGACAGATCCTTGTGGGACGCCGAAGCGGACAGGGACAGGCTGAGAAGAGAACGAATCAGTGGTGACAGTCTGAGAGCGGTTCTGGAGGTAGTTCCTAAACCAAGAGAGGGCGGTGTCGTGAATGCCGAACGTGGAACTGAGGCGATCGACGAGTAGCTGGTGGTCGATCGTGTCGAAGGCCGCGGAAAGGTTCAGCAGCACAAGGGCAGAGACGAGACCGCTATCTGTTGCGTTCAGGAGGTCCGTGGTGATTCGCAGGAGCGCCGTCTCGGTGCTGTGGTGAGGGCGATACGATTTTAGTCGCAGATACGATTTTGTGTTTTTTGGTGTCTTTATCAGAAACGAATTGACGTACACAGCATCGCATAGAAAGGCAATCGCAGGAAAACAAAATAACTAAATCAAACAGGAGCATGCGTCTTGATGCTGTTGCTGTACTGTATCAGTTTAACCCCTATGATCAACTTGTACAACACTATCCATTATAGGGAGGATGGGGCAGGGAGATGAAAATATACAGCTGTGATTAACAGTATCAATACGATCAAAGGTGGCATGTACAACATTCTGAGATGTTAAAAAAGCTTCTTCAACGAAAGCATGCTCGGTGGTGAGACAGAGACCCAGAGGGAGAGAAAGAGAGAGAGAGAGAGAGAGAGAGAGAGAGAGAGAGAGAGAGAAAGAGAGAGTCTGTCAGTCTGTTTGTCTGTCTGTCTGTCTGTCTATCAGCCTGTCTGTCTGTCTGTCTGTTTATTTTTATTCTAGACAAACGGCAGACCTGCACCACATGGCAAAATAAAACAAAGAATAAAACTTGCAGTGGGGAAAACCTGCAACGTACAGGAAGTGCGACAACTCCCAACAGGTTAGACCTGCAAGGTTAACCGTGACTTGTTCAAGGATGTATGTAGGTCAATAGTACCAAGACAATTTCCGGTGACCTTGCGACAAAAACCCCATGAGCCACAGGTTACTTCCCTTCAGGAAATCTATGATCTTGGTTGGTAAAACTACTACTACATGCTACTACCCTCAAAGACTGTACTTGGGAGTGCTGTGCGAATGCGTAGCCGTTTGCATTCGTTTTGGGTTGTAATATGCATGGTGTTTTGAAAGACAGTACTCAGGGGAGGATCCGGGGGGGGGGAGGGGGTTCCGGGGTTTCCGGAACCCACCCCCACCCCCCCCCACCCCCCCCACCCCCCTAGCCTAACAAACAAAGAAGAAAAAAAGAAAGAAAAAATACTTTTTAAAATTGAAAATAAAGAAAAATTGATGGCTCAGATTGCACCAGATTGCTCCATTTTCCTTGATTTTTATCAAAATTTTCCGGGGGGACGGCCTTTGTCTTCTAAGTGACGGGTTTGAAAAATAGTCGGTCGATCTGTGGGCTCAGGATCGATGCACCAGATCGGTCAATTGCCCTTGTTTTAATCCAAATTTTTCTTCTTAAATTTACTTTTTGGAAGGTGTATTAGGGAAAGTTTCTTGACTCAGATTGCACCAGATTGCTCCATTTTCCTGGTTTTTATCAACATTTTCGGGGGGACCATGGCCCCGGACCCCCCTAGGAGGTTCGAAGGCTTCGCGCCCTCAACTAAACGCTTCGCGTTGTCGAATTGTCCCTACAAAAATGTGGAAACCCCCCCTTAAAAATGATGTGATCCGCCCCTGGTACTCATCGTATTCTGAAGGAGTAAACGTGTGTACGTCCGTGAAAGGATGGTAATAATACCTGTTCCGACCCAGCCCAACGGAACCCAGGGCCGAAGTACACGAGAAAGTTACCAAGCGGATGGGAGCCAGCCACGGTGTAGGATTGGTGGGAATTGAGATTTGTTGTGATTTCAACTAATCAGACTCCGGTGTTTGTTCTCATCTGGTAGGGTGGCACCCACTTTCGGCCTGGTGCATCTCAACACCCAGCTCGCCAAAACGTGGGTTTTTTCAGCAATATGAAGGAAGAAGATTAACTCCACCAATCAAACGGCATTTGTTTCGAGACACACCAAAGTTTTAAGAATTGAAAACATCAATTTTGTTATTACATCATGCATAATTTACTGTACCATTTACTGGACATTTCCCAGTATTGCTGAGATAAGGACTTATTTGTACACGTCTCTAGTGATTCCTATTGTTATTGCTGATGCAGCAAACTCCCCAAAAATGGATAGCAATTTCCTGTCGTTTTAGGATGGCTTCATGCTCGTTAAGGGCTTTTGAGACATCAAAACAGCCATTCCATTAAAGGACAATTTTCCATTTGCGACGATTTGTCAGTCCGCGGAATGATCATGGATCAGTTCTATATTTAAACCTCAATCAGAAAAGAGACAAAGTGAGAGAGACAGAGACAGAGAGACAGACAGAGACAGAGAGACAGAAAGAGAAACAGAGAGAGAGAGAGAGAGAAAGAGAGAGAGAGAGAGAAGAGACAGAGAGAGAGAGAGAGAGAGAGAGAGAGAGAAAGAGAGAGAAAGAGAGGGAGAGAAAGAAAGAGAGAGAGAGAAAGAAAGAGAGAGAGAGAGAAAGAGAGAGAGAGAGAGAGACAGACAGACAGACAGAGACAGACAGACAGACAGAAAGAGAAACAGAGAGAGAGAACGAGAGAAAGAGAGAGAGAGAAAGAGAGAGAGAGAGAGGGAGAGAGAGAAAGAGAGAGAGGGAGAGAGAGAGAGGGATAGACAGACAGACAAAGAGAGAAACAGAGAGAGAGAAAAGACACAGAGAGAGAGAGAGAGAGAGAGAGAGAGAGAGAGAGAGAGAAAAGACACAGAGAGAGAAAAGACAGAGAGAGAGAGGAAGAGAGAGAAAGAGAGAGAAAGAGAGAGAGAGAGAGGGGGAGAGACAGACACTGAGACAAAGAGAGAAACAGAGAGAGAGAGAGAGGGAGAGACAGACAGACAAAGAGAGAAACAGAGAGAGAGAGAGAGAAAAGACAGAGAGAGAGAAAAGACAGAGAGAGAGAGAGAGAGAAGACAGAGAGAGAGAGAGAGAGAGAGAGAGAGAGAGAGTGAGAAAAGACAGACTGAGAGAGAGACAGAGGAGGAGAGAGAGAGAGAGAGAGAGGAAGAGAGAGAGAGAGAGAGAGAGAGAAAAGACAGAGAGAGAGAGAGAGAGAAGAGAGAGAGAGAGAGAGAGAGAGAGAGACAAACAGACAGTCATAGAGATAGACAGACTGACTGACAGACAGACAGACAGATAGCAATACCGCTGATTTAGGATTTATTCAGAGGCACACAGACGGACAATGAGCACATGCAATATCGCTGACGCGGCATTATTTTATTCATCGACAGTGAAGTAGCATTGTATGGTTTCAGAGCATGGTGGTGGGTTATTTGTGGGGCTGCATGTGGGGAAGTGGAAGGGACTGAAGCGTATTCCGCTGGCAAGGAAAGCGTGATGGTGTTTGCATTTGAGGCGGGGAGTTGCAAACAATACCTGCAACCTATCCATAGGCGTGTCTGTGTGTGGGGTCACGTGCATGTTTGTGTGCACATTTTGGTGTCATGTTTGTTTTTGTCGTTCTTGTTATATTTAGCGTAGAGGGGGGAATCGAGACGAGGGGCGTGGTGTATGTGTGTGTGGGGCGGGGATATAGCTCAGTTGGTAGCGCGCTGGATTTGTATTCAGTTGGCCGCTGTCAGCGTGAGTTCGATCCCAGGTTCGGCGGAAATTTATTTCAGAGTCAACTTTGTGTGCAGACTCTCTTCGGTGTCCGAACCCTCCCCCCGTGTACACTACATTGGGTGTGCACGTTAAAGATCCCACGATTGACAAAAGGGTCTTTCCTGGCAAAATTGCTTAGGCACAGTTAATAATTGTCTACCTATACCCGTGTGACTTGGAATAATAGGCCGTGAAAGGTAAATATGCGCCGAAATGGCTGCAATCTACTGGCCGTATAAAATTTCATCTCACACGGCATCGCTGCAGAGCGCCTAGAACTGTACCCACGGAATATGCGCGATATAAGCCTCATTGATTGATTGATTGATTGTGTCTGTGTCTGTGTGTGTGTGTAGAGCGATTCAGAGTAAACTACTGGTCCGATCTTTAAGAAATTTGACATGAGAGTTCCTGGGAATGATATCCCCATACGTTTTTTTTCATTTTTTCAATAAATGTCTTTGATGACGTCATATCCGGCTTTTCGTGAAAGTTGAGGCGGCACTGTCACGCTCTCATTTTTCAACCAAATTGGTTGAAATTTTGGTCAAGTAATCTTCGACGAAGGCCGGGGTTTGGTATTGCATTTCAGCTTGGTGGCTTAAAAACTAATGAGTGATTTTGGTCATTAAAAATCTGAAAATTGTAAAAAAAAAAAATAAAAAAAATATAAAACGATCCAAATTTACGTACATCTTATTTTTTATCATTTTCTGATTCCAAAAATATATAAATATGTTATATTTGGATTAAAAACAAGCTCTGAAAATTAAAAATATAAAAATTATTATCAAAATTAAATTGTCCAAATCAATTTAAAAACACTTTCATCTTATTCCTAGTCGGTTCCTGATTCCAAAAATATATAGATACTAGAATGAATACCCGCTTCGCCGGGTAGCCGGCTTCGCCGGGAAGAAGTACTTAGAGCCGTACGCCGGCTTCGCCGGGTCCGAACAATAGACCCGCCAAGCTTAGGTCCCTCCCAGATTTGTGGAATGGGAACAGCACGAAAATGATTCAGTGGCCATAATGCCAATCCTGACCATATCGAGTCCCATCCTTGTCGACGAATGTAACCGTGTTAATCACCTTTGGAGGCGAACTCCACTCAAACAGGACTGAGCAAGTTATGGCTTCTCAAAGGAAGGCCAGTTCATAAAATTACACAAAAGCCGCCAGACCACATCACAAACAGAACTGAACAATGCACAGGTGTTGCTTACATAGAGACACACACACTCACACACACACACACAAAAACACAGAGAAGCCGTATCTATAGAGAGATAGATGACAGTGTATTTTTCGCGTGGCTATAAATTGATTCGACCTTTGCACTTTTACAGTGAGGATAATTTACGGGTCCAATTTACGTTCTGTACACTGCGTTGACCTTCTAAAAATAATAACAGTAACAGAACGCCGGGAATATCCGAAGACGCTCAGCGCAGTGGACAGCGCAGTGTAGTAACTTACAACTGAACGGGAAAGCCACACGAAGGAAGGGAGATAAACGCCAAACACTGGAGAAGATAAGGAAGAGTTACTTATAATGGTGAAATGAACACAAAAACGAAAATGAGTTCAGCGCTGCGCGCTGAGAGCACGTGTTGAAATATCTCATCGATGATATTGTGTCCGGGGTGTAGCTGAATACGGTGTCCAAATTTGAAAAAGATCCACCGAGAACTTTGGCGTTGTGATGTGGTGTAGCGGCTATGGTGTGTCGGTATGGGGGCCCGGGTAGCTGAGGTGGAACCAAAATAGTTGAGGTGGAACCAAAATCGGTTCCGCGCTGCGCGCTGAGAGCACGTGTTGAAATATCGACCAGGTTGTGTCGTGTCCCGGGTCTACCTGAATATGCCCACCAAATTTGAAGCAGATCCATCGAGAACTTTGGCCGTGCATGGCGAATACACAAATACACAAACACACAAACACACAAACACACAGACACACAGACACAGGTCGTATATATATATATAGATGATATGTTTGGATTAAAAACACGCTCAGAAAGTTAAAACGAAGAGAGGTACAGAAAAGCGTGCTATCCTTCTCAGCGCAAGTACTACCCCGCTCTTCTTGTCAATTTCACTGCCTTTGCCGTGCGCGGTGGACTGACGATGCTACGAGTATACGGTCTTGCTGCGTTGCATTGCGTTCAGTTTCATTCTGTGAGTTCGACAGCTACTTGACTAAATATTGTATTTTCGCCTTACGCGACTTGTGTTTTTATTTCTGGTGCACTTTAAGTGGTTCATGGGTGGTTTTAGAAGAATGACGAGGTAGAGGAGGAAATTAAGGTCCTTTTGCACTGATTCGATCGTTGCAAAAATCTTCTTTTTTTCTTAGGAGAGACAGAGAGACAGAGAGAGAAAGAGAGAGAGAGAGAGAAACAGAGAGAGAAACAGAGAGAGAAACAGTAGAAAATCGTTGGTGTGTGTGTGTCTGTGTGTCTGTCTGTCTCTGTCTGTCTCTGTCTGTATGTATGTCTGTCTGTCTGTCCGTCTGTCAGTCTCAGTATATGTGTGTATGTGTTTAAACAAAAATAAAAGTACACAAAAACAAATACATGTAGAACGAAACAATTAAGCTATCTAAAAAAAGCAAATCCATGCATTCTGCAACTTCAACATTTCCCTGCTCTTGCACTTGCAATTTTCGTTACTTCCTGAACCCTTCTCAGTTTTGTCGTATTGCTGTTCTGTACTCGGAGAGAAATGCACGGTAACGGCAAAAAGCTCCCCCTCTCTCTCTCTCCCCTCCCCCCTCTCTGTCTCTGTCTCTCTCTGTCTGTCTGTGTCTGTCTGTGTCTGTCTCTCTCTCTCTCTCTCTCTTTCTCTCTCTCTCTCTCCCTCTCTCTATTTCTCTCTCTCTTTCCCTCTCTCTCTCTCTCTCTCTCTGTCTCTCTGTCTCTGACTCTGTCTCTCTGTCTCTCTCTCTCTCTGTCTCTCTCTCTCTCTCTCTCTCTCTCTCTCTCTCTCTCTTCACTTGGATGAAGCACCTTATTAAGGTGAATGAAATTAGTTCAATAGTTTTGAATAAAAAGTGCATGTTATAAGTTATCAAGTGCAGCCAGCTTGCAATTGTTCGGTAAAAACGGTGTTTTTGTTTTTTTAGTATGCTAGCTGATGTCTTTTAAGTTTTGTTTCTCTTGAGAGATAAATTTAGCAACAAAAAGAATGGCAATGGCTATTTGCATTCTACATTTTACAAGATATCCACGGGTTAGCGCAAAGTTCAAAACGAACCCTGCTTAGGCACATAAGTCAACTAGTGCAACAAACTCTTCGACGGGTCATTTTATTATTCAAACCAAGTACCTAATGAAGTGAAACCAATAACGTCATCCTCCATTAGCCATTGTCTTATATGTCATCACACACAAAACTCAATGAGAATGGTATCAAAAGAAAGATTTGGTCCTTTGAAGCACAGAAATCCCGAAAATCGATGTACATATGTTTCCAGATTATAAGAAAGCACTAAACATTCAAAACAGTAATTAACAAAGGGTTAGGAATTATGAATCAATATAATATCTCTCTCTTTCTCTCTGTGTGTGTGTGTGTGTGTGTGTGTGTGTGTGTGTGTGTGTGTGTGTGTGTGTGTGTGTGGTGTGTGTGTGTGAGTGTGTGTGTGGTGTGTGTGTGTGTGTATGTGTGTGTGTGTGTATATGTGTGTGTGTGTCTCTTTCTGTCTCTCTGTCTCTCTGTCTCTGTCTCTGTCTGTCTGTCTGTCTGTCTGTCTGTCCTCTCTCTCTCTCTCTCTCTCTCTCTCTCTCTCTCCCCCCCCCCCCCCCGGGCACATCTGTTTCAGCAACTTTAGAAAAGAACTAACTCAGCTCTGCACAAGATGTTGCTCCCCAAGATGGCGCCTGTCTTTTCAGGGGCGGTGATTCATGTGCAGATTATCTTCTCTTGAACAATAACAAACCCCGTGAGTCATCGAACCTGACTGACTATCCATTTTATCGACAGCCAAGCTGGCTCGGAATCCATAGAGGCGAGACAAATTCCGTCGACCGATTTTATCAGGACAGCATTCATTTCATTGATTTGAACGCAGGCGCCGGGATCAATAGCTGAAATAAATCGTATGAAGAGGTACACGCTTTTAATCGTTTTGATAGGAGATCGGTGAAGGAGGGTACTGACTCTGATTTACCATGTTTTGTTCTTTTTCCGCATGCAGTGTCATTCGTTACCACAAAGGGCATAGCATCATTATTCATGCAATTGTGAGTCTTATAGAAAATGTACAGTAAAATCAAAATATCTGATTGTTATTTGTATCTTCATGCATCTATTTGCATCTGTTTACTTTCTTTTTTAATAACGTTCTTATTTTTGTGTTTTGCTCTCTGTTGGGGGAAAATGTCTCGTTTGTTTGTTTTTGTTTGTTTTTTGTTTTTTTTGTTGTTGTTGTTGCCTGTTTTACAGTTCACTATTTTACAATCACGAAGCTCAGCTTTGGTATTACATTGATAATTAGGCCCTACCTTAAATGTTCTGAATCTGAACAACCACGATTACAAGCAGAACTATCAAACCGCATAGACTGCCGCTATTCGGTTAAAAAAAATCAGTGTAAAATTGATTTGTGTGCCTGTAGTTGCGGCCATGTCCGTGGAATCTTGCCGTATCGTGTGTTGTGGGTGTGGATGTCGGGTGGACGGGTTGTCTGACGAAGGGGCTGTGATGAGGAGAGCGGGGTATCGCCGTTGCTGACAGAAGGCAGGGTATTCTCCATGACTCATGGCGCTGCCATTTAGTGCTACAATATCCGATCCTCTCAGTATGACTGTGTTGGTTTTACGTTGGTGCTTTTAAGATAAAGAGACCGGCACGGTTGGCCTAGTGGTAAGGCGTCCGCCCCGTGATCGGGAGGTCGTGGGTTCGAACCCCGGCCGGGTCATACCTAAGACTTTAAAATTGGCAATCTAGTGGCTGCTCCGCCTGGCGTCTGGCATTATGGGGTTAGTGCTAGGACTGGTTGGTCCGGTGTCAGAATAACTTGATGTGACTGCATGGGTGAGACATGAAGCCTGTGCTGCGACTTCTGTCTTGTGTGTGGCGCACGTTAAATGTCAAAGCAGCACCGCCCTGATATGGCCCTTCGTGGTCGGCTGGGCGTTAAGCAAACAAACAAACAAACAAATTTTAAGATAAAGCAGCATCCGTCAGTGATGCGTGTAGGTATCTTCGAGGCTTCAAATTTAAAGTTTTTTTTCTCAGTTTTCGGTATTTCCGGTTTTTTTCATTACGTCGTTTCACGGTGGAATGTATGCGGTCGAAAGGGACTAAATGATAAGTAACCAAATTAAATGGGCTCGAAATACATTTAGTCAGTTTAAAACAGTGAAAGGTTAACTTATATTATATATACTCATCTTTTGGGAAGGTTAATTCTCTGGTATGCCGAATTTGTATATAATTATTCTGAACTGAGACCCTCGTATTTTTTTCACACAACAATAAATAAACGACGGCTGTTGATTGATAAAAATATAGACATATTTGGAAGTTAATATCTGTACGAAAAAATGAAAGCGGGAAATTATATGAAGCAGTTATACTTTCTAAAATATTGATCTATTTCACTATCTTCATTTGATGAAAAACTCCACAAAAAACAAAACAAGACCTTCGTGGTTTTACTTGTGCCCATGTGTTAAAGGTGGTCGTCTAGATTTTTGCTTTTTTTCAATAATCTTATGGTTAGATTTCGCTAAAAAGTTATGTCAGATGATGAATGAACCATGGGGAAAAAGTTATAGAAAAAAAATATATATGTAAAACAAGATTTTATTTTTGGGTAGCGTGACTCACGCTTCCAATATTTTGTTTTCTGTTTGCTGAGAACATGTGCTTTGCCTAAATATACTGACCAATCAAATTCATGTCACTATGCTTATAGCCACGCCCAAACAAGTGCAGCAACAGTTTGACACTGGAGCGCTGTCCACGCTTTTTTTTAAACGCACGAAATGCACGGGATTTGAGAGGAGTTTTGCGCTTGGCATTTTCCAAATAAGGATATCCTACTATGAGTACAACGCTGGAATACTACAATGAATTTTCAAACGGCTACACTGGCTTCGTCTTTCCTGATCGAAAGGGGGTGTATTGTTGATAATTGTAGATAATAGACTCTGCATTTTAATGGTCAAATGGCGATTTCGGTATAAAAAATGTAGACAAGGACCTTTAATATCTTATGTCATGGCTTTTAGTGTATTACATGTTCTTTAAATAAGCTTTTGTTGACACCAAACGCAACAAGTCATGACCTCACTGACACGAAACTTTCTGGTCAGCGAGTAGGCTTGAAGCCAAGAAGTTCATAAGGGGCAAATAATACCTGCGCAGGGTCAGCGGCGCTGCATGCTGCGATAAGGATTATGACGAGTACTTGGCCTGTTTTCTTTTCACGCAACGTGTAGCGGGCTGGGGAAAAAAGAATTAAGGGCAGATTATACCTGCGCAGTTTCAGCGGCACAGACGACGCACTGCATATTATTGATGCTGCGATAGGGATTATGACGAGTAATTGGCCTGTTTTCCTTTCACGGCGCAACGTGTAGCGGGCTGGGATAATCTGCAGTGCGTCGTCTGTCCTGCAGGCCTTACCTCAATAATCTGCAGTGGGTCGTCTGTGCCGCTGACTCTGCGCAGGTATGATTTGCCCCTAACTGACCAGACGTAGGTTATTAATTTTATTCCCCAACTAACGATGAACGTACGATATTACACAACACACCATGTGTTCCATACAACGTCTCATCTCATCATGTGTGCCTCGTCACAGCTTGTTTGGAATTACAGGACACGTTAGCGTAAGCATTAATTGCACGTGCAATTAGCATAATGAGATACCGTGACCCTGCGCACAGCTGCCCTGGCACAGTTGTTGCAAATCTGTCGCCTGGAACTAATCGCCCAATCGACCGTGACCTGAAGCGTGTCAGGGCCTTTTGTTTGTGAAGGTACTGATATAGTGAAAGGGTGCTTTTTGTGTGAAGAATACCCCCTGCGGGTTAGGGGGAGTCCCATATTGGTTGGGACGAGAAAGAATTTACCCGATGCTAACCAGCATGTCGTAAGAGGCGACTAACAGGTTCTGTTTCTCCTTTTACCCTTGTTAAGTGTTTCTTGTATAGAATATAGTCAATGTTTGTAAAGATTTTAGTCAAGCAGTATGTAAGAAATGTTACGATCTTTGTACTGGAAACTTGCATTCTCCCAGTGAGGTCATATATTGTACTACGTTGCAAGCCCCTGGAGCAATTTTTTGATTAGTGCTTTTGTGAACAAGAAACAATTAACAAGTGGCTCTATCCCATCTCTCCCCTTTCCCCTATTCCATCTCCCCCCTTCCCCCGTCGCGATATAACCTTGAATGGTTGAAAACGACGTTAAACACCAAATAAAGAAAGAAAGAAAGAAAGTGTGAAGAATGAATGGAGGGGGAATAGACGGACTCTACCGGGTTCGTATGGGTTGCTCACTAAAGAGTGAATACTCTTACTTTTTATTGAGACAAACTTTCCACACGTGCTCCGTGTCCACGTGTTTCAGACCCACCCCTCGCTAGTGACTGGCCTATAATGTCAGTGGGAAATTTAGCCTCTATAGAAGCAAGAGTATTTCCTCTGTCACAACCCATACACACCCGACAGGGTTATTTCCGAACATGTTCTACTAGTATATCACCGTACTGCTGGTTTTGAGTTCTGTGAGGTGGAAGTAAAGACAACCGCAACAATGTCAATGGTAAATGGCCAAGAATTCTTTAAACGTCAAAACTAATCTGCTGAATTTAGATCACGATGATGATTAAACGATGAATTTGCTTTTGTACTCCTGTTCTTTTTGTGTCTTAATGATTGTATTTTGGTTTTGTACATGTGTATAATAATGTCATTGTGAAGCGCTTGGAGCTTTTAGGTAAGCGCTCTGTAAATTTCCATTATTATTATTATCATTATTATTATTATTATTAAATACAGTGTTCTATTTATTTGTATGTTACGGTTAGAACAGCGTACTGTATCGTGATGCAAGACGCCCTATAAGCTTCACAGGCTGCGAAGTGAAGATCCGCCAATGACGAATACAGTACTTATAATGAATGGCAAAGATTTATTTACACGCCTTTTTTACTTGCTGACTGTTAGATTGGCATAGAATCAGATATTTTCACAAAACTGGTGAAGTTATAGTAACTAAGCAATGTTAAAATCATGTTCTGCCCTTAAAATTCCTCAACTAAAACTCTCTTCTTTTTTTTAAAAATGTTTAAACATAAGTTTATTTTAACAAAGGTTACAATCATGACATGTATACAAAACTAAAACTCTTTCATCGGAGAACTTTAATACAATATGCCGCAGGCGATGTTAAGACTTTTCAGATGAGAACTTTTAATAAAAAAAATCTGTACTACTTCATCTGATGTATACATGGTATAAGTAATTAAACACTAACGAGCTGCAAAATACACGGATGGGAATTTGTGTCAACATGTCAACATGTCAACATGTCATGGTTGTCTAACTCCAGTCGTCGACATCACTGATACCCCCCGCGGGTTAGGGGGAAGAATTTACCCGATGCTCCCCAGCATGTCGTAAGAGGCGACTAACGGATTCTGTTTCTCTTTTTACCCTTGTTAAGTGTTTCTTGTATAGAATATAGTCAATTTTTGTAAAGATTTTAGTCAAGCAGTATGTAAGAAATGTTAAATCCTTTGTACTGGAAACTTGCATTCTCCCAGTAAGGTAATACATTGTACTACCGGTTGCAAGCCCCATGAGCAAATTTTTGATTAGTGCTTTTGTGAACAAGAAACAATTGACAAGTGGCTCTATCCCATCTCCCCCCTTTCCCCGTCGCGATATAACCTTCGTGGTTGAAAACGACGTTAAACAACAAATAAAGAAAGAAAGAAAGACATCACTGATGCGCATCTCACGAGCTCGATATCATGCGCCGGAAGTAATAAACTTGGAATGCTTCCGGTGGACTCAACGTGACTAGTAAATCGAGAGCGGAGCATGTTGGTCTACTCCAACTGAACAAAAATGGTGCAAAGTGCAAAGTAAGAGACAAAGTTTGTACATTAAAATTGAAGTTGATATTTTTTGTACACTAGAACAGGAAGCTGCAGTCCAAAATAACAGAACGAAAATGATACAATGACAATGTTGGAGTCAAAATTCGCCACTGAGACTTCATAATTCGTAGAAATTCAGAAATTCGTGTACTTCAGCAGGGAGTTTTAGTCAAATTGAAAACAATTATTGTAGGATTCGTAATCCGCAGAAGTTGCGAGTCGAAGAAAAGGACAAATTAGGTTTCACAATCGCAAAAATTACTGACAAACCTCTGTGTACTAGAACACCAAGCTTTACTGTACACTAACAAAACAAATACGACACAAAGTTAGAGTCAAAATTTGTCGCCGTAGCAAGGCTCTCTGATGCTCTAACATTGTAAATGCTGTCTATTAGAGAAGAGCTTTAGAGTGTACACTAACAGAACATGGTGCAGGTGTGACGATAACATCTTGGTCCCGCCGTCATATTACGATTCTCGGCCTCGTTGATCTTGTTTAAACTCCACACTGAACAAAAAACCACACTTCAATAGTACTGATGAGTGACCTTGGGTACCTTACATTCATGGGGCCAAATTTGTCCATCCAATGTTTTGTATTTAACTTAGAAATGTGATTCATCCTAAAATGTTTCCCTTCTCATTCAAGGGACGTAACCACTCGGTACACGTTTTCAAAGAAATCGATATTTGGGGTGAAATCTATTAAATTTCACCACCAATTTTCTTCACATGCAAGAAACTGACATGCTTTTCGTCCTTACATAATTTCACTTCTTTATTTTTACCAGGAAACAACATTTTATTCTCGAGTATATATTGAGGGGGTAATATGACGGCGGGGCCAATATGACATCGTCACACAGGCCTATAGTCGCATATCTAATCCGCAACTCTGTATGCATAGCGGCACACGTACATGCACATTATGCAAATGGATTCCAGATTAACATTCATGAAGAATGTTTGGGATTGGATGATGGTATGCAGGACTAATTAAAGGTGGGATTTTTTTAAGTTAGAAATTACTTTACATTATGATTGTGTACACTTACAAATAAGCATAGACCAGCACGGTTGGCCTAGTGGTAAGGCGTCCGCCCCGTGATCGGGAGGTCGTGGGTTCGAATCCCGGCCGGTGTAACACGAGAAAATTACTCCCACGAGATTTTTACTCCGGAGTAAACATTTCGTACGAAAAAGTTACTCCCTTTACGAAAAAAGCACTCCCCCATTGCACGAGAAAATTACTCCCCAAGACAGGTGAGTTCCGAGTAAACATTTCGTTCAAAAATATTACTCCCCTGACGAATAAATAACGAATAAATTACTTCACCCCAACACGAGCAATTTAACTTCCCATGCCAGGTGTACGAAATTTTTACTCCCTTGTCCCCTGTTAGTCTTGGTGGTGGAAGGGGTGGAAGGAGGGTAGCGCGACATTCGTGTGCGCGAGATCACTTATTGGCATTATCCCTTCGCCCGCATCCCATTTTTGCGTACGAGATTTTTACTGGAAGTAAAAAAAATGGGGAGTAAAAATTTCGTGGAGGGAGTAATTTTTTCGTGCCTTGGGGAGTTCTTTTCTCGTACGAAAAGTGTACTCGGAGTAAGAATTTCGTACGAAATATTTACTCCGGAGTAAATTTTTCGTGGAGTAAAAATTTCGTGTTACACCGGGTCACCTAAGACTTTAAAATTGGCAATCTAGTGGCTGCTCCGCCTGGCGTCTGGCATTATGGGGTTAGTGCTAGGACTGGTTGGTCCGGTGTCAGAATAATGTGACTGGGTGAGACATGAAGCCTGTGCTGCGACTTCTGTCTTGTGTGACTTGTGTGTGGCGCACGTTATATGTCAAAGCAGCACCGCCCTGATATGGCCCTTCGTGGTCGGCTGGGCGTTAAGCAAACAAACAAACAAACAAACAAACAAACAAACAAATAAGGACGCAATTTACGCGGTGGCTATCACCATTCACAAACCAAAATACGATGTAGATACAAAGAAACCGTGATGAAAGTTCAATTACGTGTGTGATAGTGTGCTTGCATGTGATAATATTATTGATAAAAGTGCCTCTTGATATTAAACGTGTGTGGAATGATTAAAATCTAAACAACGAAGTGACTGTGGTAAGATGAACAAAGTTAAAAAACAAAGGATTGCATCGTGGAATGATTGTTTTTAAATCAGTAACTCACGGAATGGTTCTGCTATAATTAATTTCCTTTGTATTGTACTGTATTTTTGTATTGTGTTGCGTTGCGATGCATTTATCGTATTGCGTTGCGATTTTTAGTATAATTATAAATATTGTATATAGTGTTCAAGAAAAAATGAAAAACGTGAGATGAAAGAGAAAATGCTTCTGGTAACTGTGTTCTTCTTCACGCTTATCGGATAAGGAAAACGTCAGCAACGGACACAAACGGAAAACGGAACACAGTACGATAAGGAAACAAAAAAGCCAAAGCATACGAGTTCAGTTTTATTTTTACACTTTAGCTCTCGGGTGAAATAGGAAAACCAGCAGTTGCTATATGTATTTGTTTTGTTTATAACGTGTGTATATATTTTGGATCGCTGGAAAACAAAGCAAGTAGCTGGGAGTGATTTTAGGTGTATATTGGTAAACTAGATAAATACCCGCTTCGCCGGGGACGGCTTCGCCGGGAAGAAGTCGAGGTGAATACCCGGCTGCGCCGGGGACCCGGCTTTGCCGGGTGTACGCCGGCTTCGCCGGCGCACCGCACGAAGGAAGGGAGATAAACGCGCAAAACACTGGAGAAGAGTAATACCTTCTAAAATAGTATAACGGGAATATGGATTGAGCGTTGTCGACAGTGACCTTCTAAAAATAGAAACGGGAATATGGATTGACGCCACACGAAGGAAGGGAGATAAACGCTGAAAACACTGGAGAAGATAAGGAAGAGTTACTGGGAATGGATCCAGAGAAAAACCAAAATCGGTTAAGCGCTGCGCGCTGAGAGCACGTGTTGAAATATCTCATCGACCAGGTTGTGTCCGGGGTGTACCTGAAAATGGCCACCAAATTTGAAAGAGATCCATCGAGAACTTTGGCCGTGCATCGCGGACACACACACACACACACACACACACACACACACACACACACACACACACACACACACACACACACACAGACACAAGTCGTATATATATATAGATAGAAGTCAAACTTGGTGCAAACCAAACAACATTTCATAAAACATTATTTAATAACCATGAAATACCAGAGTGTCTCCTCAGTCAGTCCTTCCTTAGTTCACCTTCTGCCACACAGACCCACCCCATATGCACCCACTTTCTCCACCCCCACACACACACACCCACGCTCCACCCATTCACCACCTGTTCTTTTCTGTCCGTTTTCCACGCGCGAGTGTCCCACACCCTGCTATAGGCCTATGTCTGTGGCAGTGTTACTTTGTTCATTTTTTTCAACAAGCATTCATACAAAAATATGCCGCAGCTGACGTTCAGAATAGATCATAGACCATTTATCCTGGACCGCCAACAAACTCTCTCTCCGCTCTTTCTCTCTATTACGAGGTAGCGGCCTCTCGCATTTAGAAATCAGGGGGACGTGATATCCGGTGTCGATTGTAAACATGGACGAAGTTGCCGAGGTAAGTTCTGAAAATGCTAAAATAAACTCAGCAAAAGTGCATATGCAACATGTTTTTCGATGAGTTTTGTTAAGTTTAGTTTGGAGCGGTTTTTGAAAATCCAGTTCATTGTCACCTCCCATTGTCACAAATAACTGGAGCGTGCTTTCTTCTGGCCTTTCAAACCGGACTCGACGCGCCCCTGAAAGTCGAGAGTCGTAACTATGACGGCTTACTAGTGCCAAAACCTCATAATTGTAATTATAAAGGGAAAATTAGTAATGTTCCCTTGATAATTACCATTTTCACGTGTTTATTACTAATTTTCCCGGGAAAATTACTAATTTTCCCGGAATAATTACTAACTTTCACCTGTTAATTACTAATTTTTAGTCTTGGCTCGATTTAAGACCCCCGATTTAAGACTCCCTTCTCAGTTTTGAAGACCCAACTGATATTCTCAGAATTGTTATGTCTGAAAAGGGGGGTTCCACTGACCGTACAGTATAATGAAAATTCACTATCCTATCCAGGTTTCCCAATTGCTTCGTTTCCGGCCGATTTATGTGGAGCACGTGATGCGCACAAAAATGATTGGCGGTCTAGAAGTGTCGTCTGCGCAATGATCGCGGCGGCTTTCTTGTGAGACGTCATTCCGTTAGACCTCAATAGACAAAGGGAAACGTTTACAGAAGGTCTGATCCGGCATTGGACATACAGAAGCTGTAGAAGCTGTAAAACCGTGACTGAAGCAGTCCGGGTGGTGCCAGAGAATGCTGCGCGGCAGAAAAAAAGTGCTAGGCACACAGCTCTTGCTGCTCCCAGCTACCTTTACCGTTATTTTCCGCTGACGTTACGCGCCGTACGGCACTTCAAACAGCCAGAGGTTGAGTCATGGCACAGGAAGTTCATTCACAAAAAAAGCGGTAGATTGAGAAAATGGGATGGAGAAAGAGGAGGGGGAGGGGGTCGGCGGGGGGGGGGGGGGGGGGTGACGAGATTTGGGAGGAAGTGCCATGTGCCATGTGGTGGTTGGTGACGTGGAACCGTTCGCAAGTGGGTGACAACTCTGCAGTGTCACGGTCATAGCCTTGAAACTTTCGGGGTGTTTTCTTTTTTTTTCTTCTTTTTTTTCTGCCTGCTGTGTGGCTGCTGCTGCATGATGCAATAAATATTTTTAAAGGAGCGTTAAACTTTATGGGACTATCCATGTCGTTTATGTCGTTTTCAGTTAGTTTTTCCCCCGCTTCCTGAAACGGAAAAGTTGAGTTTCACCACCAAACTGCAGTTCCGTCCTATCATGTGGCACTCGTAACTCCTTTTCAAGACACCCACACAACCTTTTACTCGCGGGGAACTGTTTTTGGCCATTATACCTCAAAGAATCTTTCTCCGTTAACAAGTGACCTTTTAAATTACCCTCGTAAGTATCTCCTCTAAGCTTAGTTAGGCCAACAAATTAAACTTTGGGTTTTTTTAATGCGCATTAGGGTAGCCCGAGTCGACTTCATAAAATTTTTGTTGTGCCAACCTTAACACTTTTTTCACGACTGCGGGAAAAAGGTTGACATACTTTTATTAGACATTTGGCGCTCGGAAAACGAAGATTGGGCGATCAAACAAAATAAAATTAAAATTAAACCAACCTACTGACCCTACTTGTTTTGACCCTGTTACCAGAATACTTTTTTTTTTTTTACCTTTGGAGATCATTATTTAAACGGGAACGTCCACTTTGTAGAAGCAATAAAGTGCTTTGAACTTCTTTTTTTCTGATGTACAGACATAACATTCGACGAATCAAGACGCTGGGTACGCGCCAAAGAGTTGCAATCGAATGCAATTTTTGGCTCACGTAAGTGTAGCCTATGCGATGATAAACTTTGTCTGTCTGTGCGTGTGTGTGTGTGTGTGTGTGTGTGTGTGTGTGTGTGATAGAAACTTTAACATTTCCGAGTCTATGGCTAAAGCTCGCATAAGAAGATTACGTCTCGGTCAAAAGTGTTTGACGTGTGTGATAGAAACTTTAACATTTGAAGACGTCACATTATGACGTAAGAGGTTTAGACGTCACGCAAAGGAATTACTAAAAGTCTCGGTCATTGTTATTGTGAGCGAGCCGAGACTAGTTGGCAGATCCAGTGTCTCGCTTTCTTGCACAGTTTTCACCTATGCTTACTCTGTGTGTGTGTGTGTGTGTGTGTGTGTGTGTGTGTGTGTGTGTGTGTGTGTGTGTGTGTGTGTGTGTGTGTGTGTGTGTGTGTGTGTGTGTGTGTGTGTGTGACGGAGTGATTGAGTTTGTGTTACTGTTTGTCGATTTCTTACGTGAGCCTTGAAGGCTTCGTCTCTTGTAACATAGATTTTATTAAATGATTAAGACAATGGAATACATAAAAGTGAACGCTCAGTATGAATGTCATTAGATTTACTTTACAAAAAAACGCCACTCCTTGTCTCAGTTCTTCTCCCTTTTTATATTTAGTCAAGTTTTGACTAAATATTTTAACATCGAGGGGGAATCGAAACGAGGGTCGTGGTGTATGTGTGTGTGTATGTGTGTGTGTGTGTGTGTGTGCGTGCGTGCGTGCGTGTAGAGCGATTCAGACCAAACTACTGGACCGATCTTTATGAAATTTTACATGAGAGTTCCTGGGATTGATATCCCCATACGTTTTTTTCATTTTTTTGATAAATGTCTTTGATGACGTCATATCCGGCTTTTCGTGAAAGTTGAGGCGGCACTGTCACGCCCTCATTTTTCAACCAAATTGGTTGAAATTTTGGTCAAGTAATCTTCGACGAAGCCCGGGGTTCGGTATTGCATTTCAGCTTGGTGGCTTAAAAATTAATTAATGACTTTGGTCATTAAAAATCTGAAAATTGTAAAAAAAAAATAAAAATTTATAAAACGATCCAAATTTACGTTTATCTTATTCTCCATCATTTGCTGATTCCAAAAACATATAAATATGTTATATTCGGATTAAAAACAAGCTCTGAAAATTAAATATATAAAAATTATTATCAAAATTAAATTGTCGAAATCAATTTAAAAACACTTTCATCTTATTCCTTGTCGGTTCCTGATTCCAAAAACATATAGATATGATATGTTTGGATTAAAAACACGCTCAGAAAGTTAAAACAAAGAGAGGTACAGAAAAGCGTGCTATCCTTCTTAGCGCAACTACTACCCCGCTCTTCTTGTCAATTTCACTGCCTTTGCCATGAGCGGTGGCCTGACGATGCTACGAGTAAAATGGCATTGCGTTCAGTTTCATTCTGTGAGTTCGACAGCTACTTGACTAAATATTGTATTTTCGCCTTACGCGACTTGTTTTTATTTCATCATTACCCTCTGCTTTTTTCTTGCCTTAAAATCTTCTGTTTGTGTCAACATTTTCAAAATTCAATTTGCTTTCTATGGCGCCACCGTGTTTATTTCTGTTTTGTTAAACTTAAAGGCAGAGTAAGCCTCCCGTAAACCATCACAGATACGGTCAGGCTTTTACACACAGTACAAACACCATTTCATTTAAACACTCACCAATTGAGAACATCCTAGGTGCCCTCCGTAAAGAGCGAACAATTTTCAAAGAATTTATTTTTGCGTGGTTTATCTTACCCCTGAGCCATCGTGAACCCGTGTGATCCAGTTTTCCCTTTTCACAATGCAGTCGTCATAGTTAGTCATTTGAATGCGACTCGACGTGAGCTTATCTACAATAGCACGTTTTTTTATGCACGAAACAACGGCTGTGGTTCACAAGAACTCTAGCGATGGCTTTTGACTGTTGAGAGGAACGGCGATTTGCACTGATAAACCGGCCGTCGTCTGCTACGACCCTTGCGTGACCCTGCTTCCGGGCTTTTCTTTTTTTAAACTTTCACAACTTCGAATTGTTCTGATCTTGTCTTGATGAAAAACGAATTCTTTTATGATTAAAGAATGTTTGTGTAACAAGCTGTCAATTTATTATTTAGATTTTAAAAGTTAGGTCTAGCGCAAAAACGAGGCGCCGTTGTTGTTAACGGAACAAGTCTACGAAAATAAATTCTTTGAAAATGTCTCACGCTCGACAGAAAGCAGCCAGCATGTTCCCGTTCGGTGAGCGTTCAAATGGAAGTATGCTTGTACTGTATTTAGACGCTCGGGGAGCTCTGTGATGGTTTACGGGAGGCTTACTGTGCCTTTAAAGTACGAACATTATCAGAGGACTAGCTGATCCTGTATGGCCAATATTGTACATATGTACCGAAATCGAAATAGAATAAAGCTTTGTTTGAACCAACCGACGGGACATACAATAAAGATTCACTGAATGCTCTTTATCATTCCCCACGCCTAAATGGTCATAGAACTCTCGGACAGCTGCAATAATCAATACATTAATATTCTGTAATCAGCGAGCCTTTCCCGCTCGACTGAATTCAACAGTACGTTTCAGAAGGCGTAACATTTCCGCGTTCAGTCCGTGCAATCACGTGGCCCAAATAATCATCATATCCCTGGTTCCTTCAGAGAGGGTATCAGACCATGAAAATAATCCTGAAATAATGACCTCATCTTCATATTCCGTTAAAAGAGAGAATGTAGCCCCGCCAGGCCATGGAAATATGTTTCTAAAGATGAGAGCTCTAGGCACGAGCCGTTTTAACACACCTTCATTGTGATCCCGTCGAAACGAATCAGGGATAATTATTCCGCTCGACACTCACACCTTTTTGTGTGATTATAGCCCTTGACTCCACTCCTTCTCCCCCTTTGTTGGATTACGGGCCCTTTTCAACAATCCTTTTTCAAGGAAGGTGATGGCTGCCTTTCAAAATGGCGTTCAGCTGCTCGTTGAAAGGTGTTGCCTTATTGTTAGGCGACATGATTCATTCAAATACATCACAGTTGGAACGACAGGCGCTTGAATTTAGTTAATGCGCGTTTTCTGTGCAACTTGTGAAACTTGTGTGCTTACAGTTTTGTCCTTAATCGCTAGCCATTTGCAAATTTCTTGTATACATGTTATATACAGTAACAACATAAAGAACGTTAACAAGCAGACTGCTTATGGACACGTTCTAAAACTGATAATCAATACACATTCTGATAACAAGACATGGCGAACAAGTGATAACTTCAACCCTTTTCTTTCAAAATACTTCATAATATTTTATACAAAGAGAGAGAGAGAGAGAGAGAGAAAGAGAGAGAGAGAGAGAGAGAGAGAGAGAGAGAGAGAGAGAGAGAGAGAGAGAGAGAGAGAGAGAATGCTTTGCTACATCTATTGCTGTCACTGTTAATATAATATCAGCCGAAGCGATCAGTTGACATAACGTAATCTTGTACAGCAGAAAATATTTTCGTGTTCAAAGATATAGTTAAATCAGTATTTCCAAACAAAAGTGTTTTGCAATCCAGGGCGTGCGTTGGCAGACTATTGAATAAAATGGTTCTATGTTCTTTGGACAATGTAACAAAAAGTGTTCAGCGTCTTCCGGGCGTACTCCACACGTGCATTCTAAATTATCAGAGAGGTGTCGGTTAACAAGGTCTTGTTACAAATCGCTCATATTTAATCTCAACCTGCTGTGAAATACCTGTGCCTTACGGTTGCCTAAATAATAATACTGTGGAACAACAACATCTCCATTGGTCAAAAATCTTTTAAATTCACCAACTGACTGCGTTTGTCGTATATTTTCTGGAAGATTATTCCACAAAGCTGTCGTTGAAGGAAAAAATGAAGATTTACATAACTCACTTCTGCATAATGGAACCTTACGTTCAAGAGGGCGTCGTCTGTGGTAAGGATTTACATCGGAAACCAAGACCGGCAGTTTGGAATATAAATATGCTGGGGTTAAACGATTTACAATTTTATAATACAGCAAGAGTTTATGACGACGTCGCCTTTCTTTCAGGGGCACAAAACCCGATTCATTATACAATATTTGGTGGCTTGTACCACGAACTGCACCTACAATAATTCGGATTGCATCGAGATGCAAGGTCTCCAACTCGTCTGCCAAACACTTCGTACAGTTATCCCAAATAACGTCCGCGTAATCAAACAATGGTAATATAAAGGATTTGTATATAACTTCAAGCGATTTTCTGTTTAGACGATACTTGAATAAACTAAAACACGCAATTGACTTTCTACACTTGGCAATGAGACTTTTTATGTGGGAATCCCATTTACAATTACCTTGTAGGATGACGCCAAGGTGCTTGTGATTTTCAACATCAATCAAAAGTGCATCTTCAAAATACAATGGTGAAAGTAACACATTTTTTTTCCTACAAATGTCCAACGATTCTGTCTTTTGATAATTTAAAGTGACTTTCTATTTTAAAGCCCTTGCGCAAATTTTATCAAAATCAGAATTCAAAATCTCAGCTCGTGTAACATCGTTATCTAAACATAAATACATGCTCGTATCGTCAACACTGATTCAAGACCAGTACCAATGTCGTGAATATAAATGAGAAATAGTAGAGGTCCTAAAACAGAACCCTGAGGGACACCAGCAGGAGGGGTGACATAACTTGATTTGGTTCCTTTCAGTACTACTGCTTGACTGCGATCACTCAAGTAATGTTCGAACCAAACAAGCAAGGGACCCCCTATACCCATCGCCTCAAGCTTGTGTAGCAGACCACGATGCCAAACTTTATCGAAAGCTTTAGATACATCAAAAAATATTGCCAGTGACATAATGTTTTTATCAAGTGCAACACAAAAATCGTCATATATACTCAGTAATTGGTAAACAGTTTAATCACCAGCAATAAAACCAGATTGACAGTGTGTAATCAGATTATAATTTTGCAAATAACCAAACACACGGATTTGCACACATTTTTCGAGCACCTTCCCAATACAACTCAGCAAAGAGATTGGACAGTAGTTGGAACAAGCACTCCTATCGCCTGTCTTATAAATGGGCGTAATGTGAGCAGTTTTTCAGACAACTGGAAAGACACCCTCGGACAAGGATCTGTTAAAGAGAACTGCAAGCGGTGAAATAATAACAGGTAGTCCAGCTACAAGCAATTTATTATGTATTCCTTCAGGGCCAACGGCCTTGGATAAATCTAAGTTCCTTAGCACTTGGACAACTTCTGCTTCTGTCAATTCAAAAGTCAGTAAAGACGTACCGCACCAATTTGCCTCGGGCAGGGGATCGTCTGGATTTTCAACTTTAGACTGGCTTTCAAAATAATTATTAAACAAAATCGTTTTTTCACAAATGTTATCAATAATTTTTCCATTATCCTCTAGCGGTGGGATTTCGTTACATGCAACACTTTTTTTCTTCAGAAAGGAATTAACAAGTTGCCACCAATTTTTGCTTCCGAAGTTCTGTTTACAATTTATCCTCTCATCAAGTTCTAAGAAATAATCTCTTTTTCGTTTACGAATTTCATCTGTGTACTGATTTCTGGTCAGGCGGAATAATGCCCAAAGCTCAGGTGTATTTAAGCGCTTAGCAACTTGATGTATACAATTTTTTGCGTTTCGTAATTGTAAAATATGTTCAGTCATCCATGGGGCGTCATCTGCACGTACTGTTATTACCTTAACAGGCATACATGTTTTTGCAACACGTAATACGTGTTCAGAAAACAAGGCAGCAGCTTCGTCTATGGACGCATTTAAAACTGTGTTCAAAAGATCAATTTTGTTTAATTCAAACAAAAATGTATCAACATCTAGCTTGGCATAATTATATATAGTCCTTTTAAGCTGACCTTTTTTAAATCTCTGTGACGTTAATTTTACACATGACACTGAATGGTCACTACAAATGGGAGGTAACACTACAACTTCACTGATTAGGTTTATACTCGTAGTCAGGACCAGATCAATGCATGAGGATTTTATTTCTGTAATACGTTTGGGTTCAGTAACGAGCTGGTGCAAATTGTTTTTGTATATTAAATTAAGAAGGTGGGGAGATGGATTATTCAAAAAATCTTCGTTGAAGTCTCCAAGAATTAGAAATGTATGTGGTGTTCTCATTACTTGCTTTACAGACTCGTCAACCAAGTGCCAATAATGATCAACCCGAGAGTCTGGTGGTCGGTAAAATGAACCAATCAACACAGTTTCTTGCAATAGTTTCTACCCAGACTGCTTCAAGACCTGGAATTAATAGGTCAGTCCGCCTATTTTCTTTTAGTGGCGTGTGCTATATATGATAGTGGTTTAAACCGGCAAGAATGATCTGAATGAAAGTTGAAGAGATGAATTCTGCATGATCGTCAACACATAATCATACTCGCATGTGCCTCTTGTTTGAACGAGTTTGACAGGAATGTGTGTCTGAAATGCTGTTCGAGAGGGTGAAGGTTGGAATGAAAGGAATGAGGAAGAGAGGAAGTGGGTGCAAAGGTTGTGTATGTGTGTGTGTGTGTGTGTGTGTGTGTGTGTGCGTGTGTGTGTGTGCGTGTGTGTGTTTGTGTGTGTGTGTGTGTGTGTGTGTGTTTATGTGTGTGTGTGTGTGTGTGTGAATGTGTGTGTGTGCGCGTGCAAGCGTGCGTGCGTGTATTTGTGTATGTGTGTGTGTGTGTGTGTGTGCGCGCGCGCGTGCGTGTGTGTGTGTGTGTGTATGCGTGTGTGTGTTTGTATGCATGTGTGTGTATGCGTATGTGTGTGGAACAAAGTGTCACAACACATCCGCCTGGGTAGACGTGCACAGAAATTTGTATTTTCTGTTCTTTGATGTGATCATCCCGTGTCTAACGACCAAGGTGATGTAAGCACATTTCGTTGAGGGGGGGGCTGGTATTTTTAATGACACTTTCGGCTCCAAGCTAAGACGACCAAAAAATGCACATAACGATTACATTTCGCGAGTTCATTTTCCCATTTTCCTAGTTGAACTTGCATGCTTCAATAGATAACAGCTAAACCCTAGGGCTTAGCAGTAACTTAGTTTGAATCGATGAAGATGGAGTTTTCGGTGAGATTTAAAAGATAGATGTAGACACACCGTGTGCTCATGTGATCATCAGTGTGTTGATGTCGATAACAGGTGAAAGGATTAAACAAAAAAGTTTTTCCCACGGCGCGGAGGTGGGGTGGGGGAGGTGGGTGGGGGGGGGGGGGGTGTTCCCTCAATGCAAGGTTGATGACCGTACAGGTGGGCAGATGACCCCGTAAGGTGTTAGTAAGACTTTTCGTCATGGTTGTTTACCTTTAAGATACACTTGCTGCTTCTCGTGATAACGATCATGTGAACCATCATGCATCCGCCCAGGCTCATTCATACCTGGGGTTAAAGAATCCTTTCACCTGGACCTTTCTCACTTTCTGTTACCAGTTATATTTCTTTGTTCACTTTAGTATGCTTCATCATATTTCCTCTCATCTGTTCTCGTTTAATCGTTTTGTGTTGACGGATGGTTTGCAACATGACGTACTGCTGTTGTGCATGCTATAGGCAGTATTGTATTCAAGTTACTTTTGATATCTGTTCTTTTGATTTCTCCATCTTTGTCTCTGTCTCTGTCTGTCTGTCTGTTTGTCTTTCCGTCTGTCTGTCTGTTTGTCTTTCCGTCTGTCTGTCTGTCTGTCTGTCTGTCTGTCTCTCTCTCTCTCTCTCTCTCTCTCTCTCTCTCTCTCTCTCTCTCTCTCTCTTTGTAAAAGTGGAGTCTTCCGCTGAACTTCAATTACACAAAATTTTTTAAAACTTCAGTAGTAAAAATAAATGGCCCACAGTTCGGCTGTGAAAAAATGCTTGTCAAGTTCCTCCCGATGTTGTGAAAGCGTGGACGCCGGAAGTCGATGAAACGAGTTTTCGGTGTCAGTTGTAACTGACTCGATCAGTAGACGGTGACCGACTGACAACTGGACTCGCAAGTTTCGCGTTAATGTTTATGACATACTGCTCATCGTTGCGAATCAAGTTTCGACAAGTCGTTCATTATCGTGTATAGCAGTGCACGCAGTATTACTGGAGTGGAGAATGTGTGTTTATACTACGACACACTGGCGAACAACAAGGACTGTTCATACTTTGGGTTTGCGATCGTTAGTATTTTTCGTTTTCCTGGTACTTTAGACCCTTGGTTTTGTTCGGACAAGCCACACAGTTTGCTAAAAGGAGTGGTGGTGTAACTACACGTAACGGTAACCGTCCGACGAGCTCAGCAGTTGTTTTTAACGGCATCTTCGTATAGCCGTAGTGTGTTAAGTGTTTCCGGTGAAAATAGTTGCTTCTCGACTGACTGCAGGGTCAACGCCTATCATAGTTTCGCATTCATGGTATGAATTCTAAATTTTTAATTTGACTACCCCCCCCCCCCCTTGTTGGCTCACGTAAGTGTAGCCTATGCGATGCTAACTTTTGTCTGTCTGTGCGTGCGTGCGTGCGTGCGTGCGTGCGTATGTATGTATGTATGTATGTATGTCTGTGGTAGAAACTTTAAACATTTGACTGAACACCGAAATACTAATTTTACCTGGTTATTATTTAAGCAACAGCTTCAAAGTATTGAAGCATTCAACATTTCGTCGGCACGTATGTAGTTAAAGTGTGTATCCAAAGAAAACGGGTGGTGGTTTTTTTTTTGGGGGGGGTAAAAACAGCTGACTGGTTTGTGTCGTGTGTGGTATGTAGACCAGGTCAGGGGTTAAGGTTAGGTCAGATCGCGTGAAGGATTGTGGTATAGATACAGTTATCACCGAGCTGCAGTTCGCCGATTCGGAGAAGACGATTTCACATCGTTCGGTTTCGTAGCTCCAGAAACTGAAATAGATAAAGAAGATACCAAAGGAGATTTCCTACAGGTTAATCTGCACAGCGTGTTTCCAGTGTCTGCGCGAGGAAGCGCTGTCGAAAGCGCAG
This sequence comes from Littorina saxatilis, assembly GCF_037325665.1. Classification (NCBI taxonomy): domain Eukaryota; kingdom Metazoa; phylum Mollusca; class Gastropoda; order Littorinimorpha; family Littorinidae; genus Littorina; species Littorina saxatilis. The sequence continues at coordinate 21,011,304 of NC_090253.1, read as the reverse complement.
TGTCGATCTGGCCATCTGGCAGTCGTGTCCCCGTAAGTAGGCTGCAGACAGACAGATCTAGATCTAGTGTCTCGCACTCTTGCACCGTGGCACCTATGCTTACTGTGTGTGTGTATCACTGTATGTGTGACGGAGTGATTGAGTTTGTGTTACTGTTTGTCGATTTCTTACGTGAGCCTTGAAGGCTTCGTCTCTTGTTTTTAATGTTTTCTGTTTTTAATGTTTTATTTTTTGCTTAGTGTTACTTGTCCGTATCTACATTGTGGAAATCTGTCAAGTGTATCTGTTGGTGTATCCCGTAGGGTTTTGAAATAATTGACTATGTATTCCATTGTGTTGTTCCTTGGCATTTTTATTGCAGTGCTGTATGCCTTTAACCCTACGTGCTAAAACCCCTGAAGGTAGTTTACCGACTCATGTCACTTCGTCACCGACGTGATTTCAGTGGAACTTCAAGGTTCACTTACCGTAGACTGAGTTTATTACTGGCACGCACGGCTGGCAAACAGATGCCGTTTAGGGCTTACTGATAATTCAAACTGACTGATTAAGACGATACGGCATATCAGTGTTAATGACGTGTGTATATTTATACTGAGCGTGTAAGCGATCAAGGCGCGGTTCGATCAACGGTATCAAAATGGCGAAGTTATTGCTGTTGTTTTTCTTCCAACACAGCAGGTTCTAATCCTATAGGGCTGCCTTTACAAAGAGGTTTAAGTTTTGTGTTTACGAATGTGTTGTTTTTATATGTGTTTGGCTTTGACCGGCATACACGAGTTATCTTAATGCGAGATTAAGATACCGAGAAAGTCAAGTTGTGCGCGTTGGTGTGTATCCTGGAAAGCATGTAATCTGCAAGTGGAGCGAGCACCAGCTTATTCGCCGCTGTGGCTCAGCATGAGTGCTTTGATTACACGCTGAGCTCTGTGTTTACATGTGTATAGCTTGTTTTATTTACTTGTGTAATGTGTTGTTTATATCCTGAGCATACACGGGAGGCTGGCTGATGCAGAGAGAGAGAGAGAGAGAGAGAGAGAGAGAGAGAGAAGAGAGAGAGAGAGAGAGCCGCGAGTCTGGCACTGGCCGAGCCTGCGAGAGAAAGGGAGAATAAATACTACCAGCTAGCTCTGGCACCAGCGTGAAGCGAGACGGAACGAGTCGGCCAGAGGGAAATAGAGAGCTAGTCTGCGATGCCGGTTTACCATGCCGCTGTGCCAGCGAAGAGCGGACTCTGACGCACCACGCGCACACACACAGGCGCGTTGAACTGATCGAAACCTCCAACGACCAGATGGCTTCAGAGCTGAATCATTGAACATCCGACGACCGAGGCCTGTACTGTGCTGTGTATAGGAGTGTTTTTTGAATTGGTCACTGTGTGAAGGACGGAACACAGACGAACACTGTGTCTTCTTCTTTTGTTTGTGTTTGTGTGTTAGTGCTAGAGAACTGTACGTACCGCTGTACTCTGTGCTATGGATTTGTCGAGAGTGATGGAAGCGGGAGCGAAGCATCGCGTGGTGGTGGCGGTGAGATTCTGACAGCGGATAGATGTGAGTGAGTAGTGTATCACTCTCAGCCGCAATAGCTTCGAACTCAACTCAGACAGACTCAGCAGATTGTGTGAAGAGAATCCCAGACAACAACAGACCGTGGTGGGTACCGGTGTGCTCGTTTAGCCCGAGCTCGCTGCATGCCGGGTGGCAAGCGGGTAGATCGCGTTTCTTGTCTGTTTACACGCAGCTGCAGGGAACTTGGTTAGATCTTCTTTTGTAGTGCACTCTTTTATAAACCAGCCAACTCAGCAAGTTAGTCTAGAACGAGCTGACTGAGTCTTTGTTTGATAAGTAGGTGAGTTGGTTGGCCAGTACGTTACAGTAGGTGATGCGATGTTGTTGTTGTTGTTGATCAAGTGTTGTTGTTGTTGTTACTGCTGTTGATGGATGCTGTTGTTGTTGTTGTTGTCGTTGTTGTTGTTGTTGTGTCTGAGAGAGCGACCGACCGATTGGGGTAATCCTACGTCAGTGTAAAGTGACATTTCCTGACACCAAGTTAAATTTTGGATCATGTCTTTGCACCGGTGTGTTTGGTTGGTAAGTAGGTTGGCCAGTATGGTGCAGTCGAGATGCAACGCTGTTGACTGTTGTAGTTGTTCTTGTGTTTGAGAGAGCGAACCGGAAGGCGAGCTTGCGTCACGGCGGTGGCATCAGTCTCTTGACACCAATTCTGGGAACTTTGCACTGGGCTGTTTTAATTGTTGGTGGCTGAGTTAGTTTGTCAACACTGTTGAGGCAACGTTGTTGTTGTTCTGTCTCTGAGGTCGACCGGAAACGAGCCTGCTTCTGTGAAAAAGTGACATTTCCTGACTGAGACCCAAGCATGTGTACTGTATAATCGTGCTGTATAGTAGTATAATGATTTGCTGAGACCGTCAGTGTCAATAAACATTTCATACCGGTGTCACGATTTCATCTTTCGCCTGTGTACATATTTCCCCCTCGATTTATACTCAAGACTGAAATGTTGTTTCCTGGTAAAATTAAGAAGTGAAATTATTTATGGACGAAAAGCATGTCAGTTTCTTGCATGTGAAGAAAATTGGTGGTAAAGTTTAATAGATTTCACCCCCAAAATCGAATTCTTCGAAAACGTGTACTGAGTGGTTACGTCCCCTGAGTAAAAAGGAAAACATTTTAGGATGAATCAAATTTCTAAGTTAAATAAAACAAATTGGTTGGACAAATTTGGCCCCATGAATGTAAGGTACACAAGGTCGCTCATCAGTACTATCGAAGGGTGTTTTTTTGTTCAGTGTAGAGTTTATACTAGATCAACGAGGCCGAGAAGCGAAATATCAACACGGCGAAAGATGAAAACGTCACACCGGAGACATGGTATGGGTTGTAAAAGATTTCTTGACACAATACCATAGTGGTATTGCAGTACAGTACATGTTTTTGTTGAGACAGTTCCCATTTACACAGACTGAGTGGCGTGTTCCTTTTCAACTGGTTCTTTCAAATACGCGGCATGGAATCATTACTCAATTCTAGGTTTTGGCTGAGATTGTCAGTGTAAAGAAAACATGTCACTACCAGGACCAAAGCTTGTATGGTATACCATAGCGATGCTGTATTGTACGTAGTACAGTACTGGCTTTTGCTGAGACCCTTCCCATTCACAACAAGTGAGGGACATGTGGCCACTCGACTGGTTCCCAAGGGGAAGGGGGAACGTGGTGGTGGGTCTGGGGTTCGCTTCCTCTTCTCTTCTCTATAGTCAAACGCTGTGTGCGCGCTTGGTAAGCGTTGCTTTCACCATGTCGCTGTAAGTAGGCTAATGAGTGTACAGTTTTGACGGCTAGACTAATCGCTGGAGGCTGTCATAATTACATTCATACTGACAATTAGTGCGCTTGGTTAAAAAGCAATGTACACTGGGGCTGTGTTCTAGTCTCTGGTCGGTACTGGAGACTTGACTCAAAAGCAAGAGTTCTTCTTCTGTGAGAGAGAACTCCTGGTGTGCATAGTAAGTATACTCACAATTGGTGGACTCAGTTTAAATAGCGTTAGTTATTAGTTGTAATGGATTGTGTTTCGGTGTAGCGGTAAAATATGTTTGGTTTCAGTCTCTAAGGGGTACAGCACTGTCCATACCGTGAAAGCTTGGCTACAAAAGCAGAGTTCTGAACGCTTGTGGTTACAACCGTGGGACTGGCGCAACTGTTGCCCCAACTTAGCAGCATGCGAGCAGTTCCTCTTTTGGGCGGGGACGTAGCTCAGTTGGTAGCGCGCTGGCTTTGTAGCCAGTTGGTCACTATCAGCGTGGGTTCGATCCCCACGTTCGGCGAGAGATTTATTTCTCGGAGTCAACTTTGTGCAGACTCTCTTCGGTGTCCGAACACCCCCGTGTGCACACATGCGCACGAAAAAGACCCCACGTTCACAGCGAAAGTCTCAGGGCTTGGAAAACACGAAGACACGCATGCATCATCTCTCGTCTCCGATTATCATGATCGTATTTCGATACTTTGAGGAGACAAACCCAATGCTGGTGTGTCGAAGAAGACAGCCACAGCGGGCTTGTTCGAATCAAAGTATCACACCATATCTTCAACGTATTACCAATACCTGTCCTAATATAGACCAGTTGGTCTAAGAGGACGTTAAACCCTAATAGTCAGTCAGTTCCTCTTTGAGAGGTCATCAGCCTATTTATCTATTACTCCAACTGGTCAGTATAGGTCATCTTATCATCTCTTATCTCAAGTGGTTGGTGTTTATCCCGTCACGGATCTTATCAGGTCATCACCGTACTGCTAACGCGTAGCGGTTGCGTAGTGGAGCATAGTTACGGCAGAGCATCAAAGCAACAGCCAAAAACAACGAGTTCTCTCGACCAGTCTCGTATAGTTATCGTTGCAGACTGCTGACCGCCAAAGACAGACGCTGTAGGTCTTTGTGTTGCGTTTACGGAGGAATTCGTCGATTCAGTTCGGCCTTCAACATAAAGATAGCGTAGCTGTAGAATATCTTTGAAGGTAGTTGAAACTGAACTTCGATTTTGGCAGGCGTCATCTAGGATCCAAGGCAGTTTATTCGTATTAATTACTGTACACTAAATTACTTGTCTCAGTTGTGTCGAGGCAACCTGTGGGGTAGGTGTGTTGGGTACTTCTGAACAGAGTTTGCGCTTCACTCGACCATTCTGAGGTCGGATATTTTTACGTACAAATTGCTGATTTTCATTTCCCCGTCGTGGTCTTGCCCATCTTCTAGAAACACTTGTTCATTCTTCTGATGGTCTTCAATTCTTGGGTTATCTATTCTTCGTTCTAAAAGCAGTCGCAAAGTCTTCGGTTACAAATCTGAAGCAAGTACTAGTCCAGTCTTTGGTCAGCCATCAGTACAACAATCGCTTCAGTAGTTTGTCTGTAGTTTTGCTCTTTTGTTCATCTTCACGCAACTCTGACCTTGTATGCAAGTGCATAGCGCAGTTATCAATCTCAAACACTTGTACAGTCTAGGATTAGCTGTCTGATAGAAGCTTTTTTCAATATTCTTCTTACATTTCGCTCATTTGAACGTCTCTCAGCAACTCTGGCCTTGCCTGCAAGTGCATAGCGCAGTTACTAATCTTAAACTCTTGTCCTGTCCACGATTAGCTGTCTGACAGAAGAATTTTTGCAATATTCATTCTTACGGTTTGCTCCTTTGAATATTTCCCAACAACTCTGGCCTTGCATGCAAGTGCATAGCGCAGTTACCAATCTCAAACTCTTGTACAGTCTACGATTAGCTGTCTGACAGAAGCTTTTTTGCAATATTCATTCTTACATTTTGCTCCTTTGAACATCCCCCAGCATCTCTGGCCTGATGCATGTTGTGCACAGCCGCACGTGCAACACACAGAGAAGGACGAAAGTCGAGCACAGGGAGCAAAGCAGGGCAAGCAAGGCAAGGGCTGTGTTTTAATTCCCCTGCCAGACCGCTGCTTCTTTCATGTCTGTCAGTCTTTTGACTCTACGAGTGAGTGAGTACCGTGGAAAAAATCGTGACTACTGCGGCTTGCAGCTCTAGAGGCACAGGTACATTATGTCAGCGTTTCTTTCACTTGTTGAGTCTGAGTGAGTAATGGCTCCATGCCGTGTACCTGACTGAGTACAACCGGCACGGTTGGCCTAGTGGTAAGGCGTCCGCCCCGTCAGTGATCGGGAGGTCGTGGGTTCGAACCCCGGCCGGGTCATACCTAAGACTTTAAAATTGGCAATCTAGTGGCTGCTCCGCCTGGCGTCTGGCATTATGGGGTTAGTGCTAGGACTGGTTGGTCCGGTGTCAGAATAATGTGACTGGGTGAGACATGAAGCCTGTGCTGCGACTTCTGTCTTGTGTGTGGCGCACGTTATATGTCACAGCAGCACCGCCCTGATAATTATGACCCTTCGTGGTCGTCTGGGCGTTAAGCAAACAAACAAACAAAGACTGAGTATTGTGTATCGCTTCCAGAGGTAAAAGTGTGTCAGCGTTTTACTACAGACTGAGAAAGAGAAAAGTACCGTCAACAAACCTATTGCTTCCAGCTTCTTCGCTTCCAGTTTTGTCGGGGTTTTTTTCTGAGTCAGCCCGAGCAAAAATATTCTACTGCAACCTCAAAGTAGCAGTAGACTATCTTTGTTCGGAGTATGAGTAGACTTTATCACCGTCATTTCATGCCCAACTTTCCTGTCTATAGGCTGTTCCTGTGCCGTTTTCCCGCTGCACCGAATGAAACATTTTGACTACTGATGCTTCTACAAGACTGCAACACGAAGCCTGCGATTTCAAAAAGCAAACTGTTCTAGAATTTGGCCAAGATTGTGCACTTCGTAGCCCACCGACTTCTCCACACGCTGAGCTGTTGATATTCAAGGGAAGAATCAAAACAGCGGTCAAGATTTTCAACAATTTTATGTCTCTGAACTGGAAGCTGTACTTCAGAGAGATTCCTACCACGACTGTATAGCTTGGGTTGCACTGAGAGTCGCTGAGGTACACGTCAACAGGCTGTTTCTGTCGGGTGCCACAGGTTTATAGTCCCCGATTACACTTTATAGCCCGGCTTCCGGTTTACGTTTTGACTCGGCACAGTGCCAGAGTCTTTGTTCAGAGTTCAATCCCAGCCGACTTTTGGCTCCCCGTGTATAAACAAACAGGGGCCTGTGGTAGCCTGTGAGAGACACATCACACCCTATGGTGGCCACTGTACCCAGCCAGTTTAGATCTGTAGCTGTTGTTGTGGTGTGCGCTGCTGCTGTTGTGAAATTGTGAGAAGGCTCCACCTTCTTCTTGTTCGTACTTTGTTGTAGCTGTATTCGATTTTCAAGACAAGATGGTTGTACAAGACTGTATGGAGAATATTACCCCCGCAGGCTGTAGGCTAAGGAGAGGGGTGGCGGAAAGCGTGTTCGGGTCATTCCCTATACAACCTGCACACTCGTCAGAATTCACCGGTGAAATGTCATCATCATCATTATCAACATCGTCGTCATCATCGTCGTCGTCGTCAAGTCTCAACAACATCATCATGAACGACGACGACAGCTATCATCTTCACTGTCATCAGACTTCGCATCAGTGTTGCTGCCCACGTGAAGACGACGACGACGACGACGAAGGAGAAAGTCCAACCCACCTCAACAAATCCTCACGACAAGACATCCTCAACTCAGATTCCAAGTGTAGAAACACTGAAAACACAGCCGGTGGTAGTAGTAGCAGCAGCAGAAGTAGTAGTAGGAGAGGTGACAGAGAGTGTCCACGCCGCCGTCAAAGGGTAACCCCGTTTCTGTCCCCGTGTGTCGCACGTGCTGCCTTGTTGTTTGTCGTGCTGACGTCGTGCCTGGGAGTAAACCTGGCCCGGCCCAACCCCGTCGCCCCGTACAGTCGCACGTCGCCCTTGTCCGACAACGAGAAGCACTACCGGCACCTGCAGACCACAGCCGTGGTAAGTACCATAGTTTTTAGTTACATATATATTCAGGCCGTAAACACTCCCTCTGTCATCTTGCAAGGGTTGCTTGACTCTGCCCATAAATTTGCCTTTGGTGCAAGTAGCTTGAGAACCTATACGGATATTTTCTTGTGTACGTGTCTTGTACGGTTCGGCTGCTGCAAGACACATGAACCGGAAACACATCCCCACCCAACCCCCCCCCCCACACACACACACACACACACACACACACACACACAATCTGGAAACATTTGTTTCTGCGATCGTGAGGGGGGGGGGGCGAGTTTAAAGGCATGCTATAAGGTAATAGTCCATTGTTGTTTACACACACCCGCCTCAAGCTGAGGAGGACACAGCTATATAACTGCTGCGGAAAACGAACGGAGATACGATGCACATCTGTTGTCTTGAGAGGAGCGATTTGGGTCACGGGTAAAATTGCACGTGCATTTACCCCGACACTGATTAGATTCATTAGGATAAAGATCTTAGAAAAAGGGGTAAGGTTCAGGGAAGGGGTGAGGATGTACCAGGACTCCTAGAATGAAAGATAACACCAACACAATATAGGGAGACGGAACATTTTCTTTGCTAAAGATTGACCGAGAGAGCAGTGTATTCAGAGAGAGAAAAAGAACAAAAGTGCGCGTGTGTGTATGTGTGTGTGTGTTCTATGAAAGAAGTCTGGTTTTGATACGGGGTGATCATATTTTCGATTTGCATTTTTAAACTGGGATACCCTTGTACAAACCTTTTCCTTGTTCCCTTGTGAAAGTTTCATACATGTAAAGAAGTACATACACAAATAATTAAAGGCAGCGCAAACCACGTTTATTTGGACAAACCCGAAGCCGGGATTGAATGAAAATTCACCTTTGTCGTCACAGCCTCTTGGTTAGCTACGTTCAAAATTGAATGCAAAAACAAATTATTAAAGCAAAACAACACCATTATTGTATTATCTTGTATTCCTTCTTAATTAGTTAAAGCACCCGAAAGTACGATACTGCTGCACAGGAGGGTCTCTTGACCAAAAGCATGTTGGGCAAAGGGAAATTACACTTACAGTTTCCTGCCTCGGATATATATATTATGCTGGAGGGATGCCGGGTAAGAGGTCTGAAGAGTTTCCTCATAATGAGAACCCTTGTGTGTATTCAGTGCAAGCGTGAGAGAGAAAGGAGGAGGGGAGAAGAAGGGTAATGTGTGTGTGAATGGGGGGTGGGTAATGTGTGTATTGGGGGGGGGGGGCGAAAACGGAGAAGAGGCAACTCCGTTGAGGGAGCAAAAACTCTGCAATCAAAACGGTCCTGTAAATGGGGGACACATTCATACTCATAGCATGTTCGCGGAAGAAAAAGAGAGAACTCCAAATCACTATTTTGCTTCACACTCATTCTTTCGCTTTATTTCATTTATTTTCCTGTCCAAAATGTCGTGTGACAATTTTGCTTGAGTAAACAGAAATTAGGTTCTCGTTGGAAGCCGAAAATCCCTAATGTAGACTGACAAACGTGGCTCATACACCGCAATCAAAAATGGCGTCCCTCCCGACATTCTGCGCGCAAGCTGACACGGTCGAACGATTGAGGTCTAGACCTCTGGGATGAATACGACGGACGGGGATGGGGGGTGGGGAGGAATTGGAGAGATGGAAGAGAAGAGAAAAGAGATGAGAAAAAAACAGGAGACATTTTTTTTCATGGGCGGAGGGGATCCTACACATTTGAGGGACTGTGATCTAAACTTGCGCAGGGATGAATATATGTTTTATGGGAGGATTTTGATGGGTTAGATGTTGGGGGGGGGGGGGGGTGGGATAGTCGGGTTCGCGTATCGATTTTGGGATTGACAGTTATGTGCAATTGCAAGTAAGAATGCGCCGCATACTCGTGCATAATCATCTTCGATTCAGGACATGGTATGAATAAGAAGGCGCTAGAGGGAAATAGAGAGCTCTACGGCTGAAGCAAGAGAGCAGAGAGAGAGGAGGGGGGGGGGGGGGCTAGGGAGGGAAGGAAGCTTGTATGCTTTTTGTGGGTTTTATTCAATTGATGGATGCACTTTTGACTAAGACGTTTGAAGGTTCAAATGTTTCGCCCCGCAGCTGTGCTCTTGCCATGGACAGACAGAAACAAATGGAATGCATTGAAGAGATATGAATGTGATGGGCTTTGGAAAACACACACACACACACACACACACACACACACACACACACACACACACACACACGACTGATCACAAGCACACACACACACACACACACACACACACACACACACACACACACACACGAGGGGAGACAGGGGGGGGGGGGGGGTAAACAAGCAAAGATACACACAGGTTCGAGGGAGATGTGGAGGAAGACACGCAGACAAGAAAACACACACAATCATGTGTAGTCGCGAAGCTGATCGGCAACTAAATTAGACATGCATGTACCCCAGAGGCTAAAATATCACAATTTGTAAAAACGCGATGATAATATATTAGAAAGCAAATTAAAAAAAACTTGACTAAATGTAAAAAGGCTCTTTATAGTTTACGCCGATTACACATCGAACCTGTGGCCTGCTAAGCATGACTGCACGTGCAGAACGCGGACACTAATGATGATGAGCACAGTTTTTTTGTGTATCTAAAAATGACAAATTATGTCAATGGTTTTTGAAGAAAGAAAAAAGCGGATAGCGCACTTACGGGTAAGGTTCATTACACATTGCGCCCGCAGCGAGCTATAACGATACGAAAATTATGATTGCGTGCGTGGAACTCCCACACTAACGATGATGAGATGATACATATGATGGGCAGGGCCGGACTACCGCCTAAACATGTACCTCACTTATTTAAAAAAAAAATTTATTATTGTTTATTTTTGCCGTTTCATGCAAGGAGCGAGCATTTTCCTATCTCAGAATATGACCTACCCATATGCTTCAGGGGGCTTTTCCCCCTGACCCCCACAAGGGGGAACATCCCCCTGGACCACCCCCCTGGACCACCACTGGCAACCCCCTCCCCCTCCTCTTAGCCTAGTCCGGCCCTGATGGGCACAATTTTTCTTGGACTTTGAAGGCTTTATCCATCTATTTTGGTAACCGTAGAGATGTGTGTTAATAAGCTCGTTTGGCTTCGACATGCATTTTCACAGCAATTTGGGTTTCTTTACCGCCGTCTATGAGCGGCTAGGCTAGGCTAGGCTAGGCTGTCTTACGCGATTTATAATGTGTTGATATTTCTTAATAAGTGTTCACTCGACAGTACACTGGCAATAAAAAGCAAGTACCGTCATTGCAAATTATGAGAAACGCTATGTGCCATGTTACGTAATAGAAGAAAATGATGTTGCTAAAATGTAAATGCTTAACATCACCAAGTGCCAGTGTGAGAGGAATTTTATTGTTAGAACTCAATGCACACATCACTGGTAATGCTACAAAACAGACTACTAGCCCCTCGCGAAGAACTAGTGAAAAAGAGTCGCGGTTCATGACGTCAGCGTTGTGTTCAATTTAATGACGAGGGGGGTGGGAGTGTTTTGATGAGGCTGATGTCTTTTCTGTTCTGCTGCAAAACAGTATCACAAACAGTAGTTTGATTAGAACGAAGACTGATTAAGTTTTTGATTTTTCACTTTGGTGTTATGCTTGTGTGCGCAACAAGACTGTGAGCGTTTCGGTTTGAATGGCAAGGCTTTTTCACCTCAAAACGACTTAGCTTTATGATTAGCGCCATGAACGAAGATCTTGGTGCGATCATGCCATATGGCCATGGCAACAGACCTTTTAAAGTCGAACAACGCTCACTAACATTTGGGTATAGCTTAGCAAATGAGAAATCCGCCGAGGTTCAGCGTCTAGTGTTGATTGGAAACTCCGCAGACTTAAAGTTTCAGGGATGGGTGCATAGCATAGGCCGTCGACAGTGCGTGAGTGTCGATTCCAATGAGCAATGACCACTCCTCATGTCATTATCGGTGAGCTGCTAAGAATACAGCACCAGCGTTTATTTTAGGCATACAATTGAATGCCGTATGACATTGCACCTGCGTTTGTTCAGCGCTGTCGTTATTACATATATGGGCTTATTGTTTCTCTCTGATCTGCGCATGTTCGCCATATATGCCATTTGAAGAAGAAAAAAAAATCTAAAATATTAGATGAGCGTCGAGCGCGTTTTTGTGGAATGAATCTCTGAAGCACAAGAAAGAGAAAACAAGAACAAGAACAACCAGAACTAGAAGAAGGGAACTAAAGAGAGTATGTCGGTACCTGGAACTAAACAAGTAGAGCACAAAACGCAGAAGATAAAAGAAAACACAGAATAAACCCAGATAAGAATGTTCGTGTTCTGTTTGCCGACGTGGCGTATACATTGCTCAGCGCATTACTCAATACGCAACACCGCGGCGCCACCACAAAAAAAAAAAAAAAAAAATACATGACACAAAAGATCAACGTCTGTATTCTTGGAACAAATGAGCAAAACACTACTCCCCGATCTTCCCTTGTTTCCTCAGACAGCAGGCAAAGAACAAGAACAAATGAAACACGCGACTCTCGCTACCTGATGTGTGCTTCCTTTTCTTCCAGACTGTGGAATCTTTTCTCCTTTGTGGCAATGAAAGATAAACATTTTGAAAGAAACGTTGAAGGAGCTGTGTGAAAAATGAAACACTGCAGCAGGCGTCTTTGGGGATATATTGATACCCGTACGTGTCTGTGTTGTGTAAGATATATTTCTTACCCTTGCGTATTTTGTTTTAATTTTTTGTTTTAATTTTTTTTTTTGGGGGGGGGGCATCTTTTTTATTTGGGACAATCCATTATGGCTAAAACTACAAGGTACATACATGTACCGAATTCAACAGAGTTAGCAACGCATATTTATGCGTGCACATACAATCAGAGAGAGGGGGGAGAGACAGAGAGAAGGGGGGAGTGACAGAGACCAAGAGAGAGAGAGAGAGAGAGAGAGAGAGAGAGAGAGAGAGAGAGAGAGAGAGAGAGAGAGAGAGAGAGAGAGATATGCAGCGGGGATGAAGAAGATGAAGGAACCTCAGTTTACTACAAATAACGTAAAGGTGACTGAAAGAAACGATCTTGGACAGAAATAAGGTCCTCTGTTCTTGTGAAAGAAGCACACTGAGACCGAACAGAAAAGCCCACAGCCACAATATAAATAAACGACTCTCACAACTCTCCATTCAGTCGCCTGACCCCAAAACAACGGCTCTTTGCGTAGATTCGCGTATTTAGACAGCATCTGGAACCGGTTTGAACCCTACTCCAGACCTGCTCTATTTCCGTTTCCGGTACCTGAACAAGTGAACGACTAGGCAGACCGGGTTTTCGTCCAAACTGAAAAACATGCCTCAGGGGGACTTTCACCCTTGTCAATTCAGACCTTCGAGTGATGCCAGCAAAATAGAAAGGAGAAGAAAACAATCTTGGACTTCTTCTCCCTCTATCCCTGTATTATGGTGTTCATCCGTATGCAAGGCAGCGGAGTGTTTTCAAAGAAATGACATTTTTTTATATTTTATATTTTTTAGAAGCTATCAGAACAAATTTATATCCGTGATTGCATCAAGACTGCTTGTCTTTCAGAATTAAGTTGTATAATTTGTTTCATTAGGTCTGTCTGTTTCTCTGATTCGTTTTAGCTTTGTTTTCATTTTGTTTAATTTTATTTTATTCTGTAGCTGTTGGGGTTGGGGTGGGATAATGCTGAGATAGGAAGATTTACTAAGAGCTGCACAACATTCTCTCTCTCTCTCTCTCTCTCTCTCTCTCTCTCTCTCTCTCTCTCTCTCTCTCTCTCTCTCTCTCTCTCACACACACACACCCACACACACACACACACACACACACACACACACACACACACACACACACATACACACACACACACACACACACACATCGTTGATCAAAACCCTGTATGATAAGCGCACATCACACGATTTCTGGGTGTGTTTTTTGCCACTTCCCCACGTCAGAGCAATTAGTTATGCCAGCAGATGAAAGCAACCAGAAGACAGCTTAGTTCCAGATGGACAAAATGGGGTCAGCCTCGTCAGAAATCTTGGCTAAGCCTGCACCCTAACCAGCAAATCTGGATTAAAGGTACCCTTCTTCCCGTGTAAACCAAACAATAATTATGTACACCATCACCTGCACATACAGCCAATAGACTATTACCAGAGACAGTACTATCGTTAGCTTGACTCAGAACAAGTCAACAGCTTGGCTGCTTCTTGTGGGGAGCGTGAATGTTGTTTCAAATTTGTTTTCTCGATATCGACCACTGATAGCGATGTTTATTTCAGAATCAAAAAAGCAAGAAAGGTAGGTTGTTGGAACGTTTGTTATTGACAAAACAATACATTCACAAATATATCGACCCAACGGTCTTTTTCGTGCAGAGAACTTTCTGAATTTTGGATTCTTTTTTCAAAACAAAATTCAGAATTTTGGAACGTTGGCATTCTCTTTGTGTTTGGATGTGTATTTCAGTTTTCCAACGAGGCTTTTACAAAAGCCACATGTTCTGAGAGAAGATTGTGGACTACATCGTGGTCTCTTTTTGCTCAGACTCGGACGTTTCGTTGGCAGTCAGTGTGTCGAAACCTCGCGAAGTAGTCTCTCCTTCTTGGAGTTCGGTTGGATAAGGAGAGCTCAGAAGCTTCTACTCCTACCCTAGCAGTACAGAGATCTTTGCTTTGAGTGCTTCTTTGATAGACTCCGCCTCTTCCTCCTCCCCCTCCTCTCCCCCTCATTCCTCTACTCCTCCTCCTCCTATTTCTTCGTCGTTCTTTTCTTGCCACGAAACCTGTACCATGTGCCAGGTGGGTCTCTGATATCCTCGTATTCATTTTTTTTCCGGGGTGCTAGCTTACCTGGATTTACCTG